>NC_141157.1:72696137-73028994 GCF_053477565.2 Lygodium microphyllum | reverse complement strand
TAGGAACTGCATCTGTACCTCCTTTATGACTAGTCAGCATCCATATCTTCCTCAAGTGCAGCCTTGGCAACTGCCTTCGCATTTTCTAGGAGTTCTGCTGGTACCTGCCACACACCATAAGATTTGAGCTCTTACTTAACTGCAATCACATCATGCAAGAGCCAACAAGAAATTAACAGCAATTAAATGAAATTTGAAAAAATTAAGCCTTACAAAGAAGGCACCTAACAAAAAAGTTGCACATAATTTGTTAGTTTCCTGAAAATTCAAATCTATTTTCTGTAGCCAAGAATTGATTTAACAGGATCAAGTCACACTGCACCCTGCCCCCTAACAGCATCTCTCAAGCAGTGAAAAACTTAAAAAATGGTCACTAGCATGGAACATGACAAGTGAACCCCCAACATTGACAAAGGTAAACTAACAAGGCAGCAGGATGGTGATGATAGCAATCAGAATCATGATGACACATTGCCACAAAGGCAGCCTATATATGGGCTGTGAATGGTTAATATGATAAACAAAGGCCAACTACTTGATTATCAGAAAATCAGTAATCAGAAACTGGTCTAACCTGTGAGGGTCAAACCTTAAACACATACTGAAGCTTTGCACTCGGTCCAAGTTTCTAATGATAAAGATTGGCATGCTCCATAATCAGAACCTCATGAAGGAATCCATCGTTGACCAACTCGGATTCCTCTAGATCTAAAATCAGAGTAGCAACTTTGCCAACAACACTCTGCCAAGTTGCTCACAACAAAGACCAGATGCAACTTCCGATTGGCTGGGCCACACCATAGCAACATGGAGGAGTGTTACGGCAGGATGTTAGCATTGTACATTTCCTAGGTGACAAAGTTCACAAGCAAAAGGTATTCATTTCTGAGACTAGTGCATTTAATGCTGGCCAAACTGATCTTATGGCATTTAATGCAGCTGGTCAACCTGCCACTTTTTATTGTATCTATTTGGCATATTTAAAGGCTGCTCCTCTTCTCCACTTTTATTCATCAGATACAAGCACATTGCTTTCTGTTAGAGAAGAGGGAGACCACAAGCTCCATAGTGACATGGGACAGGATTTGGGAATGAGAATGGATCAGGGATGGGGACTAGAATTGCCATCCCTTGTCACCATCAGAGGGGGCTCTAACAAGGGGACGGTATTGAGACGGTTTGAGGACACGCTGGAACTAGGATGGGAAGCTAGAAAATGGCCATCCCATATCACTATGACTACAGCACTATCGATTGCCCACAGCCCCGTGCATTTGTACAAACTCTTGAACCTTGGTATATGGATTCCATTTCCCAAGTCTACTCTCTTTGAGTCAGTTCATTGTGTTCTTGTTGTTCTTTTCTGTTCTTTGTGTTTACAGCAGTTCTATCGACTCCATCTCTTTGCTTCCATTTCTCCACGCTATTCTGACATGATATCAGAGCCCGAATCTCTTGGTCCTCTATTATGTTTGACTGTTGTTTTGGGTCTAATCATGCATGTAGACTGCTTTGAATTTTTTGTGTCTGTCCTGATCTGAGCAGGCCTAGTCTACACCTTTTTCAACTGGGCAGCAGTTTTTGTCATCGAGGCAGCCAGGTTTGACAGTGCTGAACCTGCCTTTTTACTGCTGTACCTGCATTTTGACTATTCCAGCCTGCGTTTAGTCTTTTTGGCCATTGCTTTCCTCACAGCTGCTGACCTTTTGACCGTCCATGTAGTCATCTCTCATTTTTTTAACACAGGCTTCAGCTTGTACAGCCTATGTTTTCAGCATGTATGTGTTTTCGTCATGCTTTAGTCACTACACTCTTTACATATGTTCCTCTCTCTCCCAAACTATCTTTATTTTGCTTAAACTTTTGAACTCTTGGTGTTGGGCTGTTCATCACCTATCTCTCTCACTCCCCTTACTTTATCTTCTCTACATCTCATCTAAAATGGCTCCTCCATTGTAGATGAGATTGGGATGAAGATAACTATGAGGAAGCAATCCTTGACTAGGAAATGCAGATGCCAAGGCATACTCAGCTCTCCTTTGATGCACCTCAAAGCCATTCCAGAGATTACCTCTTGCAAGGCATCTCCCAAGGTGTGGGAGAAGCTTCAAATTATGTACAAGGCTCCATCTACCATGTGAGCTGTGACCCTCTATGGACAATTGTAGACTACTTGGTTCAATGTGGCCGATATAATTCAATCATTTCACTCAGGGTGACAGATCCAGAATTAGCTTCCCAACATGCACTCCACCCTTCCCCAAAGCCCATCTTGTAGGGACTCAACTCTGCAGGCTACCTCTGAAGTTTGATGCTATTGCCGACACCTTATGAGCTCAAACATCAACACTTGTCAGTTTTGATCATATGATCTGAATGTTGCTTGAACATGAGGCTACTTTGCATTTACAGGGAAGGTTCCCTTCTAGGGTTGACGGACACCCTTTGGCTGCCTTGGCTTGGCAGAATGTATTTCATTTATGAGACGAGTGCATTTAATGGCACCTCACATGAATTTCTGGCACTCGATGCAATTGGCTGACCTCCTATTTTTATTGTATTTATTTGGCCTATGCAAAGGCTATTCCTTTCCTCCACTTTTATCCATCAAATACATGCATGCTCTGCTTCCTATTGGAGAGAGGGAGACTACAACATTGTTGGTTGCCCACAACCCATGCCTTTGCCTACTCTTGAGCCTCGGTATATGGATTCCATTTCCCAAGTCTAGTCTCTTTGAGTTCATTGTGTTCTTGTGCTTTTTTGTTCCTTGTGTTTACAATAGTTCTAACAGCTCCATCTGTTTGCTTCTGTTACTCCTCACTTTTCTGACACGGAAATATAATGAAACATCCCCCTAGGATCCAATCTACACACAAAACACAACACAGCTGTACCCATGATATTGAACCCATAGAAGTGAGTCTTGTGTCCATTCCCTTTATGGTTCTACATCATGGGTATGGCTTGTATATTGTCTTGAGTACGAGTTGGATTCTGGGGGGATGTTTCATTGATATCAAAAGTGTTAACCTACTCTTTGTCATGAGATACAACAACATACAAAAAACCATCATTCCCTCACATGATCATGATGGTTCACGTCTAGCAAGTCCATCATTATCTCAAATAGGATGGTATGGATGCTAGGTGAAAATCAACAAAGAAGAAAGTGCTAGAATGTCATGTCCACTAATGCAAGAACACAATGAAAGTACAATCCCTGAAGTACTAAAATAAGACAGCAAAGTAGATGTTCACATAGGAAAAAAGCTCCTCTCTAGCTAGAAGGTAAAACAAGCCTGTGGATAATAAAGTATTCACACTAAAACAATGGGACCACGATAAGTATGACAAACCCTTCTTGGAGTGAATGATGTGAACGTATATTAAAAATGGCATATCAATCCCCAAATGATAGTAAGCCTAGAGTCTTGTGAAAGGCCTCAAACATTTTCTCGAAAGAGCTTAGTAAATATATTTGCTGAATCCTCTTGTGTAGGGACATGAATCAAGTCTCTCTCTCCTGCATGAAGCCTCTCTTTGACAATTATACACCTGATTGTGATCAGTACAAGCATGAAACACTAGGTTTCTCAAAACAACAATGGCACTCTAACAATCAATATAGATAGAAGTAGGTAACTATTGTCCACACACAAATCAACCAAAAGGCATCTAGGCCATACACATCCTAATGTAGTTGGGAATCTTGCCATGTATTCAACTTCACAGCTCGTTGTGGCCACTGTATACTACTTGCTCAACCAAGAGATGCATGAATCACCAAGCATGAAACCATTACCGCTAGTGGACACTCACATGTCAAACAACCAACCCAATCACTGCCCATGAAGGTATGCAAGCAAAAAGTGCCTCCAAGGTAGAAGAGATAAAATGAGTGAGGGCATTTAAGATAACAAAAGCCGCTTTTTACTACTTGCCAATGCTTAGAACGAGGGATATGCATGAAGCATGCCAACTGAAATGCCAAACTGAATATCCAACTGTGTATTATACAAGTACAATAGACATCCCACCGTCTACTAATAGAAAGAAATATCAAATGGACCTCTTATATCCTCGTGTAAACATGTAGCCTATCTCAATTGGAGTAGAGATAGGCTTGCAACCTTGCATCAATACCCAAGAAGCTGCCCAATGTACTTAAATTCGCAAAACAATGCCCCCCTTAAATGTTGTGAACTGAATGGATAGTAGTGCAAATGGCCAAGAATGGTAACCTCAAACAAATGCTGCAATTCAGCCTTCAAGGCTGCAATATGCATCTCGTGAGGTCTAGCCGATAGTATATCATCCAAATAAACAATTAGAATCAAGAGATTATCCCTATTCTTGTGGACATATAACATGCTCTCAATGTGTGAATTACTTAAATGAGAAGCAATCAAGTAAGCATGCATTTTCTTGTACCATGCCCTAGGTGCCTATTTCAAATTATACAAGGCCTTATATAGTTGACACACCTTGCCCTCTGACCCTTTTTAAACAAAGCCAAGAGGTTAAGTCATATATACATTCTCATTTAAATCACCATTCAAAAAGGCAATCTTCACATCCAACTTATGCACATGCCAACCAAAAAGAACAACCAACGCAATAACATTGCAAATGGTAGTCACACGTGATGTGGGTGCAAACATCTCATCATAGTCAATCCCATGTTGCTAGGTATACTCTTTGGCAAAATGCCTTGTAGTGATCAATGCTACCATCAAATCTACGTTTTAATTTGTAAACCCACTTTTTGGCTATAGCATACTTTCCAAGAGGCAAGTCACATAACCACCATGTGTCATTTTTATGTATAGAATCTAACTTTGAATCCATTGTTATCTAATGCTCACTCTAAGAAGCATCATCAAAAGATATGGCCTCTTCATTACATGTAGTAGCAACAAAAGCATGTGTAACAAAATGATCCTAAGAATGTCTAGTGGCTACCGAAGTTTTACCAAGAAGAGAAGCATGTATTTGCTATCCCATAAAGTGTCTAATAGCAATCTCGAAACGTACTTAACCTCTCAAATAGCAGCTCTTTCATGATCAACATCATCAGCAACAATGTCCTAATCAACGGATTGAATATCACGTTGCTGATTTTCATGCAAAAGTGGATGATTTTGCTAATTTACCTCTTAAATAGATGGTTGTAAATGACCATTTTTAAGTGCACCTTGCTGATATAAAGGCAATAAGCTGTCAAACATATACATCAAACCGACAAGTGGCTAATTTTTTGCAATCAAGAAAGGAATCACCTACATGTTCAGCAAATATCATATCTCTATTCACAAAAACTTTGTTTGTAGTGGGCTGATATAAATGATACCTCTAACTTTCCACACTATAATCAATAAGAATACATTTGATGGCTTTATCCTGAAGCTTATGTCACCAAGCCAAAATTTTGGTGGGAGCTTATCATGTGACAATATAGAACATACCATCTATAAGAGTTTGATTCTTTCTTTCAGCCACACTCTTTTCTTGAGGTGTACAGGGTGTAGTACTCTCATTTTGAATGCCTCTTTTAACCCCAAGAAAGTATTAGACTTGCATGACATAGATTCCCCCCTCGATCACTACGAAGAGTAATCAACTGACATAGATTCCCTCAATCACTACAAAGAGTAATCAACTTGCAACCACTAATATTTTCAGCTAAGGCCAATATGATTTTAAAGTATACGAACACCTCCAATAGTGCTCCAATGCATATACCCGATACTAACAAGTCATGTCATCAATGAAGGTCACAAATACAAATATTCTTCAATGAAGTCAATGTACATGGGTCCACAAAGATCACTATGTGCAAGTTGCAATTTCTAATCGGCAAACATAGATCCAATTCTGAAAAATATGGCAATAAAATTTGCGAAGTATACAACTTTCTCATACATTACAAGTAGATGCTTTTAACGAAGGAAGAACAAACACCATATTTTTGCTTCTCAATGAAGCAAACTACCATATTTGAGATGACCAAACCAAGCATGCTACAACTTGATGTCATCTATGGTAGTGGCATCAACCTGTAAGACACCCTTTGATGCTTTTTTCTAATACAAATCCAACTAGTATAGACCGTCGTACAATGTATATGTATAAAAGCCCCGAACAACATAGTATGCTCAACAATTATAATATTTGTTTGTTTTCAAGGCTTAATATTATAAGAAATAAAGAGAACAAATACTAAAAGCTAAATATAACAATTTACAATTACGGAATTGAGAGATGAAGATAGGCAAATGCTCCCCCCTCCCCCAAAAAAAAAGGAATCTATTTTTACTAAACCCAAGTAGGAATACCCAATTGTGGGCTCAAAATAGCAACGGACTACAAGCAAACTACCCCACAAAGCCAATCAACAGCTATCCAAATATCAAACCAATATAAAATTGATACCAAAATGATAATTTAGCACTTCCAAAGACATATGTACCAAAATGGTAAATCCTTCAAGAAAACAATTACATAAAAGTCTATGTGCAATCTTAAGCCAAGACTATACATACACACATGCATCATTTACTATGCATGCAATTAAAACAAGAAATTTATTTACAAGATGTGACCAAAAAGAGAAAAAATCAGCCTTTTTCCATTAATGATCAACAATACATTTTGTAACAAATTTACAAGCTTGCTCTCTTGTAAAACATAAGCAAAAGAAGGACTATCGAGATATTTGATGGTGGAGGAGTGAAAAATAATGACCTAGATGGATGGGGCCAACTTTAGACTATCTTCAGCTGTTGTACAAGAGTTAAAACAAAGAAAACTAATGTAGAATGAAGAAAAATGAGCTCTCTTTACAAGGGAAGGAATAAGCTAGTGCAAAATGGAAAATGTAGTAGTACAAGACAAGTGTTCAACCACACGTCATGAGGTGTGACAAGTGAAAGGACACTTGAAAGCTTGTGTGATAAGCATTCGAACGCTTGTCTCCTCTCTATAGACTTCCTTTTTGGGCTATGTATTGTCAAAAATAGGAATAACTTACTATTTTTTTAATATCATCCCTATTTTTTAAAACTAACATTTTTAGACCAATCCGAGACTCCTAAAATTTAGGCATCCCCCTAATATGACAAAGTTCCAAGGGTGGAATCAAGAGAGACGATGAGATCATACAAAGTTGCAACACAATGCTCTCTAGGTTGATGCCCATTGACACAAAGAGAAGATTAATGAAAGACCCGCTTGCTTTTGATAGAAACAAGATGGGAAGGTTTGGGTCCATTGACGCACAAAGAGATCAATTCAAGATCAAGACTACCTTGTGGTGGGAAGATTATGGGGGACGTATGTCTAAGCTTCAAAAATTGGGAGTGCAAACTTTGTCTCGAGGTGCAAGCAATTATTCCATTGAGCAACTATGGGGTGTATTTGGGCATATTGTATCTAAAAAGATGAATAGATTTGGGACAAAACAAGTGATTGACTTGATATTTGTGAGTTTAAACGTACACTTGCGTGAACATATGGCTTTCTTCAAGACAAAAATTTGTATAGCTCTTGATGACATGGAGTCCTCAAATGATGAGGATGAGGAGACACCTATGGCTACAAATGTTGCCGATGATCAAGATGCTTTGAATCTTGCAAATACTGATTTTGATGAGAATATGTCTTTCTTAGACAATATGGATGATAGTCTTCTTGAAAGTCTTGCTACTGATAGCAGCCCTGTGAGATCCATAGGTTACTTTAAGAGACTTCCAATTTTCAAGCTCCCATATTTTGTCCAATGTAGTTCTCACTTAATGCTCCTTAACTCTGTTATGTAGATTGATGTTAGATTATCATCTATATCGGATCTTATGTGCCATTTTAATTTAATTAACAATCATGTCTGCAAATTATACATGTGTTCTTTTGAAGAGCTTTTACAAAATATATAAATTAATATATTGAGATATATGAGTTATGTGTATTGTGCAAGTCGTTCCCCTTGCATTCCTATCCCCCTTGGGCCTTACTCCCATTCCCTCAAGACCTCCCATTCCCACTCCCATTCTATTGCTCCTATGCGGCACAATGCTATCCAACAAGGTTGCACTAGAGATGGGGGACAACCCTGGCTACAAAATCAAGCCTAAAAGAAAACTCCTTGTTCAATCAAGAGTTAGTAGTCGAGGCATCAATCTAAAGACGGTGGAGTTAGGAGATTGTTGTGGACGGCTAGGGATTATGGATCAAGGTGTTTGGCATGCGACATGGTAGAATGGAAAACTCATCACTCAATTGTGTGATGAGGTAGGGATTATGGATTATGGATCAAGGTGTTTGGCATGCGACATGGTAGAATGGAAAACTCATCACTCAATTGTTGTGGACGGCTAGGGATTATGGATCAAGGTGTTTGGCATGCGACATGGTAGAATGGAAAACTCATCACTCAATTGTGTGATGAGGCCCTAAAAGGCCACATGGACCCAACTCATGAGAGGCTACATTGATTTTGTATTGTGTCTACTTTTTTAGGGACTAATTAGTCTCAACTTAAAATTAGAGACACCTAGAATGTCCAATGCCTTAAAAAGAAAGACACCATGTTTCTATTTTTTTGGCACCCTACTCTATATCACTGTGTTGTATTATTATTCGATAACAGCAACTTTTTGTGATTCTGTCCCTCTTTCTTTCTCACTCACTCTATCTCACCATTCTCCTACTCTCACCATTCACCAATATTACTTCTTATCACCATGGCTTCTCATAACACACCTCTATTTGAGGCTCTTGTTCCCAACAAACCCCAACACATGGAGGATATCCGCTCAACTTCTCCCAATCCTGAGTACACACATGAACATCGTCCTCAAGCATCTCCTTCCTTCACATCCAACACAAATTCATCGCTTGTGGCAACTCTGCAAACTCAACTTAAAGAGATGCAACAGTAACATCAAACCAACTTGCATGTAATCTAAGAGGTGGGTAAGGAGCAGCGTAATGACAAACCACAACTCTTCCAATACACAACCTATAAAAACCCACCAATTCCATACACCCTCTCAAGCAGTCCACCAGCCTTGTCGTCACACGGATTTTCAAAGTCGACAAGTAGCACATACAAGACTCCCATGCCTCACCCGAGCAAAATACATACTCTCTCAAAAAGTAAATATATTAGCAAATACTCACTCCTGAATAATCCATTTCAGAGAGGTCTAGAAGATGGCTAGGATTTTGTTTGTTGTTCCTAACTAGGCCTGTACTATTCAACGTCGAATCTATCTTTGAGGTCCTTCCAAATGGGTTGAAATTGAACCCTGAGCTAAGGCCTCCAGCATGCTACCAATGTCCGTGTATCTCCTAAAATGCTAGAAGGATCCTCAATTGCAAAGTCTCCCAAAACCACAGAAACAAGTCTACAAGAAGGCCATCCTCTCCTATTTCCAGTGCAGAAGTGCTAGGACAGCTCTTAATAACTTCCCCAATAAAAGGAGTCAGAAGGGAAGTGTTGAACTGGTGAATGACCATTCTCATAGTGCACTCCTAAACTGAGGCGATGGCTTGTACAGTATATGAGAAACCTGGTCGTGCACATAGTGAAGCTCTAGCTTGAAGCACTATGTGAGAGACCTGGTCACAATCAACAGGTCTCTGTAGAAAGCTATGCCACCTGTCTTTCCTCATGGAGCTCCTCTAAAGTTCTGCCATCTGGGCCTCCAGACCTCCTCCTTTCTGGAACTAGTTGTCTTTCATGCTGTCCAACCACGTGGCACTGTACTGTGTCCTTGATTCATGCCTGTGTCATCAGGCACCTATAGTCATAGTTCATACATGCTGTATCTCCTACTTCAAAAATTTTAGATGAACACTTTCTGTGAAAAGCCCAGAAAGCCGTACATCACAGCCAGGGATACACCTAACTGCTACTGTTAAAGGGTGCTTGCTGCTTATCAATCGTATAGCGTGTAAAGGCTGGATTATAATGATGATGAACGTCAAGTACCACATGTGCATTGCTGACCTTTTTTAATTGCATATAATTTGTAAATTTGGATCTCTTGCAATCAATATCGTAACAATGGCAAGTATCTAGATTCTTGAATCTCACAATCAAAAATCTATATAAAGTCCTTAGTCCTAGTCTGCTCACCCGTTGATGTTCCCGATTTGATTCCTCACAAATCCAACTCATCTCGAGTTCAAAGTCTTTGTCTTTGGCTTCATCATGAACACCATATATACTGTAGATAAGGACCATGTGCATATGTTAAATCAGTGACACTATCACAGTAACTTCCTTTCAAGTCCTGGTATCAAAATAACAAGATTACAGCTTTCAGAATGGTACAATTTATCAAGATTACTAATGGTACTCACATTTTTGCCACTTCAATAACACCTTCTCTGCAAGTCATTTCTGATAGTTTCAGCTTCTCAATTTCCCTGACACAAGCAAACACATTTTATTTCCCATAGATAGAACAACCAACTTTAGGCACATGTATGATATTTTTTGTGTGCAAGAGCTCAAAAATCTCTTAATCTTTGATACAAGTGACTGGATCTCAATTCAACCTGAATTTCTGCATGCATCAGGACATCATCTCACAAAACTGTACACAGACATATTTACTTAAATCCAATTTACTCTGGGGAGAAATGTAAGTGAAGGGTTCATGAAGTTTGCGAGCAAGTAAGGACTAAATAAACATAGATCCAATGAACCACCAGCCCCACATCTGTCTTCTGCTTCAGTGTGTCTTTCGGCAAAGGGCTCAAGGTCTCTCAATTTCTTCTTCACATTAAATGCTTCTGACTTCAATTTGTGAGCTATCATACATGACACAACTACTAACCCACATACAAGGGAGACACGCATCTCATTACATATACAGATACTTTCACATACACTTCACACTTTTAGTATTTTTGTAGCAAAATGGCCCACAAGCATGCAGATACTGATAAGTGCACAACTATCAATGTCTCCAAGACAGTTAATATGACTGCAAAAATAGAGGATAAGAACTAAAACTGAGAAACTCTCTCATTATGAGTCTATAGTAAAAGACTCATGTGACATCTTCTATCTCAAGATAGTCTCTGTTCAAAATCCGAGCTATGTCTATTCCTAAAGCAAATGATGCAGCCTGGAACAAAAGATCCAACCCTTGTGTGTTATCCCTGGAGGCTGCTAAAGTCACTCTGAACTATGAATAATATCATGGGCAGATTCAGGTTTAGATGTTCAACTGGTTCTACCAAGGCTGAAACTAGCCATGGCTCCAACATGAAGATTGTTTCCAACTAGTCTTCTTGTGTAGCCATTAGATGTCCTTTATAGGGCACTGCATGAGTTGTTATATGAATTGAATGGTAGAAATATTTGTCATGTTTAAAAGTTCCAGAAAACATGGTAAATCAAGCAGAAGTCCAGAATTTTCAAGGCATGTAAGGCATGTAGCTCACGTTTTAGCAGCTTGTCTTCCTTTGCCTACAGCTGCACCAAAGTATCTCTGCAAAAAACCCACAGTTGCAAACATCCTATCTTAAGAGTATACTCCAACAAAGATCAACACAAAAACTGAACTGCTACTGACATAATGGTTTCAAATCTGATGAGATCGCCTCAAATTTATAACCATGATATATCATTTTCAAACTCAGTTAATTCATCGTCTAAAAAGAAAGATAAAATAAAGTTGCCTGCTCGCAAATGCCTAGCAAGCCATTACTTTCTGATGTTTCTTCTTGACCTGGACTGAACTCATAAGAAAAGCTCAAAACGATTGTATGGCATCTATTTAAGCCACAACAATAACAGAAAAGTCATGAGAGCATTACATAAGCCACACCCGAAGGTTCGATCATATATAATTGTGGACCATCCCTATCAAAGCCACCAAGAAGGGCACCTGTTCCAAATGGCCTGCAATTTACAATAAAGCTTCCCATCATACAAAAGCAACAGCAGATTTTAACATGTGATTAAAACACCAAACAACTAGAAGAGGGACTTAATGAACATGTCACCCTCAAAACACACCTCAGCCACCAATAAAGAGTGCACAAATGGACATAGCTGGCAACACGGTCACAGAGCTCTTTAATTGGAATGTCTTCCCCATAGAAACTGACAGAAGTAAAATATACTGTGTTCAGCTTCACTCAGTTAGACATTAAAGAAAGCATAAATTCATAAACAAGAAGTAAGCAAACTCAAGGAGACCTCTGATAGTTGATAGCTTCCCCTCGAGCACGTGAGACTATTTGTCTACCATCTGCTGCTAGTCCTGCCATTGCCTGACCAAAATGGAAAAGAAGTCATTCGGAGTTAACAAGGTCTGGTATTCGAAATGTCTCATTAAATAAATAAAGATTAAAAGACTCTTCTATATACTTTCCATGCATGAACTGAGGAATTTAAGAGAACTCCAAAGCTTTTAGGTTAACAGCAGCAAACAATTGAAATGGACTCCATGTCAAACATTAGAATTACTTTCTTGAGGTACATAGTCAAGGTGCTGATAGAAAATAAAGTGCCAAAGAAAGACATGTGGTAAGACCTATGGAACAGGGGAAAGTCAACCCTTCAAAGGCTCTCAACTAGAAAACAGATAGCAGACAACACTGAAGACCACCTTTTAGGGGGAAAGATGGTCAAGGAAGGTTGCCTGACCAAAGCTGATAATTGGCCGTGATCACCATAACTTATAACAAGGAGTACAGTTCTTTCATATACAAGCAGCGATTTGCATCCTCTCCAAATCCACAAAGTGATGCTGGTCTCAAAATGCAACAGCATCTTTTCAGTCCAGTCTTTAAGAAATTCAAGAAACAAACATGAAGGCATTGGACTTTTCACATAGTGCCAAGAAAGCCTATTTTTTAACTGTTTTTGACCATTTTGAGACTTTTTTTCTGATTGCTTTTCATGTTGGCTCTCTATATAAGACCATCAAGGTGTCAAAATGACTAAGTGACCAAAGAGACAGTAGGGTTTACGAGGGAAAACACGGTGTGTGTACGGCAAACACTAAGAGAGAAAAGAAACACAAAAGAGAATCATGCTGATGAAGTGAATCTCATACAAGGGTGCTGTAGCACAAAGGAAGCCCTGGATTGCAGGAAGACTGCTGAAAAAGCCTCTAAGTTTGCAAACACAGGATGAGGAGGTGTCGCCTGGAGCAGGGAGACTGCCATCGGAGGGTGAGGAGCCTCTGAAGTCTGCAAATGGAAGCTTGAAGAGCTGACGCCAGCTACTGCGAGTGATGCCAGGTGGTGTAGGAGCAGCCAGGAACCAAAATGCAATGTAGTGGAGCCACCAAGATGAGGAGAAGCTGACGCCAAGGTGCCAGATCAACAAACGCAAGATGTGGAGTGCTGCCAGCAACTGGATGACAGTTACCAAGTGAAGAGGAACAAAAACGCCAGCTTTCTAATGACACCAGCAAGTGGAGAGATGACACCAAGCTGTGGGAGTGACACCAAGAAGAGAGAAGCTGACACCAAGAGTGTGATGACTGACACCAGGTGGAGAGAGCACCAAACGCAAGGAGGAAGGGCTCAAAGGAGCTATCACCAACACTAGAGGATGAGCGCCAGATGGAAGAGGAAGAGGGCAGCCACCAAAACGCAGCTCCAAAGATATTGGAGGCCGGCGCCTAATGGTAGGAGATGAAGGTGATGTAAGGAGAGTATCAAAAGACTAGCGGAGAGAGAGTGGGAGTGATGGACTGAAGGATCAACCATAAGAAATGAATGAGAGAGTGGCCTATAAATAGGCACAGTCAATTTAGGGTGACGCCTCTTTTTGGGGCTCCAAACCCTAAACACAAAATGCGGGTGAAGGGTGAAGGGTTTCTCAGCACCCCCTCTCAGGCCCAAAAAGGGGGAACAAGAGAAGAGTGAGGTGGAGATGCAATGCTACATGCTCAAGAATGCGCATGCAACAAGTGCCACTTGGACAATGTCCCTCGTGGGAAAATTGTTCACTTGCCTACAGGAGCAAGAAGATGTAGAGGATCCCTAATGTGACATTAAAGTGATATTTAATGTGACATTAAGGTCACAAATATTGAATGTGACATTAAAGTGACATTTAATGTGACATTAAGGTAAATCAAAGGGAACACGCACGAGGATGACCGTCCGGGCTCTTGGGCGCCCGAACGGGGTTAAGGGGAGCCGTCAAAAGTAGGACTCACCAAGGTTTGACGGCTCCCCTTAACCCCGTTCGGGCGCCCAAGAGCTATAGTAGGACTCACCAAGGTTTGACGGCTCCCCTTAACCCCGTTCGGGCGCCCAAGAGCCCGGACGGTCATCCTCGTGCGTGTTCCCCTTGATTTACCTTAATGTCACTTTAATGTCACATTCAATATTTGTGACCTTAATGTCACATTAAATATCACATTAATGTCACATTTCCTTCCCCTTAATAAGAATAGTAGGACTCACCAAGGTTTGACGGCTGGCAATCAGATCACAATGGTCTAGCCAACAATATACTAGGCAAGGCTGGGAGGTGAAAAAAAAGTACTCGTGCTGATCCATCCCAACTGTTTTCTTCTGGCTTCATGCTTTTCGAAAAGAAAAACAAATCCATGTAGTACAGACCTTAGAATTAAAGGGGCATGAAAAGTACAAATCTTTAGAGGTCTTTCACATGGATGTACAACATAAGTGTTGTATGTCAACTTCTATGTGGCAACCTACTTTTGGGCCACATGATTTACTTAGAGTACATGGATTGATAGCTGGAAAGAGGGTTAGAGTCATGATTGATGACTCTGCCACACATAATTTTATAAATTATGCACTTGTCAAAAAATTGAAACTTCCCCAACAAAAGAGTGGGCATCAATATGTTGTTCGTATGATGCAAAGCCAAGATAATAAAATATGGGATACAATGGTATCCAATTTGGAAATTGAGATTCAAGGATATAAAGATAAACTTTATTTCCAAATTATGAACATGGAAAGAGCTGACATTGCTCTAGGGAGGGAATGGCTATGGGGATTGGAACCATCCTTAAAACGTAGTTACCATCATAATACACTGGAATTTGAAAGGGATGGTAAGACTTTTGTCATTCAAGGTGAACATGAAGTATCTGATAATCCTTTGCTGTGTTCTACTGAAGTTCAGAAGCTGATAAAGAAGGAAGTTTGTGAGGTATATATGTTATGGTCTCTTCCTGTACAGAACACTTTTACTTTCTGTAATATAAAGCAACAATTTTCTTATGTTTGTGAGTTGAATGTTAATAATGAATTAAGTAGTTTGTTAGATGATTTTAAAGATGTGTTTCCTTCTGATTTACCAAGTGGCCTTCCACTAGATAGGGGTGATATACATCACCCAATTGACATAAATAAGGATACACACCCTATTTCTAAACCACCGTATAGGTTAAGTGAAACACAACATCAAGAAGTTGAAAGACAAATTAAGGATTATCTTAATAAAGGGTTTATACAACCCAGTAATTCACCTTGGGCTACACCAATTTTAGTGGTAAAGAAAAAATATGGTTCTATGCGACTTTGTGTTGACTATAGAGCACTTAATAAAATAACGGTGAAGAATAAATTTCCTATGCCCAGAATGGAAGATCTTTTTGATCAATTGCAAGGGGCAAAATTCTTCACAAAGATAGATTTAAGATCAGGTTATCACCAAGTAAGAATTAAGGCACAAGATGTTCCCAAGACAGCATTTCGTACTAGATACGGGCATTATGATTTTTTGGTGATGCCTTTTGGCCTCACTAATGCACCAGCTACCTTTATGAAGCTGATGAATAGTGTTTTACGGCCCTATCTAGGACATTTTGTAGTAGTCTTCTTGGATGATATCTTGATCTTTAGTAAATCAAGAGAAGAACATTTGGAACACTTACAATTAGTATTCCAACTGTTAAGAACACATTCCCTTTATGCGAAGAAAACTAAATGTGAATTCTTTGCACAAAAGGTCAAATATTTGGGGCATATTATCTCGAAAGAGGGAATCAACATGGATCCAGAAAAAGTAACGGCAATTATTGAATGGCCACCTCCAAGGAACCTGGAAGAGCTGCAGATCTTCCTAGGTTTATTTGGATTTTATCGTAGATTCATTCAGGATTATGCCAAAATAGCTGTTCCAATGACATACCAACTTAAAGGGAAAGGAAAGAGCTTTAATTGGGGAACAGACCAAAATGAAAGTTTTCAAAAACTTAAGGTAGCTATTGCTACAGCTCCAGTATTATTAATAGTGGATCCCAATAAACCATTTGTGGTTGAAGCTGATGCCAGTGATAAGGCGATAGGCGCGGTCTTATTACAAGAAGGTCGACCAGTTGCTTTTGAAAGCAAGAAATTAGACCGTGCAAAACAAAATTATTCTGTTTATGAGAGGGAGCTATATGCAATAGTACATGCAATGAAGAAATGGAGGCACTATCTGTACGGTGCCAAACTTTTGATTTTATCGGATCATGAAAGCATTAAGTGGCTTAATGATCAACCGGATTTGCACGGGCGTAAAGCCAGATGGGCCGAACTCCTTCAAGAGTTCAACTATGAGATAAGATGTAGAAAAGGAAAGTATAATATAGTAGCTGATGTACTCAGCAGAATGCCCATCATTAATGAATTGAGTTTTACTCAGTTCACTTCCAACTTGCTTGAATCTTTAAAAGGGAAATGCCAAGTTGATCCGGCATATTCCAACATATGGGAAGCTGTAAAAAATGGGGATCCAAATGAAAGTGCTTCTACTGAGGAATGAATATTTGAGGATGTTCAACAAGGAAATGGAGCATCAAGGGTTGCTCAAACTGGATTCAAGTGGAAGAATTTTACCATTGATAATGGTTATTTACTCTACAAGGGTAGGGTATGTGTCCCGAAAGATACAGAAATAAGGCGCCAGATACTCTTTGAGTGTCATGATACCCCTAGCGCGGGACATCCAGGAGTTAATAAGACTTATAGACTTATTAAAAGGCAGTTCTATTAGCCTGGAATGAATAAGGACGTCCTTGACTATGTGGTCAAATGTAATAAATGCCAGGTTAATAAAGCTGAAAGATTAAAAATGGGAGGACTTCTCCATCCACTAGAGATTCCTTCGGGAAAATGGGAGAGTATCTCCATGGACTTTATTATTGCTTTACCCAGAACACAGAGGGGGCACGACTCTGTGTGGGTGATTGTGGATAGGTTAACCAAAATGGCTAGATTTATTCCAACTTCAACTGATGTTAAAACACCAGAATTGGCTAGATTGTTTGTAGAGAACATATACCGATTGTATGGCCTTCCGACAAATATAGTTTTTGATCGGGATAGAAAATTTGATAGCCAATTTTGGCGTGCGGTATTTAGGAAATTGGATACTAAACTTAGCATGAGTACGGCGGATCACCCGCAAACTGATGGGCAAACTGAAAGGGTTAACCAAATTCTTGAAGATATGCTTAGGGCATATGTAAGTAAAAGGCAAACTAATTGGGAAGAGTATCTACCGATAGCAGAGTTTGCATATAATAGTGCCAAGCACTCTTCCACTGGATATAGTCCATTTATGTTAATGTATGGGTTTCACCCTAGAGCTCCTTTTGCAGTAGGACTACATAAGGAAAAGGTTCAGGCAGCTAAAGACTTTTTGGAGGATATGAATAGTATGTTGAAATTTGCTCAAGAAAATATTAAAAAAGCTCAAAATCGAGCTAGAGCATATGCAGATCCTCACCGAAGAGACATCTCCTTTGAAGAAAGAGAATTGGTCCATCTTAAGGTGCCTGAACAAACTAAAACTATGAAAAAGGGACAATGTCCAAAGCTTTCACCAAGGTATTGTGGTCCTTTCATAATACTTAAAAAGGTGGAAGAATTGGCTTACAAGCTCCAACTACCTGCTGGTAGTAAAATACATCCAGTTTTTCATGTAAGTAAATTAAGAAAGAAGCTGGGTGATTTGGATAATCTAATCTTAAATGATGACATTGAGGAGTTGTTCAATGACCAATCTAATCCACATGAACCAGAAAGAATGTTAAATGTTCGTAATAGACGAACAAGGAATACTATTTATCAAGAATATTTGGTTAAGTGGAAAGATTGTTCAAAAGAAAGCTCAACATGGGAGCGAGTAAGTACTTTAAAGAAAAGGTTTCCCGATTTACAGTTAGACCTTCCAAGTATCATTTTCGAGGATGAAACCGATTCTTAAGGGGAAGGAAATGTGACATTAAAGTGATATTTAATGTGACATTAAGGTCACAAATATTGAATGTGACATTAAAGTGACATTTAATGTGACATTAAGGTAAATCAAGGGGAACACGTACGAGGATGACCGTTCGGGCTCTTGGGCGCCCGAACGGGGTTAAGGGGAGCCTAGAACTAAAGAGAGTCCAAGAATAGTAGGACTCACCAAGGTTTGACGGCTAGCAATCGGATCACGATGGTCTGGCCAGCAATATACTAGGCAAGGCTGGGAGGTGAAAAAAAAGTACTCGTGCTGATCCATCCCGACTGTTTTCTTCTGGCTTCATAGTTTTCTTCTGAGTCATCTATCACCTAAGATCCAAGATTGCCACCTGAAAGGTAACCTATAGGAAAGAACAGTAGACAGAGGAAACTGGAGAACCTGAAACGCAACCCCAAAAGAGAAGCCACTACCTCTATGCATCCATGCAAGAAGGAATACGAAGGCCTCGTCACCAAGTCGCGGCCGAACCTCCAAGGCCCTGATCTAGGCAGATCCTCGAGATCCTGGGAATCAATAGGTGAGATGACCACTGGAAGGAAGCCACCCCATCCAAGGGTAGAAGGTAAAAGGCCTCCGCTAGGGTGTGCAAAGGATTGAGCGGTGGGTGGGAACCCCCTTTGAAACTGGAGGAATAGGAGTCCCCTTTGAAGTCGCAGTAGATGTAGATGCCCCCTCAGAGGGCAAAGAAAGATCATCCCTCTCTGAATCCCTCTCTGAGGTAGATAGAGAATCCAAAAACTCATGGATCACGGACTCCGAAATGTTTGAGGATGAAGAAAGTGTCGTTGATCGTACCGAAGAAGGTATCTAGGGTGGTGAAGAATGCCCAGAGGTGGCCTCTCGAACCTGAGCAGGCGAGGGTGAAGGGTGGGCAATGAGTGGGCAACAGTCTTGCTGCTTCTCAATGGAGCGGACCAGGAAGCCAAAGAAGAGGAAAGGAGTCGAGCAGCCACCACTGTCTCTCGAAGAAGCGGATTGACGAGGAGACGGTATCAACCATTACTATCTCTAGATGAAGCAAACTACAGAACCACGGGATGTGGTAGCCACTATACTCGAAAATAGGTGGGAGAAGACTGCTACTAGCATTGTGATGATCTCCAGGTCATAGCACCAATCGATTCTCCATGTGCTGGAAAGGACTTAGTGCACATTGAATGTGTCTTATTGCCTTGAGCATAGTACTCTGATAGCCGATGCAGAACGATCTCTGTGGCCTAGAAAAGAGAGAGGTGGCACAAGAAGTGCTTGGTGGAAGACGCATATACTCCGAGGGGGTGGAAAGCAAAGGTCGAAGTTGGCAAGTATCGATGGTGTATCCCGTGATGCCACAGTAGGAGCACCATAGTTACCAGGAACAGGGAACAGGAACGAGAACCCCCGGAACGGGGGGAACGCTTAGGATTGGGGTACGGGAACAAGGGGAACGGCATATATATATATATATATATATATATATGTGTGTGTGTGTGTGTGTGTGTGTGTGATTCAATCAACACATTGGAAATGCCCCAAATTTGGGGACATTGCAACCAATGCCATGCCCCAAATCCTTGCTGAAAAAGCCCCAAATTTGGGGCAATGCTTGATCTGAAATACCCCAAAATTGGGGACATTGCAGCCAAGTCCAATGCCCCACATCTTTGCTGAAAAAACCCCAAATTTTGGGCTCGTTAGGGGGATGCCACCCTTTAACAAAGTGCCTCGTCACACATACACACAGTCATGCGCACTCAACACACACACACACCAGGCAAGGATGGTTGAAAGAGGTATAGATGACCCTACGGGAGAGTACACATCCGTACTAATCCCAAGGGAGTCTTCATGGTTGTGATATCCCTGCTTTCAATTACAAGCTGAAACTGATCATACCCTGAGTAAAGATCACCCAAAGAATAGATCACTCTACCTGCAAAAGCCTCACCTTTCACCAAATGAGCACACTCATAGCACCTAGGACAACTGTGATGGGCATCCCCCTCACTATCCCCAACTTCCCATCTCACATGACCACTCTAACACAGGGATTTCCATCCTCAGCTTATGGTACATCTTCACACTCTCCTTGGGTTACACCTACACAGGGATTCCCACATCTACTCCCCGTGTTCCCATCCCACCTCCTTGGGTTACTCATGTGGCTACCATGCCCATGCCTAGTCACCCCATCCCTACCTACGGATCCACCTTGCACACTAACCGCATACCTAGTGGGCACTCTGGGGCCCATACCCAAGTGTACCCCACTCCCCCATCCTACCCGCACTACACTTTTTCATACTAAGCCATCGGTTGTTGGACAACTCACGTTGGACATTGCGTACACACATTCATTGACATTCATCATTCATTCGATTTTATCAATTTCTCTTCTACTCTATTTTTGTTTTTGCGTGTTTGTCTAAATTATTGTATTTAGTCATGTTCGTATATTATGTGTTTTCTTCGTGCAAACCCTAGGATATTTCCACATAGTATTAGAGCCAATGCTCTACTAAAGAGAATCCTACAGCTATCGTTGAGTCTTGGTTTATGCAAGATACACAAGCAACGCATAACCAACTCACAATGGCTAAGACACCTTCCTCTTGGGAGGCTATGGTGTCACTAAATTTTCTTCCTCATTGTAGGAACCTAAGGTGGTGAGGTGGGGTCATGGAGATGGAGCTAGCCCATCAAAACCACTGAATACTTCCAACTTGATGACCCTTAGGTGAAGTATTTGTGCACTCATTGAGGAGAACAATGCACCCTCTCCCTCATCTTCATTCTCCTTACTAGATGTTATGCAAATAAAGGACATAGATGATAGAGTTCAACAAATTCATGTATAGCAAATACCTTGACTACACTCTGGAAGAAGTGGTGCAACAATGGAAGCGTAAACATAAGCTGTAATAAACTGCTAAAACACAAGACAAAAAAGAAAGGGAAAGAAAGAACACAATTCAGATGAGAACTCAGAAGTATGCTTGGGAAATGGAATCCATATACCAAGACATGAGACAGTACAGAAGCAATGTGAGTCACCGGCTATGGAGGCACCGGCACCTGCTTTCTCTCCCCAAACACTATCAAGTGATGAATGAATGTGGACAATAAATAGGCCAAAATAAATGCCTAAAATATGACTAGTTGACCAACATTAAATGCTGGCCGATTGGCTGTAAATAATGCCTAAACCACAATAAACAATGGCAAATAAAATGCCTAAATAATCTCTAAGCCCAACCTACTTTACCACAAGTGCAAACTCAACCATGAATTGACTAATCTGCTAACACCCTCTCTCAAATCATAGGTGATATGATACAATACAGTATACAATGATAATGTCGCATCATAGTACATACAACAATGTCCACTAGAGTGGAACCATGATACCCAAGTAGTGGGTGCGCAAGCCACCACCAAGGTGCCTCGGAGAGAACCTGATATCGATGTCGATCATACCAGCTCCTGAAAATAGAGAAGATCATAGTCGCTCTCAATGTCTGTCAACAATGTTGCTGATGTAGCATACGTGACCAACCTGTCACCAAGAAATAATTGACACAGCAATACATAAAAATCATGTGTGAATATCTTGTGTGATACATGAAAGGTGCAATGGGCTATAGTGTGGGAGTGATATACTTCTTTATTATCTCCAAATAATATAGAGACAAGAGTTGTTCTGCTTGTGGAAATAGCTAAATGCTCTACTAAATTCTGGCTAATAGAAGATATGGTGCTATCTGAATCTAAAAGTGCTTCATGGGGTGTGTCCGAGATCTAGACCAACATTGAACACACCATGCGTCCAAAAGTTGCTAAAGCATGAATCTGCGAGGGGTGCCCTTCCATCAACCACATGCTCAGATGTTTTTCGAAAGTGCTGCTAAGGTTGCCACATCAACTAATTGGACTTAAGGATTTTATACTTGATGATTTGCTTGTAGTCGTCGACAATGCTTGGGAATATGGTCATATTGGTTGTAGTTGAAACATTTTGGGTGGCCTTGTGCATCCCGAATTGGAAAGTCACGGCGATTACTGACTCGGACGTGCCATAGCTCCGCCAACCACGTACCATAACCCCTACTCGATAAACCAAGCCTTCATCACCGCACTCCACGTGTAATAATCAAGTCCATGGAGCTTGTCATCAATGGATGTGCATGGAGGAGCCATCTGGAGAGGATTTAGAAAAGTAGAGAAAAGAAGGGATTGGGAGAGGAAACACAACCAAACCACAAGCACAGACTACAAAAGCAAAAATTCACATGAAATCTGATCAAAATAAGACAAAAGCTGCTATAAAAAGTCAAAAAATCTCTTAAAAACTGGCAAAAAACAGTAAAAACGATCGAATAATGCAAGCGCCTGACCAAGAGGAGATGCTGAGACACCAAAATGCAGGCTGAAACGAATGCATAGACTGTATAGATACTGACTTCAGCAAAAAACGTAGGCAAAACAGGGCGCCTGGTTGGAGCAGCAGCTGCCTAATGAGCAAGAGTGAAAACAGGCCTGAAATCAGCAAGAAAACACAACAGAAACACAAATCCTAAAATCTGATACCATGTCAAAAGTGGTGCAACAATGGAAGCATAAACATAAGTTGTAATAAACTGCTGAAACACAAGACAAAAAAGAAAGGGAAAGAAAGAACACAATACAAATGAGAACTCAAAAGTATGCTCGGAAAATGGAATCCATATACCAAGACCTGAGACAGTACAAAAGTAATGTGAGTCACCGACTGTGGAGGCACTGGCACCTACTCCCTCTCCCCAAACACTGTCAAGTGATGAATGAATGTGGAGGAGGGAGGCTGACAATAAATAGGCCAAAATAAATGTCTAAAATGACTAGTCAGCCAGCATTAAATGTTGGCCAACTGGCTGCAAATAATGCCTAAACCACAATAAACAATGGCAAATAAAATGCCTAAATAATCTCTAAGCCCAACCTACTTTACCACAAGTGCAAACTCAACCATGAACTGACTAATCTGCTAATACACTGGTACCTCTAATCCGCTCTCTATTAGGAGGTACGTATCAATCACAATCTACTGTTGAGGTTGGCGATCTCTCCATTCATGAAGGACGCACCACATTCAAGACAACTAGCAAGCCCTCGTCTTCATCACAACTAAGCCCAATGTCAAGTTTGTATAATCCTTTTGATTTGTATAAACAAAAACCACCCTTCTCTATTACTCTTTTTTTTGTGTAGGATCTAAGTATAGGTTCCTGTGGAGACCAAGACCAATGTCAAAATGTCAATATGTCCATAGAGGAGGTTCTACAGGCAACATAGATCTTCATGCTACATTATCTTCAACTTCATACGAGCATATCATTAGCTACACATGAGTGTGGTAAGACCAAACAACATTATCCAAAACTCAAGATGCCCATATCTAGTTCTAAATGTCAACTTGAGAACATCCTCAACCTTGATTCTAACTTGATGATAGACTAATCTCTAGTGAAAATTTTTACCTCTTATAGTTGATAAAAAGGAACTTAGTCCTAGGTATAGGCATTTATTATTCACCATTATCTTGTTTAATGGTCAATAATCGACACAAAGTCACACCAAGCCATCCTTATTTTCACCAATAGAACTCTTGAAGGCCATGATGAATTATTGGGATTATTAAACCCATTTTCCAAATACACCTTAATTTATCCTCCCACTTCTTGATATTGGGTTTCACTAAGCTTATAAGGTGGTTTTGAAATTGTGTGGACATCCATAATTAACTCTATAGGATGATAAATATAACCCCTCTATATTGGCAAACAAGTAGACAACCCACTAGAAAACGCACCTCTAAGTTCATTTAACAATTGTGCTAATTCAATATTATTTTCACAACCTTCAAAAGAACAAAAAAAAAAACTAATTGCAAGTTAAAAAAATCTACCAAGAGCTATATTTTCCCTATACATGTTCAAAATTTTGAAAATCAAACTTCTCTTTATACCCCTTCGGTCTCAATTTGAGAACTACCACGTTGAGATAGACATATTGCACCTATGTGTGATATACTAGTTAAAACCCCTAAGGATTTATACTTTTCATGTCCCTAAATTTCCAAGGGTCTACACTATGTGGATTTGATTATCTTTATTTTTCCTTCTTTTATCAACACCTTTATCTATAGAAATTACACAGCACAACGAACAAAATCTTAGACAAGAGTAGAGAATACGCAACAAATATAAGAAGAATAGAAACTTCTTTAATTATAAACTAGAAGAAAAATGAATATTTAATCATATTTTGAAACACTTAAATAATACAAATCGCCTTTCAAAGTATATGAACATCAAATTAATTTGGAATCATTGAGCCAATATGTCTTGGTAACAATTGATATACAAAAGATTTATTACAAATGAGATGTTATTTAATCTTTTTTCTTCCCCATTAAACTATCGTGCTTGCATATCTTTTAAGACAAGATTATACCTCACCCTTAGTGGATGCTCTATAGGTTGAGTATAAATGGATATGATGATGGGATCCCTAATTGCACCACCACCATCCTTTGATATTGAAGGTGTATTAGGGTCTAGGCTTAGACCTAGTCTCCTGCATTTCTTCTTCTTTGACCTTGCTCAGCTCAACTAACTCCACTAACGTTGAGATACAATTTTATGGTGTGCATCGCTGCATGAACACACACACATACAACTGCATCACAATGTTATCTACTTGAGGCATTAAACTCATGTGTTCCTCAAGTAGCTACAGAATCTTTCCAGTTTTCCCCAACCCCCCCAATTTCTATTTTTAGATCAGCGATAAGCTCACCTTTTTGCTTTCTGTAGGTTCATCCCTATCCTTGATTCTTTTATCTTTCTTTACTTTTTTACACTGGAATTGGACAAGGAAGAAAAGCTGATTTTATAAGCTCAACAAACAGATGCTGGAACACTTTCTTTTGATTTTCTCCCATCTGTGCATGAATTCGGCACACTGTCTCATCTGATACACACTATATAGTTAGAGGCAAGCCCAAAACGAAAAACAAAATCCAAATTGGCATCTCTCCTTAATAAAACCGATTGGATGCTGCTATCCTTGATTGTTTCAGCTCGCCTTGGGCTGCATACAATACCAATTTTTCTCCAGCTTGCTGTTTTCCCTTTTCTAAGCTTAAGACGTACTTATGTTTGAAGATTCAAGACTGTTTTCAACAATTGTTTCTGCTGGGATAATCAGCGCACATAGCTAGGACAAGAAACTTAAGCTTTCTTGTTGTTCTGTTGCTAAGGAGTGCAGCTCTGTTAGTCCATTAATTATGGGAATTTTCCTATTTATTGCGGTTCTCCTTTCTTGTAGTGTTGGACTGTCTAGGAACAAAAAGTTGACCTCCTGAAGATATTTTATTCCCCACAGCAGTCAAGATTGCAGTTTGAATGACTTCATGGTTGTTTTCAAGCAAGCCACAGCAGCAATTGACTTCCTCAGCCAATCATGGCAGTTTTTTTGAGCTGCGAGCACTTTTTGGGGCAGCCATGATCAGTTTGGGAGCTCATTTTACTTTTGGTAATAAAAATTTGATTTCTTTTATCATTTCCTGAATCCCAAAGGTATTTTTGCTTTGATGTGAATGATAGATTAGATATATCAGCTTGTTATTCTGATCTGTAAATTAGGCTCCTACAGTTGAACAAAGGGGGGGGGGGGGGGGAGAGAGAGAGAGAGAGAGATGAGTGTGTGGTCTGTACAGACGGTCCCAAGGGCCCACCTGCTAAGCTGGCGTTTGATACAAAAGGTAATGTGATTACACCCTGGGATCGGCGTTATCCCCGCCCCACTCCCAAGGCAGTGGATTTTCCTTCTACCTCTAAAGCAGGTCGCCAGAATTCGTTTGCAGCATTGGCTGATTTTCTGGATGAGGGTGTCCTGGATGCTCTCGCGGAAAAGGTGAAATCGAGGCAACAGGCGCCTCGTTCCTGACTTTCCTTTTTTTGAAGATATATGAAGATAGCCACGTGGAATGTGCAAGGCATTTGCTCTCGCCATAAGCAACATACCATGTGGACTGTCTTGCATGAGAACCAGTGGGATGTATTGTGTGCAGTTCAGCACAAAAGTCACGGTGAAGCAGGAAAAGTTGTGGATTGTCATGGATTCAGTCTGTTTTATGCAGGGACACATGCCACGCACTATTCGGGCGTGCTGATGATTGTCCGTGAGAAATACCAGCCTGTTCTTGTTAAAATGATGTGCAGGGCTGCTTTCTGGTAATGGAAGTCTTATTTGAAGGAGAGATTTTATGGTTGTTGGGCCTCTATGCTCCGAATGATCCCGCATCCCGACGGGATCTTTGGTCGACTTTGCAGGGCTCCATGTCACTTGGCCGAAGGGGGTTTTTGATGGGAGATTTCAATGTGTGTGTTGACTCTTCTCAGTCCACTTCAAGGCATTCGGTAATGGATACGCCGGAAAGCCGGGTGTGGAATTCCTTTGCTTTGCGCGTACTTAAGCAAGATCTTTGGTCGTGGCTTCACCCTTCTTTTTCAGGGTTTACTTTTCATTCCCCCCAATATGCAACTACTTGGTCGCGGTTGGACCGAATGTATATCATGCAAGGGGATGATTTTCTTCCCGAGATGCTGGAAATGAAGGTCTTGCAGCAATATGCGTTGTCGGACCATTTCCCCCTCCAGCTTGAGATGCGGGCACAACCTATTGCACCTTTTATGCAGTTGCTAGATAGGCTCCCTTTACGTTTCAACTCCTCTTATTTGAAGCATCCAATTTTTCAGGGCTATATGCAGCAATTAATTGAGAGGTTCTTATTGGACTTCGCCTTGAGGGCTTGGCTTCATTTGCACGACTGCTCTCTAATGTGCAGCGGGTTGCTCGGCAGTATGGGATTCATCATGCCTCTCTTTGTCGGCGGTGTCGACATGCAGCAGAGGACTTACTGGCTTTGGTTCGTTCCTTGCTCGTGGATTCCCCTGATGATGATTTTCTGCTGTCACTAGAGAGGCGTTTGGCCCATCTTATTCAAGTGTTTCAATTGAAATCTTATCAGCAGGCCAAGCTGCATAACTTGACTGACACATTGCAAGATAGCGCATGCCAGTCTCATAAGTTCTTTCGCGCCTTGCATGCTTCTCCGGCTCGCGAAAATATGACTAGACTCCAGGATTCGGAAGGTCGCATGGTCACTGATCCGCAGACCATTGTCAATATGTGCAGAAATTATTTTATGGAACTTCTTGGTTCTTCTCCCTCGCCTTCTAGCCAGGTTACGCATGCCCGCTCGGTCTTCTATCATCTGGTCCGCCAGCAGGTTCCACTTGATATACAAGCCACTTTGGAGGCGGATTTTTGCGAGGAGGAGGTTATGGATGTTTTGTTGCACCTGCCTAAGGATAAAAGTCCTGGTTGGGATGGTCTCACTAATGAATTCTTTGAGAACTCGGCCACGCAGTTGGTGAAACCATTGGCGGTCATGTTTCAACAGGTTTGGGACACAGGGGTCATGCCTTCCTCATGGAAAGAAGGCCTTATCAAACTGATTCCAAAGGTCCCTTTGCCGTCCATGCTGCAACACTGGAGACCAATTTCTTTGATGGGCTCGATGTATAAAATCTTCTCCAAAGTGCTGGCGAATCGGCTTCACAAGCACCTTCCAGCTATTGTGCATCCTCTCCAATATAGTTTCATTAAGGGCCGCAACATTCTGCATAATATCTTAAATGTGCAAATGGCTATTGACTATGCGCAGCACTCCAGTCAGGAAGTGGTATTGATTCAATTGGACTTGGAAAAGGCGTTTGACTATGTGGACTCGTCTTTCATTGCTGATCTCATGTCTGCTATGGGCTTTGGTACTCGGATGTCCCGATTGATCTACACCATTAGTGCTGCGGCTTCTTCAAGAGTCATGCTCAATGGTGGGGTTACGGAGCCATTTGTCCTTGCACGCTCGGTCAAACAGGGTTGCCCTTTGAGTCCTCTCTTCTTTGCCCTGGCGACTCACCCGGTCCTTTCAATGCTATCTTCAATGGCGGCTTCTGCTCAGCTGGCAGGATTGTCTCTTCCTTTGGGGCAGCACTTCATTAGCCAATCTTTGGCTGATGACACCTTTATGATTTTGCGGGCGGACAGGGACAACATTCGAAAGGCATTAGATGTTTGGACGCTCTTTGGTCAGGCCTCTGGTCTTCGCATCAATGCCTTTAAGTCAGCCATTCTCAGTTGCACGGAGCCTGATTTACAGTCATTAGGCTGGCAGGGCCAGGTGGTTTCCCGTGGCTCCATTGTCAGGCAGCTTGGATACCCATTGGGGATGGATGTACGGCCAAAGGACCTACTGGAGTGGATTTCACAAAAACTGGCGGCGAAGTTTATGTATTGGAAGTCGCAAGTGTGGCCATTCCATGTCCGCCTCAAAGTGGCTCAGACAATTATGCTACCAATGCTAACGTATTTCCTGCCATTGCTGCCGTGGACGCCTACTACTTTGAAGGCTCTCACTCATCCCATTCGTTTCATGCTATGGAAGAAGGATTCACTGCAGGCAGGCATTTCATGGATTTCATGGTCACATACATGTACCCCGAAATGCATGGGTGGTGGAGCGATTTTGGATGCAGAAACTCATATGCTCGCTCTTCGTTGGTCTCTTTTTCGTGCCATGTGTGTGGATCATCACCCGTGGACCATCATATCCCGTTATTTTCTTGAGGACAACGGGCTACGCCATGGTAACACACGACTTCGGGCCTCCTGGTGGCATGTCCTTAATGCTGACTCTCGATTTTCCAGTCCCTCTTCCTCTTTGTTACTGCACTTGGTCGGCTCTTGGAAAGCGGTGCTCCAAAAGGCTCGTTGGCATCCAGTGGGAGACCGCTTGCAGACTAACTCCTTTCAGCTGGAATTGTTGGCAGTATCGAGATTACTTTCATGGGAAGACAAACATCAGCTCAGACCGAGATTCAACAACATGGCCCGTTTAGGTGTGACTTCGATTGCGGATGCTACCCTTGCCACTCGCAATGTCCTCGCATCGTTTCGGACTGCTAGGAGACTTTTCAGGATCCCGCACAAATACCATGGTTTATGGGGAAAACTTTTGTCAGAGCTTCAAGGTAGGCAACCCTTTCCTGCCTTGGCTGTGGATCGTCCTTGGCAGGACTGGGACCTTGCAGGCCGGTTGCGTCTGGAAAAGGCCTCTACTAATCAGGTGTATCATCTTCTCATTCAAGATCACCAATGGCTGGGTGTGAAAGCTAATACTGTTTGGGGACTGCGGAAATCGTTGTCATGGTGGCAAGCAACGCTGATGGAGGGCTGGCTGAATAAGGCACCTTTCAAATGCAAGGCCTTTCTTTGGCGGGTAATGATTGGTGGTCTTCCTCTTGCCTCGGCCCTTTCCAAGCGTCGAATCTCGAATGGCAATTGTTTCTTCTACACCACTACTGCGGAATCGGCCCGACATCGTTTTCTTTCTTGCCCGCTCGCCAAGAATATCTCGTCACTCTTGTCGCAAATCTGGCGCGCAGTGGTGGGGTCCTCACTAACTCCTTTCGATTGGGTTTTTGTGCACCCAAAGTACCCCACACCGCCACAGTTACATATGAAGATCTTATTTCACTTTTTCAGATACTGGGGATGCTGGCACATATGGACCATGCGCAATGCTTTTCTCTTTGATTCGGCCTCTAATGTACCGAGACATATTGCCAGGCTTAAAGGGCTCTTGCATTGGCAGTTAGATCTCATCCGGCACTCCGACTTGCTCCTTCGGGAGGATTTGCATCCCTGGCATATGGCAATTGCCTCTGGGTCGTTGCCATGATTGGTGTAACCTTTTTAGTGCATTAGGACGGGGATTTCCCACACGTTGGCCTAGGGCCCTCGTGCCTCTTGTAATCATGTAATCATGTAATCTTGTACCTTTTTTCCGTAATTAATACAATTACCTTTTACGAAAAAAAAGAAATGAGTGTGTGAAATGCAAGATTCACCTCCCCGCCACAGCAAAACCATGTTTTATTGGCACTAGTCTTAGCAAGTGTGTGCATGCTACTTGGCTCTAGCCCTGTGCACATGAATTAATTGGCTAGAGCCCCATATTTTAAACGACCTAAGCCCTTGGTCACAAGTGTTCTTCACATGTGCTGATAGTCATGCACCCCTGAAACTTGGATGTGTATATTCTACAATATATGCACAATTGTAGCTCCTTAAAGTACCACATTAATTAGCATGTTAATTTACATGGCAATAAGCAATCTAGCTCACACTGCTCAAATACTGCAAAAGAGCCCTACAACACCCTAGTTTTTAGGTGTCAGCATTTGCACAGCAAGGCACTGTTCCTCATATGCATATGGTGGGGTAGTTTTGTAATCAGCCATCACATGCAGCAATATCCCCTGTGTGTCACCACATTCTTGATGGTACAGACTCCAAGCTACCAGTTTAGGCAAATACTCTATATTCTAGACAACATTTGGCTCCTTAAAGTGATACATATTTTCTTGTTTCCTATTGTGCATCACTTACTCTGCTGGAAAGTAGGATGTTTTTTTATGGGTCAGCAAGATTGCATGCTAGTAGCCAAAGATTCTGATAAGACACCCATACCTGACAGCTCAGCAAGAGTAAGACTTGACTGTGACAATGCTGACAGCTCGGCAAGAGCAAGACTTGACTGTGCCATTGTCAAGAAGTTCCTGCCTAACTATCTCAGGGACCAGCTTGACCAAACAAGCATACAATATGGTCAAGCAAAACCATTTTCCACAAAATACAAGGTGGCTATGATGAAATGGTCATTTTAAATGAAAAACCAGCCAGAGAAGTAGTTGTCATGCATCAAGCCTTGGGCCTGACCATCCAAGCCACATTAATAATTATTGGGATTAGAATTTACAAGAAGGGAAGTGATAGCATCTAGAGAGAACACTCAATTCTGCAAGACAGAAGGGAATAACTAGTTCATGGGTACAGAAAACTAGAAGTTCAAACTTACACACAAACACCAAAACGGGAAAGCTCCCAAAGGTGAAAAACATGCATAAAGATAATCATACCATGCCAGCATGCCGATGGACAGAATGAATCCTGCGGTTAGAACCCTCCAGTAGCATTTTGGAAGCAATTAGCTTCTCCACACCCTGAACCATCATGATGAGATAAGCATGATGTCCTGGTCTAATAAAAAGCCTACAGGGAAATACATGATCATACTCTATGAGCATATTACTTAAAAGTAAAATTCACAATTAAGGGATACCATGACTACTCCATCTTTGCACCTTATCCCCACAACTGTTCTGTAAAATGACAGCTCTATGTTAACAAATTAGCACAACTACCCAAAAAAGGATTTATAAGAGTCTGTCTTCCTTAGGATAAAGTATTAGCAGTATATCTAAGAAAAGCCACAAAAAAACATATGAAGGAAAGAAACTGACAGAACAATGTGAGCTAACCATTTGCATACAACAAGAAAAAATAACATCTCACCCGCTATTGTCTACAGCCTTCGTTGCATATTCTATTTGAAACACACGTCCATCTGGTGAAAATGTCGTTACAGACAAATCGTACTGCATTCAACCCAGGCTTATAAGACAAAAACTTCTTGTTATACAAATCTTACTTCTGTTCACAAAGCCTTTATAACAAACATTCCGGGTCACATGAAGACCAAGCAAGCATGCACTTGATCACTTCCTGCAACTGCAATTTACCATATCACATACTTAAACTAAGGAGAAAATAATTGGTGCAAACTTCCAAACTGTTGGTGGACATGGGCAGAACAGCACCACAGTGTTTAAGTCCATAACCGTACACTTGCAAACAGCCCCTACCACCTCACATAAATAGGACGGACTTCTTACATAATCACAATAGGGGAGCCTTTTTTTTTCTTTCATTGGCAGGCGCTCAGCAATCTTTTCGATCATGCACTTGCACTTCAGGGTTCCTTTGGTTGTACTTTGGTTGTACTCAAAGCTTCACCATAGAAAGGAACTTGCTCCTACACACACTTTATGTTCAGCTACTATGAGTCCCTTGTTTCCCCATATTGCTCTCTTGAGAAACCCGTAAAACTGGCATCTCCTCTCTCTTCTAAATCTTGTGTGTCTACAACATGGTATGAAATCCCAGTTTTTCAATTTCCACTGATATACGCACACACACAACACCATAAAGGGATACTGGCCTGACTCATCTCCCCTTCCATGACAAACAAAAACATGCCTAAACAAAAACATGCCTTCTCTCTCCCAAACCAGGCCACAAGCTGCACGCTTGTCACTAAATGTGTCCTTGTACTCATACATGACCTACCCATGTCCCAAACCACCATGAGGAGCCTAAAGATGATGGCCTAGCTAGTGCACAGCATGTGTGAGTTTGCACACCATGCAGAGCTCCCTAATAACTTTGTGCGAATGACTATGACATGCCACCTTCATATAATGAAGATGAGTAGGCAAACTAGCCGCCAAAGTGGGCACCTACCAATTTTTGTGACCCATCACTATGAGTCGACCCAAATCCTAACCCTCATGGTTTGCCATACATATTCATAGAGATATCTCTATGCACATGGAGGTTGAGTCTTTGGGCTCTTCTCACGAATGACATGGTTGCGTGTTCATAGTGCCTACACTCAACATGTGTCATCATCTTGTTGTTCTAGATTTAGGATTTGGTGTGTTCCAATGATTGTCATTATTCCAAGTCCACCGATTCTCAAAAGTCAACTGCAATCTTGACAACCACCTATTTTTAGTGTGTGACACAACCTAGGGTTAGGCTTTGAAGTGGCAAACATATACATCATTGGGCACATGAAGCATAACCATGCAACCAATCCAACTTGTCTTTCTCAAAAGACAATCAAAGTCTGATGTAGGTTGTACCCACCTTAGTAGCAAATTCTAAGCTTCATCATTAGATCCCAAAACCAAAGCCAATCCCTATCAATTCAAGATGCCTCCATTGTTAAGCTAGAACACACTTTACAGCTGATTAGCCCCAAAACATGCTTAATTAATAAAAAATGTAAATTTGGTACGCAAATCAAGAGAGTTTCAATGGTTCCCCAAAACCCTAATTTTTTGGGGCACCCTTCAACATCTATAAATAAATGGGCTGCCCACCATTCAACCTAATCTCTTTATGCAGGTTTCTCACTCTTTCAGTGCAGATTTCAGCCATTAACCTTCACCCATGCGGCGGTCTACCCTTCACAACTGCTACCACTTCTCCATTAGCCCTTCCAGTGCCTGGCGCCTTCTTCTACAGCTGTCGCCCACTTTTTTACGCCCTCCCTCCTGCTGCAATCAGTCCCATCAACCATTGTCAACAATCAAACTACCTCTTCCTGCTTGCGTTTGACCCTCAACAGCTAGGCGACAATTGGCAATTCCCTTCCACAACATCAAGCAACCTTCTGCACCCTACATTTGGCCCTCCTACTTGCAAGCGACAATCAGTTATGTTCTTCCTCCTCCATGTGGCCCTTCCACTACTGCGTTTGCAGCCTTCTATTGCAACCCTCATCATTGGGCATCATCCTATACAATCACCTCTGTTCCCTGATAGTGGTGATCAACATTTGGTGTTTCCCACACTCTGCACTCCAACTAGTGGTCACAACACTTGGGATCCATTTCCGGTGGACATCACTCTCCAACACTACATTGCTCTGCCCTTGAGAATTTTGCACACTCTTACATTCATTTACAGCATTCTTCACTTCAGAGTTTCTTCTCTCTGCGTTTGAGTTTTGAGTTATACATTTTGTGTTCTGCATTTAGGGTTTGCGTTTTGCTTGTCTTTGTCTATTGATCAAGCCAAATGGCTTTACTGCTAATTCTTGTTTATTTAACATCAAGTAATATTACTGATATACTCTTTTCACTCTTCTCTCCCTTAGTCTTAGACTTGGAGCATATTTTGCCTTTTCCACAACTAACACTTGATGCTTCGACCTCCAAAAAACTTCTTGGAGATCCAAACCAACTTCTAACAATCTCCACTTCAAACAATCTCAAGAATACAAAGACTTTTGAGAGCTAGACAACAAATTGACCAATGAGTATCAAATGCTTATGCAACCTTAAACATTGAAATGGAATCCTTCTGTAAAGTTCCACTTTCCAATCTCAATTCTAGCAATACTAATCAGTTCCGAATAGTAGTAGATACTTCAATTAGAATATCAAATTGAAACAAATCAGCATTTCCAACACATTTCTCATACTTTTCAAGAGTATTGTGAGCTGCAGCCATATACAACTTGCAATGTTGGTTGAGAAAGAATCGCAAGCTTGGCAGATGGCATTGTTTCCCAATTAGGTTAAGGAATTTTTAGGGGACATTTTTGAATGTCAAGTTTGACTTGATTATCTTATCAATCAAATTGTTTTGTAAGTTTTAGCCATTGATGTATTCAGTTCAATGTACAATAGTCCAAGCACACCCCTCATCCAATTATGAACTTCGTCTTGTGGACAATGCTTTACAACCTTGGCATCCAATAATACCAACTAGCATAAGCCTTTTCAAGTTCACTATGCAAGCTTCAAGGACTTTGCCAAGACTATCATGGTAGCATTGTGTATCTATGTCGCATTATCATAACATTTACACACATTAAGTATCATAGAATTTGTTGCCTCATGCAAAAAGAAATACTTTCTAGTGAGATCTTTCTATAAGAGTGTAGCAATGGGAGAGAACACAAACATGGAAAGAGAAGGGAAGAGAAAGATTGCAAGGAAAGAAGAGAATGGAAAAAGAAAATCTGCACTAAACTCCAAAAAGTGGAATACAATGAGGGCTGGTCAATCCTAGCACGCAGCCCAAAGTGTCAATGACGACACCAAATCAACCTGATGACTCATGGCGATACGAAAAGATAGAGGATTGTCCCAACGTTAAGAGTGTCTAGAAACCTAAAAAGTAAAATCACCAACCAACTCTGTGTGTGTGGTTTGTTTTTTTTTGGTGTGGTGGGGTAGATGGGGTGGCTATGAATAGCTAAAAATGCCAAAAACTAGCCAACTAACATCAAGCCATGAATTCAATGCCAAAAATTGGCCCACCAACATCAGGCCATGCATTAAATGCTACCTGACCTTCAATAATCAATGTAGGAAACATTGGCACAAAATAAAGCGTATTGATCACCCCAAGTCCGATATGAAAACACCCTTCAGCTACTTAAAAAGAATGTGAGGCTAGAATAAATCTCAGTCAGAGTGAACGCAACTAAAACTCGACTAAAAAAGAAATCCCCAAATGTAGTATGAAAACACCTTCCAACCCCACTAAAAAAGAATGCAAGGCTAGAAATAAATCTCAACCAAAGTGAACACAACTAAAACCCAACTGAAAAAGAAATGTGTGCTCTAAATAGAGCTGCCTCCTCCGTCAAAACACATGACAAACTGAGTATCAAAGCTCCTAATGTCCCCATCTAGCTCAAACTAACGCTCACAAGTAGGAGATGACTAAGCAAGACACATGACTGCTAAGACCCCCTCAAATCCTCAATGTAGCTAAAGGGCAAAGAAGACAAAATGGATCCAAGGGTGGCAAAAGAAGTGCCAAATTTGATGAAGTCCATAAATGTAGCCTACTAATGAAGAAGTTTCACTACCCCTTCTTCATATCACTTGTCTCTAAAGCGATGAATGCTCAATCAACGATGTGGCCAGATTGAGAAAACAACCTCCCTTGAAACCCGAGCACAAAATCATGTTCCAATAACATAGAGGTCATTTTGGACAATAGAAACTAATTGAAGTGAGAACATTAGGGCTCATAAGACCTTTACCACACCATGATACTCTAAAGGCAACTTGTGGAGGATAATGCCCACCAAATTAGCCTCAACTATGCCAACCTACATGTTGGTCCTATATCTAGACTTAAAGAAGGAATAATTGAATAGTGTTGGTAGACTCCAATTGAATGGACTCAAGCCAACCGTAGAGAGTTATAGATCAATAGAGCCTCAAATATAAGTTTCAACTTCTCCCACACCTCAGAAGATGTTTTGCACGCAATGATAAACAATAGGACTTTCTTCGAGACAAATTGGAGTGTCAAATATGCTTTGGCATCATTAATCACATCAAGGACTGCTTCCTCAAGATTGTCTTGATCCTGACCACATGGGAGAGGAGATGGGCATCAAGGACAATGAGTTGATCCCAAAACAAGGTAACACAATTGCTACTATACAAATCAAGCTTTCATAGCCATACTCCAAGTTAGATACTTAGGGCCTTTGAGCTTATCATCAATGTTGCGATGCAAAAGACCCACTAAATAAGTGAAATGAAGAGAGAAGAAAAGAAAAGAGTATTGCTTGGGTCACTTATCATCAACACACCCAAAATCAAAGGTTCAAATGTTCAAGGAAAAAAAAAAGTTTCAATATGCACAAGAGTTAGAAAGAAAGTGAAGTGTGCAATACAGAGCATGATAACCAACACATAAATCCTCTCTTAAAAAAGATAAAGAAAAGAAAAAGATAATAATTTAAAGAAGTAGCATCAACTAAAACTAAAGCAACCAACCTTAGCAAAAATTGGCAATGGCTGAAAAACCAAACACTACAACTAGAGAAAGCTAATGCCAAGCAAGACAATCACAACACAATAGATGAAGACAAGTAGATGGGTTGAGCTATAGCTAGCAAGATCATTGACGCAACAGTTGTTAGTGGTGAGACAGAGAACTGGCAAAGCTAGAAATGCAAGATGAAAAGTCAAGCAGCAATCACAATGGGGGGGAGGGGGGATAGCACTTGACACAAATGCCAAGTTAGCAATGAGTCACCTAATCAATGGTGAAGTGCACCAGTAAGACCCTGAGAAAAAGGAGTGTCAAAACCAGCAAATACAGCCTGTAGCACATCTATCAAGGCATTAACAGCTAAAACATGTGCACCAAGACCAAGTTCATGGTTGCCTAATACCATGTGAGAAAGTGATACGAACACAAAAGCAAAAGAACAACTACTAAACATTGAAAGAGATGAACAAGAAAGCAAGAACACAAGAACTCGATGAAGGAAAAACATGCCATGGAATCTATATACCAAAGCATGAGAAGGTACATATAAAATAGAATCACAACCAACATTTGAGACTCTCTTTGCAGCTAAAGATGCAAAATGCAAGTGTGAAAATAATCACATCAGAAAAACCGCCAACTTTGCCAAAGTCCACGGCCAATAGCCATAAAATGCAAGTCCCAAAGGGTCCTAGATCAATAGATGAAATGTGTGGTCTGTGGCAACCCCATCAAAGCAGTCCCAACTCTCCAAGATAGTAGCAAATCCAAAAACACAGTTTACAGCCTTCTATATGGCAGAAAACAGCCAAAAAGAGGTCGTCCAACTACTGGACAAGCAGCCAAGAGAGGACAAAGAGATGAGGATGAAAAATGAATGGCAGAGGAGCTCTAGCAGTGAAAGATGCAGATTTCAGCAGCTCATACCATCAGCAAGTCAGGTCCAAGTATGCAACAAGCCCAAGAGGAGTAAAATGTAGCACTTTGAGACTTGAAATAGTGAATAACAGCAGCACACAAAGCACAGAACCAACAGCACGGGTCGTCTAATACCATGTTAGTATGAGCAATCGGAGTGAGAACACGACCATAGAACACTAAGAAGAACGAACAATGAAAGAGAGAATACAAGAACTGAAAGAATGAATGAACGGGCAATGGAATCCATAACTCCAAGAACATGAGAAGTAATGGCACATATGATGTGCCAACAGTACCTCCAACCTTCCTCTCCCCAAATGAATGTCATCTCATGCTATAAGAGTGGAGGAGAGGAGGCAACCCAAGACAGATAGACCAACCATAAAAGAGCCACCCACCTTCCCAGCACCCAAATAACAGTCTAAAAAATACGCCTAACACCCATGAAATATACACTACCAACACCTCTACCCTCTCTTTTTTATTATCTTACCAATCAATGGCACAATCATTGCTCTTTACATGTAAGAGATCTTTTTTCCCCCATTCTGGTATACTTCATTTCCATTCAATGCTTTTCAGCAAGTTCCTTCTTTAACTTTCCCAATATGAAAAGATCATGGCTCTTGTTTACATGGCATGCACTCTTTAGTCTTTTTCTCTTGTTGTAATCTCCGCACAACAATCATTTGCATCAAATTATGGTGCAATATACTTGAACAAAGTGACAATCTTCTCTTGCAAGGTCTCACTTTCAATATAATTCTCAAGGTAATTTCTGTGAGAGGTACCGCGAAAGAGGATGCACATGAGCAAGGAGAGAAACAATGGAGGCAAGAATGAGAAATATAGCAACTAGTTGACTAATGAAAGGAAGTTGATGCAAGGATCAGCCCTTGCACATGCTACAATATGTAGCTGCAGCAAGGACAATGGGGAAGAGAAGGCGAGAGACGAAAGAAGTCAATGATTGAAGTGATGTTGGCAAATTGATAGGTGAGGCACATAGCTAGACAAGACCAACCCAAAATCCCTAGGACAACAAAACTAGATCCTCTAGGGTGATGTTTGAGGCCAAAAATATGGACAAGGCCCAAAAATGGGACAAAGGACAAAATGACCAAAAGTAACCAACATTACTTCTATCAAAAACTCAATCTTGTCACTTTGCAAACTGGGTGGGGGAGACTCCCCATCCAAAAGTGGGCAAGGAGTTCACCTGTTTGACATGTAAACAACAGGTCGTGTCCTCTCCAATGTGTAAAGGATTGCGAACGCCTAACCCCTAAAGAGGTATTTTAATTGGTTAATACTTGCAAAGTGGGTGTCTGCTGTTAAGTGTGTGACCAGCCTAACCAGTCAATTTACAATTCAAGGCAGCAAAACACACGCAGTCTTCTGGATTGCTTTTGAATCGTCCTTGCCTGAAACCACTACTTTTGTGCAACAGGCATGATGGATGTGTGACAGATGCCTTGTAAAGGATCCTTGCGAATGATCATCCCAGAAACAATAACTTAACAAGAGGCAATGTTACTGCTGCGGTTCACCATATGGCTTAAAGCACTGTGGAATGGCTCGGTGACAACACCTTCTATGATGCAAACGGTGTCTGACACGTGATCTAAAAGCACGCAAAGCTTCGGACACTGTGAAAGCTGAGTGTTTTACCATCGACTTAAACGTTGTTTTCTAATACGATCACAGACAAGATCAAGCGCACAAACGGAAGGCAAGAAGGAGGCCATACCCCTGTTCCAATGCTGCTCATAATGGCGGGCTCGAATGATACTCGGCGTTCTGCAAATCGACACCGCAGCAAACAAATACTTCGATGGCACGTTACAAAATGGAAACTTGGAGAGGGTGTTTTTATGTTTGCTCAGTTTTATAGTCTCGGCCCAAAGTCTCCTTTACTCGAAACTTTACTTTGTCTGAGATACCATTCGTAGTTCAAGGATTATGGTTTCACAAGTTATAACTACTAAGAGGGTCTTCCCCCACGACCATTATGAGTCGCTTGGACCCTAAAAGTAACACAATGCCACAGATTTCGGGCTTTTTTGGCACATTTTGCAAATTTTGTGAAAATGCAAAAGCTACAAAACTTACGTCGTTTGTTTACCATTCTCAGGGCATGTGGCCTATAAACATACAAACTGGAGGTAAGCAGGCTACATTAATGGTGCTTCTGGCATTTAACACCCCTTCTTCCCCTAGAATGGGAAGCTATGTTGCAAGGCCTTTTGTTTCTTAGGCCTTGTTTGAAAAGGGCCCATGGAAAGCCTCTCTAAGAGGGCTCTCCTATCGTGAAGTTTGGAAGGCCAAAACTACAAATTTTCTTGAAACTATCCCCTTCCCATGGTGAGCCTACAAATGAGTCCCATGAAAATAGAGAATTCTATTCCATTAGTGAAACTTTTTCTATATGAAACAAGCATAATAGTTTCACCCTCATCGCCTATGATAGAATGTCATAGACTTTTTTTAGCTTCCCCCTCTCACTACTAACACGTACTCATCACAAGTTGTGCCGATCATCCTAGTTATCATTAATACCTTGGGAAGGTGCTTCCAAAATTCTTGGTGTGTATTTGAAACTTTCATGCCCTTTTCTTATCCTTTCTCCAACTCCAATGGACAACATGTATGAGTCAAAAAGGTAGTGGGCAAGGACCTTCACAAGAAGTTTTTGACATTTTCCTATGTGGGAAAATAAGCTATTTTCCTTTTTTTCCTTACAGTGTTCCAACATCATGAGCTTCAACTCAAGAGGCACCATATACTAGCTAGGTACAGTTGGGAACATAGACCTAGTAACGTCACCCTAGAGCCACACATCTAGCTAGGCCTAGAGTCCCTCCCTCATAAGTTCATGATGTCGTTAAAATCCACAATGTGGGACTTGTCGTAGGAATTTGTTTAAAATTTATTGTGTTTTCACACACAACAAACATTTATTACTAATAAATAAGTAAAGAAACTTTCCACAACCTTTAAATGCATATTGCCTTAATGGAAAGGTTGTTTTCCAATACTCAAAAGCTCATAAGTTCAAATCTTACTCTATGCAAATGTTGCTCAATGGCTAAGACAATTTGGTTAGTAAGAGGGAAAACACATTCATGCCTTAGAGAACATTGCCAACACGGAGAGGAGAAGGGAAAGTGTAAGAGAAAAAAATGAAATGTTAAGAGACAAAGAGAATATCGAGTTAGAGAGGCATGTTATGAGATGAATTAGGCATAAGCTGAAGCCATTTATTGAAGTCTTTGAACCACAATGCACTTAACCATTCTATAACCACATGCCAAGCCTTGTGTTAGTGATAGTAAACAAACTTATATCATAAGTGTACCTAAAATTTGTATTACCAAACTGCCTTAAACCATTTTATAAGTATAAGCCAAGCCATGTGTTAGGAATGATGAAGCAAACTTAAATCATGGATGCAACTAGCTCCTCATTATTGAGACATGGTTAGAGTTAGTGGTAAAAATTTTAGGAGTATATTTATTGCATGAAAATTGGGTATATTATATTTTCCTCCCTCCCCTTAGAGGATTCAGATGTCCTCGTCTCGAGAGAAACTAGAGGTAATCCTTATAGATAGTAACTTTGTCTACCCAAGTGAAAGGGAGCGACGGATCGAAGGTTGGACAACCAAGGTCAACAACTAAACGACCCAACCAAATGGCCTCCTTGCAAGCCTCAGTGGGTGCAACATACTTGGCCTCTGTAATAGAAAGGGTCGTGCATTTCTACACCCTGGACATCCAAGAAACAGCACCTCCAGCATAGGTGAATACATAGCCGGAAGTGGACTTCCTACTATCTACATGTCCTACATAATCAGAGTCAGTATACCCCACGACTCCTGTATCCTGGCTACCGTAGCATATGCACATATCTGTAGTGCCCTTCAGGTATCTCATGATACCCTTCACGGCATCCCAATGCTTCTTGCCAGGTGTAGCCATATAGCGTGCCACAACACCAACTGTAGCCCTATGACTGCATAAAGGCATCAAACTTATGATACCACTCCCTAGGTGCCTGTTTCAAGCCATAAAGACTTTTCTTCAATTTGCACACTAGGTGCTCCCTGCCAGGTTCTGCAAAGCCCTTAGGCTGCTCCGTATAAATCTCATCATGCAAGTCCCCATGTAAGAAAGTCGTCTTGACATCCATCTGGTATAAATCCAAGTCAAGCTAACAACCAAAGCCAAGACTAAGCACAGGGTGGTCATCTTAACCACAGGAGAAAAGACCTCATCAAAGTCCACACCATGCTCCTACTTAAAACCCTTTGCTACCAATCTAGCCTTGTATGCCGGCTTGGGATGTCTAGGGGTACTTTTTAGCTTGTACACCCACTTGTATGGTAAAGCCTTCTTGCCCATGGGCAAGGAAACCAAATCCTAAGTGTCATTCTTATGCAGGGAGTCTATCTCAAACTGCATAGCCCTCTCCTAGGAGTGGCTGTCACCCCTGCGCATAGCCTCATCATAGGTGAAAGGCTCTCCTGCATTTGTAACCAAGACATAATGCATCGAGGACTGAAATCTATCAGGTGGACGTCTGTCTCTAGTAGACCGTCTCACGGTAGGCTCTACTGCCTGTCCAACACCCTGACCATGAGCATTTGCTTCAGTTGTAGGCTGTCCAACTGGCTGTGCGGGAGCTCTCGGCTCCTCTTGAAATATGATCTTGCGGATCTCAACAACTCTCTCAGGCTGCCTATGCATTTTGTCTTCATGAAAAACTACATCATGACTGCAGATGATTTTCCGCGCTTGCGGATCCCAGAGACGGTAACCCATCTCGCCTGCATCCCCATAACTAAGGAAAATGCATTTGACACTCTTGGGATCCAGCTTACTTCTCTTGTCCCTGGGCACATGGCAAAATGCCTCACATCCAAAGACACGGAGATGCATATAAGAGGGAGGTTTTCCAGTCCATACCTCCTCTGCAACCTGGAAATCCAAACCACTAGAGGGTGATCTGTTTATGAAATGCACAGCTGTACTAACTGCCTTAGCCCAAAAGCTCTGTGGTAGGCCTGCATGGCTAAGCATACTACGTACACGCTCCTAGAATGTTCTATTCATCCGTTCAGCCAAACCATTCTGGGAGGGGGGGATGTAGGGGGCGGTCAACTCACGCTTAATACCCCTCTCATCACATAACTGCTCAAAAGCACGTGAGACATACTCACCCCCATTATCTGTCCTTAGGCATTTTAGCCTATACCCAAACTGGTTCTCAACCAATGCAAGCCCTGAAACACAGCCAAGACATCGAATTTCAGCTTAATGGGATAAGCCCAAACTCTCCATGAAAAATCATCTATGAACGTAACAAAATACTTTGCACCACCCATAGACTGACAAGGCATGGGCCCACAGACATCCGAATGTACCAATGCCAAGGACTCACTCATGCGTGGCCTACCAGACTTCTTATGCGTAGACCTAGTCTGCCTGCCATAAAGACAATGCTCATATGAATCAAAACATGCATAATCAAGGGGCGGTAAGTACTGCAAACTAGAAAGCATTTTCATTCCCTTCAAAGACATATGGCCCAAACGGGCATGCCAAAGAGATACATGTGGGATAGAACCCACATACAAAACATGATCAAGGGAAGAAGCTGATACAATCAAGGGGTAGAGATTGCCAGCCTTGGCACCTCTCGCAATCACAAGTCTGCCACGAGTGATCTTCCATGCAGAGTCTCCAAAACACACATGATATCCTACGTCATCAAGCTATCCAGCTGATATGAGACTGCGTGTCAAAGCAGGTACATGTGTACATCCTGCATAACAAAACTACTGCTAGAAGGAAACTGTAGCCTAACATCACCAATGCCCACAATATCCAGAGAGCTGTCATCACCCAAGCGCATAAAACCCGAAACAGTACGGTATGAATGAAACCACTCTCGGCAAGGTGTCACATGAAAGGATGCACCTGAGTCCAAGAGCCAACATTGTGCATACATAGAGCGTATCTCTGTCATCTGTGAAGCACTAGAAGAAGCTGCAAGGATATAATCATCATCATCAACATCCTCAGGTTGCATAACATTGATCTCTTCAAATTTAACACTGGACTTTGCAGGCACTATGCTGCGATTAGAAGACTTATCATGCACTTTGTCTTTCCCCTTATCTTTGCGCCTTTCATTGCGCAGTTCATGACATTGTGGCCTAATATGGCCCTTTTTCCCACAATGGTGACAAGTAACATCTGCATTCCTGCCCCAATCCATCATTCATGCCTCTAACTGTCATAGCATGCGACACACGAGAGGCATCCAAATTCTTACGGTTAACCTCTTCCTGCAGAAGAGCACTCTCAACATTAGATAATTTCAAGGTAGCAGTAGAGGCACGTAATGCAATGTGGAATACATCCCATGACTCATTAAGAGTACCAAGCAAGAAAAGAGGAATGACATCCTCTGCAAAAGTGATGTCCTGCGAAGTCAAGTTCTTGAGTATAGCATGGAACTGGCTCAAGTGAGCAGACATAGTCACATTCTCCTTCATGCGTAGATCCATAAGCTGCTTCAGCCAATACATCTGACTCGCTGGACTTTTCTTGTCATAGAGATTTTTGATATTTTCCCACAACTGCCATGCACTCTGTTCTTCCTCAAAGACATTATAGTGAACCTGTTCTGTGAGAGACAATACAATAGTGGACTTGCATAACTCATCAAGCTCAAGCCATTCCTCATCTGGCATAGTTGCAGGCAGATGCTCGCTTAACCTCAAAGGTTTGATCTGCGATTTTTGCACCAACACCTGCCAAATCTAGCTCTTCCAATAAGAGTAATTCATACCATCAAGCTTAGTGATGTTGAAAATAGCATGATCAGTGGACGAACTCACCATAATGCAAGCTGGAAGACTGTAGACAATTCAAAACTGCTTGCTATTTACTACAGAAAATGACCAAAAAAATCACCGAAATCGAGGGAAAATGGCGAGGAAAGTGAAACCAAAGCTGCTGCCCACCATGTACTAGTGAAAGTACATCATTTCAGAGTGTTTCACCATGAAAAATCCATGTCAGTCCATACATATATGCTTACTATAATAAATTTCAGATTTCAGTAAAAGAGAGCTAACAGTGCTAAAATCGGATCCCAATGCAATCAGATATTGCCAAGACCAAAGCCGGTATCATGCGGGCATATCATAAGCATATGATGGTCGATAAGCATGAATCCAACACCCAAGTATGTCATAAAAACATCTGCTAGTGAGTAGGTACACCCCCCAGGCAATGGGGTAAAGTGTTCTTGCCACTACCAAAACTTAACACAAGTAGGTGTTAGTTCACAAAGATACAGATCCAAAACTGAGACTTAGCTCATAAGCATACAGTGTCCCAATCCCAAAAGGTAAGAAGTCCCAAAGTCTCAAGTGTCTGTAACTGCTCAATAGCATGTAACGACTCAATGCATAAAAGTGCCACCTGCTCAATGTCTGATAAGTATTCAAGAATGCTCCCACTGGCACAAAAGCCATATGTACGAGCTCAAGAGGTCAAGCCAAGGCAAGACACAATGCCAATGACATAAGTCCAAGACAATACATCAATAGTACATCCCGAACATGTAGGCGGTAGAGCATCCGTATGTAGCATCCATAAGCATGTAAGACATCAAGTACATCCCAAGATACAACTCTGGAAAACCAATAAATAGCTCAAGTAAGCGCCGAGAATCCAAGGTCAAGCCAAGACCGAGATCCAGTAGTAATAGGCTCCAAACAATGTAACTAGCATGTAGTAATGGCATAGGCTAAGCATGTCAAGACTGGTCAGACATAAGCAACATACATGCCATAAGTACATCCAAGACGGAGTATCCAAATGCTTTGCAAAGCGAGCTCAAGCTCAACCAACAATCCCGAATCAAAACCAAGCTCTATGTCGAGCCCCAAGTGTCAATACATCACCATATATGCCCGAAACATAGCCCGAAAGGCATATGCATAAGTATACATGAGTAAAATGACTTCAGCCCAACTGTGTACAGCAGTGATTTACTGTTCAAAACTGAGAATTTCAGCACCAAAATCAGCTCCAAATGGTTGCCAAACAATAGGCATACATTCCTCTAACATCCGGGCATCAAACGGGACCAACCGGGCATCAAATGACAATGCCAAACAAGCTATAGCATCAAATGTCAATGTAACACTATCATAAACTGCCTGTGGACTGTTATGATAGTCCCAAAATAGTGTTAAATCAGTCCAAATACTATGCCAATACATCAACCATCAAAACCAAGCATCAAAGCATGTTCATATGCCCGAAATGGAGCCTTTCCAAGTGCCAATGGAGGGGGAGAGCTGTCGTTGTGATTGTCAATGCTGAAGATACGTATGGGAGGGCTGCGTGATTTCGCCAACTGTAAATGCTGGTCCTGGGGCTGCAAAAAATGGTGGTCAAGCTTCGGAGGGGTCCGATTAAAGCCAATGAAGGCCTCAAACAAGCTCCAGCAAGTCTTGTTCAAAGGCAAGTGAGATATGAAGCAAGGGAGCTTCAATGGTGGCTGCCCCAATCTTGTTTACAACCTGTGAGACCTGAGAATTGAAGTAAACCCTGAAGAAAATGATCAAATACCTCTGATGTAATGCCCTAAAGATGCCCAACAATGCCGGGAAGGTGCTCGGGAAGCCGGGGAGTGACGGGAGCTCGAAGGAGTCGGATATGGCTCCCGGGAAGGAGACCCAATGCAAGTAGGGAGTCAATGGGATGTTAAGAATGTCACGAACCAAGCTCAAGGGTCGGAAAGCAAAGCTCTAATACCAGTTGAAAGGGAGCGACGGATCGAAGGTTGGACTCGAGAGCTATGGCGGGAGAGCAAGAGCAAGAAAGGGAGAGACTAGAAATGGGAACTCCAACAGTCACAATGTGTGACCGAGCCTTCCTTTATTCAAATTGTCACTAAAAGAATAAAGAATAAAGTGACGGTGACAGGCGCCCGCCACCTGCAGTGTGCAGTGGTGGTGACTATCAGTGTAGTAATACACGGGCGGCTAGGCAGAGGCGCCTTTACCCCCAACACCAAGTAGCATCCTCTTCAAAGAAGTCTTTCCATTGTACAAGATACTCTCAGATTATATTTTTCCTAGGGATTATTCATTTGTCTCAAGGATCCTCTCAAGCTTCATTTCCAAGATTCCTTACCTAGGCTTTACAATTTAATTATCATCTACTATGTGGTCTAGTTTAGGGACATACATCTTAATGATGCTCAAATGAAATACATTGTGAACCTTGATGTGTGATTGGAGTTGTGACTTGTATGCGTGTCTTCCTAGGCATTTTACAATCTTATAAGGACCGTAATACCTTGCACTCAACTTCTTGAATTTTCCCAATAATAAGGAATCTCTCTTTGGTGAATTCTTAAGGAAACCATATCTCCTTCCTTGAATGCCTATTTTGATCTCTTTGATTAACATGGGCTTTTGGCCGATCTCAAAGAAGACAAAGCAATCTTGTCTATAAAGCACTTGAAATAGGGTCATTTCAACGCTTTGATGGTAAGAGGCATTGTATGCAAACTCCACCAAGGGTAGATATTCAATCTACCTCTTAGGTTCCTTGTTGCAATATGCTTAATATATCAATCACTTGGTTTACCTTTTCAAACTATCCATCAATTTGTGGATGATAGGCCATACTGAAGCATAACTATGTACCAATGGCTTGGAATAAACTTGTCCTAAATCTAAAGGTAAAGTGAGTGTCTCAAGTACTCACTATCCCCTTAGGAGGACATGAAGTCCAAATATTTTATTCACAAAAACTTTTGCAATATCAAATGCCTCAAAAGTTGTCCATTGGAAATACATGGGCTATCTTAGTAAACATGCCTACTATGACTAAAATAGAGTCATAGCCCCCTTGAACTATTGGAAGTCCTAGCACAAAGTCCATGTCAATGAACTCCCATTTCATCTATGGAATGTTAAGAGGTTCTAGATTTTTGGATAACTTAACCCTTTTAACTTTAACTCTTTGATAACTTAAGCACTGAGTGACAATCTTGAGTATATCACCTTTCGTGCTAAGCCAATAGAAGCTTTTTCTTAATGTGTTGAGTATTGGGATAGTCTAGGTGCCCAGCTATAGGTCAGTCAAGGGCTTCCCAAAGTATCTTCTTCTTAAGTCCCCAATTATTCCAAATACATAGCATGTTGTGGATTATCTTTGTATATAATAATCCTTATACTCATGCAATAGTTTGGGATTGTTATCCTTGTCTTCAAAAAGTTGCCGAAATTGTGCATGGTTTGAATCCTTAAGAACTGCTTTCATTAGTACCTCAAGAATAAGACTACTTGGCATTGAGATTTATTGTACAAGGGTTATTCCTATGGAAGGCTCTTCAATAATTATTGCATTCAAAAATGCCTTCAACGTAAAGCATTTGCTACCACATTCTCCTTACTTGGGTGATACTTGATCCCAAAAGCAAACTCCTAAAGTACAACCCATCTTGTTTGCCTGATGTTGAGGTCAACCTGAGTGAATATCCATTTCAAGCTCTTATGATCTAACAAGGTAAATTTCCTGCCCAGGTAAATAATTATGCCAAAGCTTTAATGACTACAAGAAGTCCAAGATCATGAGTAACACAGTTTCATTCATAGGGTTTCAATTTACGAGATGGGATGTCCCCTAAGATCAATATACTCGCATCAATGATAAACTCAAACTCCTTGGACAAGTCTGGTAGCTTTAGGATAGGTGCCATGATTGAGCACTCTTTAACTTGTTAAGGCTTTTTTATTCCATTATTGTCCAAACAAATCGGGTTTGTAACCTAAGTAGTTCAATAAAAGGTGTTGTGATTAGTGTATAGTCCTTTATGAAGATATAACACCAACCTATAAAACAAAGGAATCCTTTGACCTCTCTCATCATTTGTGGTTCTAGACATAGTTGGGTCAATTACAATGAAGGGAGAAGCTTGAGTGAGAGCACAAGCAAGTGGAAGCACCGAAGGTGTGAGCTATGGCGGATGGAGTAAGAGAGCAAGAGAGAGAGACTCGAGATATAAGACCTCCAATAGTCACAAGATGTGATCACCCTCCCTTATTCTATCAGTCACATTGAAAGGGCGCATATGCCTTTACTCCCAGCAACCTCCCACTTAAAGGCAAATATGGCTCTAGTGAGGAAATAATTTTAAAAAAGTGACATAGTACAAATGTACATAAAGTGCACTAGAATGAGGAAAGTTGTCATCTCATCCAATGCCCATCATCTTCCTTAAGAAGGCAAAACACTCCGTTAAGAGACTTTTAGTAAGCAAATCTATAGGATTATGATGATAAGTGGAGATCTTAACAAGCTCAATGACCTCTCTAATAAAGTAGTAACACACACTACATATAAATCTCATCACGGAAGTCCCGATGTAAGAAATACATCTTGATATCCATGTGATAAAGGTCTAGATCTAGCCGCATAACCAAGGCCAAAACGAATCGCAGGGTAGTTATCTTAACTACAAGAGGGAAGACTTCATCAAAGTCAATACCATACTCGTGCTTAAAGCCCTTATTAACCAATCTGGCCATGCCTAAGGGTATTCTCCAACTTGTACATCCACTTCCATGGCAAAGCACGCTTTTCACTAGGCAAATGAACCAAATCCCATGTACAATTTTTCTATAGTGAGTCATAATCTAACTACATGGTCCTCTTCTAAGAGTGACTATCACCTTTGCACATGGCTTCATCATAGGTAAGAGACTCACTAGCATCTGTCACCATAACATAATCCATGGAGGGTGCAAACCAATCAAGTTGATGTCTATCTTTGTAGGCCATCACAAAACAAGCTAGGGGGCATGTACATCCTATCTAACATCATGGCCATGGGCCACTGGAGCATTATCTATTGCACGCTATCTTGGTTGCTATCCACTAATTGTAGCCAATGAACTGTCAAGACAATGTGTCTACTCTCATAAACAATGCTGAAAATTGCAATTATAGCATGTTAAAATAAATACAACAATAAATTCAAAACCAAGTGTAGGAAAATCAACAAAACACCAAGCTTCCACCACTAGGAATATTTAGTGAGACAACCAAGATATGCAGAAGCAACTAGTAGAGAAGATGTATACAATTGGTACCAAGATTTGTCACACCTTAATGTGTTAGTAAATCATACATCTAGTAGGCATAGACATCACACATTATAGTATGCCTTAGGAAGAATGAAAAAGAGCTGCCAAATGCACAATTGATTGAGCAAGAGTAACAAAGCTCAATGTATAGCCAAGCAATGTGTATACATCATTGGCATCACACTGATAGAGATAGGTGTCGGATCCAAAGCACAAATCAAATCAACCCATTAAAAAGTAACTGCATCAAATAAGCATGAAGAGAGCATGTATGCAGCTAAATGAGTCCCATTGTCTTAATGAAAGAAGCTCAACTAGATAAACCCAAAGCTCTGCTCAAATGCAAAATATCCAAGTAGCTCAAGTGACTCCCATTGGAATAAAATTGAATGCCAACTAAGCAAGACAAGCTCCATAGATCATACATATGACATCCGAGCATCCAAGATACATGAAGCATAAGCTGAGACCATAAAACCCAATTAGAATCTTCAAGCATATAACTGTGTAAGCCACTGAAGCAACCAACGTATACAACCATAGTGAAGACAAATGCCACCAAGCTCAAGATCGAAGCTCAAAAGTATCCCATAACATATTCAAGTGCATAGACCAATGCTACACATCAATACATTCATATGAAGCATTTGAATGACATCCAAGCACAATAGGCATATAATTTCCCTTATAAAAAGCTTGTTGCCCTGCTAAAAGCAATGAAAAACCTCTGAAAACTAAGCCAAATGAGGGCTCAAATCTGCCAAAAAGCATCCCAAGACAATTCATAACATCCACCAAGCATTGGCATACCAAATGAGCACTAGTAGACATAAACGAGAGCTCCAAACTCTAAGAATACGCTATCCCAATTGTTATTACAGCAAGTTGTCCTATATGAGAATCAAAGGACTAAAGTATGGAAGCTCAAATCTAATGGTCAACATATATACAACAATATTAGAGGTTGGGAGCTCCAAATGGTGTCCAAGATTCACAATGCCAATGTTGAGGAGATACTAGATGATTGCCAAGGTGGCTTGGAGCTCACAGGAGCTGAAGATGCTATCAAATCTAATCAAGGAGTGGGCAACAATCGTAGGTGCAAATCAAGCTACTACTATTGTCCTTGTTACTATCTTGGCTATGTTGAGGCAAATGAGGTTGGGGGAGCACTTAGAAGTACTCAAGTAAGCCTATACAAGGCTTGGAGGAAGCCCACAAAGTCAAGAAGAAATGGGTGATCAAATGCATACCTTGAGGGAAGAAGCTATGGTTGTCATGAGTGAAGTGCTCAAGCTTTTTGAATACAGGATGAAGTCAAGCTGATGAAAGCCTTAGTCATGGGCTCTGATACTAGTTGAAGGGAGAAGCCCAAGGTGAGAGCACAAGCAAGTGGAAGCATTGAAGGTGTGAGCTATGGCGAATGGAGTAAGAGAGCAAGAGAGAGAGTCAAGATGTGGGAACTCCAACATTCAAAATGTGTGACTAGACTCCCTTATTCTATTAGTCATTAAAAGAATAAAGAATGAAGTGATAGTGATGGGCACTTGCCACTTGTAGTGTGTGGGTATTGTTAGTATAGTGAATACACGGGTAGTGTAGGCACAAACGCCTTTACCCCAACATGAAATTCCTTCTTCTAATATAATGAAGCCAAGATATTTAATTTGTTTTTTGAGGAATGCACACTTGCTCTTTTTAGCATACAATTTATTTTCTCTTAGCATCCCTAGGACAATTCGCAAGTTGCCCAAATGTTCTTCATCTTCCTTTGAGTATATTAAATATATTGTCAAAGAAGACAAAGACAAATTCATCCAGGTATGGTCTAAAGATGTCTTGGACTAACTTGTTGAAAGTAACAAGGGTATTACTCAAACCAAATGACATAGCAGGGAATTCATTGTGTCCATACCTCTAGTGTTGAATGCTACCTTTCATATATCTTTCTCTATATTCCTAATTTGGTAATAACCAAATTTGAGATTTATATTAGAGAAAATATTTGCTCCTTGTAGTCAATCTAGGAGCTCATCGATCTAGGGGATAGGTACTTATTCTTGATTGTGACTTGATTTAGCTCTCTATGGTTTATGCACAATCTAAGCAATCCACTTTTTTTCTTGGAATAAAATTGCTACGTCTCAAGGAGAATTGCTAATCATGTCAATAATTATCTAAGTTGCTCCTTTAGTTCAATTACTTCTAGGATGGATATCTTGTATGGTCTCTTTGTGAGGGGTCCTACACGAAGGATTAATTTGATTTCATGATCAATTTCCCTTTTCAATGGTGGCTGATTAACTCCTTTGGAAATACATATGTGTACTCTTTCATCAAGGAAGATTCTTCATCTTCCTTTGGTGTTTGATCTAGTTTATTAAGCTTAATGAGATAAATTGGGAGTCCTTTTTGTAAGCCTTTAGCTACGAGAGACGCCTTGGCAAGTTGGATCTTAGGCCTTCCTACTTTGCCTTGAGCTAATACTAATTCTCCCTATGGATTTTGGAAGGTTATCAATCCCTTGCCACAATAAGTATTGATGTCGTTTGGTATAATCCAATCCATTCCCAATAGGCAATTGTATGCTCCTAACTTCATCCCTAAATTTGACTTTGGTTTGCTTTATACCTAGCTCAACTTTTGTTGCTTTAGTCTATTGGCTAGATAGAAGTCACTAACATGTTTTATAGAGTTTAGGTAGGATGGAAGTAATATGCAAGTTGTGTTAGAGAGGTAGTAGATTGAATTATTTTTGCATTGGGAGGCATTCTAGATACATCAATGGTTGTGATTGGATTGTCAAATTCACTATTGATTCGTGGGGTCAAATCCCAATTACTCTTAGGGTTAATAATCCTAGTAAGTCTCTCATACTAGTTCTAGTTCAAGTCTTGTCCACTAACAAGATAGAACATTTGGACACTTTTGTTTCCAGAAACCAAAATATTTCAATAAGATGAAGTTTCTCAAGGATCTTAGCTCTCCTAAGGTCCCTCTCAATGTAACATTCTCAGCACCAACCAGGAAACACCCATGTTGCCATTGCCATCCTTCCATCTGGGCCTTCATAAACTATAGGCCAAAGATAGCCTTGAACACTATTGAGGCAATGGAACAACAAATTCACTAATCACTCGACCCATTGAACAAACCATATATAGTCTCAAAAATCTCCCATTCCATAAGTTGATTGAGAATGACTTGCAATCCTCTAGATTACTGCTTTGCAAAACATGTTTGTTTACAGTTTAATTCAATGAGGGATATCTAACAATTTCTAGATCTTGTTTCTAGTTTCATTTTTTGAATCTACTCATCTTAAGGTTGAGCTCTAATACATTAAACATATCTACTTGGGAAAACCCAATGAATAACATTAGGTAGTTGCATAATTGCTTGTCCTAAGCATCACCACCTAGATTGCATAGAACACATGAGCCTAGATGGTTAGGTAGCTTATGGGCCTACCTCATAGGGGAGTGTTTGGCTCGACCCAAAAGATCAACTAGGGGTTCCTAATGACCCAATTATGGTCACAAATAACATTCTAGTGTCGTTAAGAAATCCACATGTATGATCATAAAACTTGAAGCCTATAAGCACTGCACTTAGTTTAACGAGAGTGAGAAACGAGAGAGAGTAGAATGCATTTCCCTTTGTTCATAAGGCATAGTCTTACACTAGCCCCTTGAAATGGAGCTACATTAAGTTCTAAGACTTGGATCCTAAGAGAGTTATCATTCAACTCTAAACTTAGTTGTTGAGAAGCCTCTCGACTAATCAAGTCCATCTAAGCCATAAGAAAACTCCCATTAGGGAAGCCCTCCCATTTTCCAATCACACACCCAAAACATCTTTTGTTTTCCATTTACGGTCCTAACATGCTTAATTTGGATATTCAAAATCAACTTCCTTAATTAATCCTTTAGCATAGGTTCATCACATGCCTTTAGATTATGTACACAAAAACAAGTCAAGATCATCTCTTTAAAACAATCTTTTTATTCAAACAATGTAAATATAATTGCCATCAAAATTGTATAATCATATTCTTGTCCTCAAGTAGACACAAAACTAGTTCTAGGAAAAAACTTGCCCTATACTAAGCCAAAAAATCATTTTAGACAAACCATCTAGACCACTCTAGAGACTAGAATTATCAGTTCAAGTGTTATCTTGGATATACCATCCTATATTGAGCAGTTACTTTGGATTGGAACTATCAGTACTACCAAGCCTTCATGACATCCCTTGACTAGTGTACGAACCTTCTAGAATGCATCCAAGCTTGTAAGTCACTGATCCTATCTTAGACCTAAAATGTCTTGAAACAACTGATTTTCAAGTAAAAGCTTGTTATAGTAGTGCAAAAATATCTCCTTCATTTCATAAAAAATTATGAGTGTGTTAGAAACCAATCTTGTTTTAGCTTTATGAGCATAAACCATGAGCTTCCAAGGAGCATCTAGCTTTGCTAGCCTAAACCATGGGCTTCCAAGGAGTATTTAATAGGATTCCTTAACTCATCCAACTGGAGAAAGCACAAAACTAACTTCAAACATCAAATCCATATCATCTTATGGTTTCTCATCTCGAAAGCGTAATCTCATTTAATGGTTTCTCATCCCTTCTCAACTTCTTCAGTAGGTTTTTGGACTTGTTGACATATTTCTCCACAAATGTCTCTTTCTATTATCTTGTGGAGAATATACATGGAGCCTTATATTTATGAAAAAAACCTAGGAAAGTAGCCTTAAATTCATAATAATTGTTAAAATTGGTAAATCCATAACTATTGAACTAGCCCAAAGCTTTGCCTTGCAAAGTTAGTACAAGTGAGTGAAGCCACTAAGTTTTGAACTAAGCCATATGACAATCCATCTCATCCTTTTTTCCCAAAAACTTAGAGACATGAACCTTTGGATGAGCCAATTGTGTCATATTCCCTTATGGAATTAGAATTGGTTCCTTCTCCTTTTTCTTCTTTTTATCTGATGGTGGTAACAAATCAAACTTCGATTTCCTTTCAACTAGAATTGCTAAAAGTGATGCATTCCCAACTCATAAATTCTAGAATTGCTAAAAGTGACATACACCCAACTAGTAAATTCTATAGTCTTCATCGTCAATCCTCAAGTGGCGTCCATAATTGCTAAAATCGATGCACTCCCAACTACTCTTCTTTGTCAATCTTGAAGTAGTGTCCATATGAACTACTCTTGAATAAGGAGTAGGAATCTCTTATGGTCCTTCACCTTTATGCTTGTCTTCAAGTTGGAAACCTTCAAGTTTTGCACTTCCAAGAACACTATCCCTCTTGGAATCTCCATTTCCATGTGGTACTTGGATTCAAAATTTCAATCTACAAATTAAACTTTGAGCATGGTTATTGGAGAGGTTAATGTTTAGAATTGAGCTTGACATGGTTTTTGGAGAGTTCTTACTAGTTTTATAAGGAACCAACAATGCTAAATCCTTACACAAAAAGATATGCAACAATACCAACAATGTTTGAATCCTTATAGCAAAAGATGTGCAGATTGATCATGACATTGTAATCTCATATGTTTGATTACACAATCAGACTTCAATGAGAAATCAAACTAAAAATACTATCCACAAAGATGTATAATGAAAAATACACCTTCTAGGCATTGCCTTCTTTCTCTTATTGCACCTTGTTGGGCACTGGACATTGGATCGTCGTGTAATTGAAAGAGTCGCATAATGATTCATGTCTATTCATATGTACCAATTAGTAGTCTTAATGCAACCATATGATTTGTTCTCTTCATTCATCTTCACAACATGTTATATTTGTGGATACCCTATGTCAAGTGTGAACAATGTAGTTTGTGGTATTAGCTTCTTTTGTTTGTATCCTATTGCACTTAGTGACATGATGATGCTTTCCTCATTGATGGATGTGCATGTGCATGTGATCTTAGCGTCCACTATCACCATTTCTTAGCCCAAACAATGGCCAACATAAAGGGCATGAGTGATAATAGTCAACGTCATCAAAGCTTGTGACAACTGTAGCTTTGTTTGATGTCATCATTCAAACTTTGAGTTTTGATGACTCTTCTAGGCAGTCTCAGTGCGGCTGACTACGTCACAATTGTAACCTCCTAACTATGAAGTTGGTCCTAATTAGTTGATTGCACCCTCTATATCATTAACTCTCCCTAGCCACTTGTTTCCATCCTTAAGTCTAGCAGTGCTTCTACCCTTTCCATCTTTTAAGGCATCACCTCTTCCTCCCCTCCAATGAGTACTAAGGTTCCATCCTTAAGTCTAGTAGTGCTTCTACCCATCCCATCTTTTAAGGCATTACCTCTTCCTCCCTTCCAATGGGTACTAAGGGTCCCTTTCCCAAAATTTATGGCACTACATTGGAGTTGGACTTGGATTCTCATATTTGGTAGTTGAGGTAGCTTATGCTTCAAATTATTTGGCTAGAGACACATGTTGTCCTACAAGCTATATAAGCTGCAACTTGGCTCACAGAGAAGTAAGGATGGACTACTTGTGCAGTAGCCAAGACTGCCTCCTTAAATTGATTTCATAGGTTTATGTTGATCCTCAAAAGTTGGAATGCTTATGAAGTCTAAAACAAGGGGACTAGGATGTACAAACTTACATAACTCAGTTTCATATTCTACTCTAGTAGATATCTGCTAATAGCATGATTAGGGAGTTGTTGAATTCCATCTATGCCTAAGGTCTACTTGGCACACTCCAAACAAGTTTGATGACTAAGTATTTAGCCACTATCACTATTGAGTATCTAGTGAAGCCAACACTTCGGGTGGAACATTCCTTAATGGGTGTCTTAGTGGCGAATTGGATGGGTTGTAGGCCTTGATGGAAGTTCTCAACACATTGAATCAAGGGGATGATGTTTCGGTTGTGCAAATTTAGATGTCACCGTACTCAATCATATTCATATGGGTTACTTTATTGATTGGTCCTAGTCTTCCAAGACCATCTCCCTAAAATTCTTCAACTCAATTCTGGATGAAGTGTAGAATGTTCAAAGTGATCCTGTGCCACCTAGACTATTATTTGATCCAACCATTCTAGTGATTCATGTTTGATATTAAGGTTGTATCATTAATAATGTTCTATTGGATACTGATTCAAGAGTTAATATCATTGGTGTAGTTACTTCTTAGGAAGTTGTTCTTTTAGAATGACCACCGATCCAATTTCTCGTTCAAATGGCCAATTAACAATGTGTTTGATCCTTAGGATGCTTTGCTTTGTGTTGATCAAAGTGGTTAGCATCTCATTCTCATTCTCCTTGGTGATCTTGAATATGGAGATGGTGGGAGAGGATTTCTACCTTCTTTTGGGATGCTCTTAGCTCTATCAAGTCAATGTTAGTCACAACTAAGATAGGGACCCCTTAGCTATTAGGCATGGACATCATAAAGTGAAGTTCTCCCTCACAAAGATTCATTTGCCACATTTTGCACTACAACTTGTCATTGTTGAGACAATGAATACTAATGAGGGCTTGGATGATGATGAGGAAGAAGCATTTTTGGTTGCAAATGTTGCTTTGCTTAGTGGCCTTCAAATTGGTTAGCAATATCTCCATAAGGATACAAATTCTTAGCTCCCTTATGAAGTTCTTTATCTAACAATGGTTTTGATGGATGTGGAGGAAGATATAGATGAGGTGGCATTAGTGGAATTCGATGTGGCAAAGTTCTACAAAAAGAAAGGGTGTTTGAGGCTCAAATGCGAAAAGTGACTTGGGTGATATAGGATGAATTAGCTATCATTGGTGTTGGATTCTTAGGGTCACATTGATGTCAAAACAAGGCTTGACTTATTAGAGAGTCATTGTTGGGCCAAAAAATGGCATAGGAGTTCCTTTCCCTCTCAATCATATGCCACTATGGGAATTGCCACTATGTTGGTTCAATTGTCCCCCTCTTTGAGTCCATTTGTGACCCCTCTGTGAAAGAGTGAGTAGGAGTGAGAGAGAGAAGAGCACAAGCAAAAGCAAGGACAATGGCTATAAAGGTTTGAACTCAAGAGAGTAAGACTAGTATGTGGAAGCTCCAATAGCCACAATGTGTGAACAACCTTCCCTTTATTATTCTATCACAGTAAAGAATAAAGAATAAAGATGACAATGATGGGTGGTTGCCACCTACAATTTGTTCTGTTTAATTCCTTTTCACGATTTGATTCATAATATGTTACGTTTTTGCATACCACATGCCAAGTATGGACCATGTAATCAGTGGTATTATAGTGCTTTGTTCATACCCATTTACACACCTTCAAATTATTCTTGATTGTCACCTTATATTCTTCCTTCTGGTTGCAATTTTGAAAAAGTCTGTATTTCTAATTGGCTTATCATTCATCTCAACACCCCCATAAAAATTTTAAAGATGATTAGATATAAACTCTAAGTGTCTCTCTTTGAGTAGGCATGATCTTCAAAAGATACAAATAATCAAATCAAGTAATGATGTCCAAGTAAAAAACTCAAACTCTAAATTTTGAAGGTATGGATATGGAGGTCTTACTCACCGCAAACCAGCACTAAAGGAGGACTTAATACTCTTTTACTCCTAAAATGTATTGCTAGCTTGGTTTACAATTAGAGGTGAGGCACATAAGAGGTTTTTGTTCAATTTGACCTATACTCAACAAGGCCAATTGCCACAAGATTTCCTTTAGCCACCTCTAAAAAGCAAGTATATTAGTGCCTCTTGTAGGATAAACAACTTACATGTTGTGATAAGGGAATTTGAGCATCTTAATGAGGGTTCCAATTTGAGATATAGAGCTCTTAAAATGAATAAGTATAGGGAGAGGTATTTATGATTTAGTAGAGATAGGTTTTTTAAGCTACAATTGCACAAAATTTCACTTTTATTGGAGAATGGAGTGATGTGGAGGCTTTGATGCCATGCTTAGAGTTGGTTAGGCTTGATATGGAAGAGAGCTAGATGAAAAGATAATAGAGATTTGACTGAATGAAGGTAGAGAATTAACATTAACCATTGAATCTTTAAAAAGGCTTTGCATACAAATAACATGCCTATCTGTTAACCCTCAAAATGACACAAGGCGCAAAGAAGGAGCATAAGAAGACGGCCCGATGGAGAAAGAAGACCAAGAAGGATGGTGAACATTTTAAAATCAAGAAGAAGGCAGACAAGAGATAAAGGGCATCTTAGTCCTTTGTAAAAGAGCACTAGGCTTTCTCCTGTGCAAGTTGTAAATGAAAAGGTGCATGTAAAGGAGCCACGAGAATGGGAAAAGAGTGGAAAAAAGAACCAAGGCCAGATGGTTGGTCATGGAAATGGGTTGGGTGCCAAAGTGGAGAAATGCAAGCATAAAAGACAAAAAGTTAATGGATAAGCTCATTCTTGGTGTGTGTGCAAACTAGCTCTCTTCTTGTTCTTGTTCTTGTTCTTACTTCTTGCTTGTGTATGAGAGAGGGAGAGTGTGAGTGTGTGAGAGTGAGGGACCATGGAGAAGCTCTTCTTCTCCTCTTCTTTTCCTCTTCTCCTTCTCTTTTCTCACGTGTGCAGCTATGGAGGTTGGAGCTTGGAGCATGAAGTTAAGGAGCCATAGAAGTAGTAGTCAACGAAAGTAACATGATGACATGCATGCAATACCTACTAGGCAATGAGTTAGTGAAAGAGCTCTAGAGTCAATGTGATAGAATGAACGTGGAGAGAAAAGTTGTGCTTATCGAGCTAGAAGCAAAAAATGATACTTTTGCAACCTTCTGACTAGAAAAGATAAGGCAAATGACAATATTTACAAGGGAAGTGACGATGTTGAAAGAGGCTTTGAAGGCAAGACAAGGTGACGAGAATCTATGGGACCTGTACAAGGAAGAAAGGGAAAGCCACATGGCATTAGAGCAATAATGTGCCTTTAACTCCAAAGAAAACAAATGCCTGAAGTTAGAAAACAAAGAGTTGAAACAAGAGAGGGATGAGTTGAGACAAGAGCTGCAAGCCACAAAGGTGCAAAGAGATAAAGAGGCTATGAAGAAGATGGCACAACTCTAGAATCAATTCCAGGCATTGCTCATGAGCATGGCATCCTAAAGGAGCAAGTGGAATGCCAAGGCCAAGACAAAAAGAAGATGCATGCGATATGGAAAGAGCAAGAGTAGTTGATAACCATCCTCTTATGAGAGCAAAACCAAAGTCTCAAACATATGAAAGAGAAAGTTGAAGGATGGACGGAAAGGAACGATGCTAGAATCAAGAATTTAGCAGAGTGCCTGGCGCTATTAGAAAGCAAGCGCATAACGACTGAAGGAAAAGTGAAAGCAATAGAGATGGGGATGCTAGCACAACAACATGCTTTCTTAAACACTATGCTGAATATCACTCAGGTGGAAGGAGAAGAAACAATCGATGGGATCAAATGAAAATTAGAACTCATGAGGAGAGCATTAAGATATGGTCTCCATGAAAAGATACCCAAGGCCAACACCAGCCTAAGTATGGAAGAGCAAAGGTAACATCTGATCAAGGCAGGGTTGTCTCAGCTTGACCTGCTAGGATTTGGGAATAAGAGCAACAAGTGCAACCCCCTACTAAGGAGCCTCTAGAGCCAATTCTTGAAGAAGGATCCGATTTCAAGCAGGAGAATGATGAGGAAGAGTAGCCTAATATGCCAAGTCCACCCCCACAATTAGAGTCGCAAGTAGAAGCACATGACGAAGACCCCACTACCCTAGGAATAATTACAGAAATGAGGCATAGAAGAAGAGAATTGGCAAAGCCGTCTCACAGAGAAAGCTTAGTGCCAGCCCTCAACCAGTGGCCTGAAGTCCCTATCTCTCAACGTGAAGAGTGATTGCCAGTCAACTAGGCACGAGAACTGACCCTATGGGATCAATATGAAAGCCAATGCAACCCATTCGAATTCATCTTCTCCTATCCCTAATCACTTGATCGAGTACTGTAACCAAGGGTGGTGGACAATGTGATCAAGCTTTTGATGTAACTGGGCAAAATGGGGCAAGAAGAATAGGCAAGGCAACCAACGCTATGGTAGAGGGAACTAACCAGATACAAGGAGGATAAAGTGATGGATGAGCCTAGAGCAATTAAGGGCTATGAATCACAACTGAAGTGGAGAAGAAACATATGGGATGACAACATGGATGCATGGTTGGCTTTTTGCAACACATTGTTATATGAAAGGGATAATCCGATCTACATGCTCTACCCAAGGAGATACAAAGTAAATTTTGATCCAGAGGTGCATGGAAGGTATGATTTTCCATGAATTTACAATGTTAATGCTATAACTCTTGGGAAGTGCATGCCCTTCACTGAAAAAGATATTTGCCCCATCTATTATGCACTTCCTCAAGGAGTTTTCTTCATATCTAGATTTGGCATTTATTACTAGTAACTATCTACATCTCCTAAGAATCATTCTTAAGCAAAATCCCACCACAAAGGAAGAGTGATTATTGCCTCTCTTTTTTGATATAAATGTGACCATGAATAGTTGTGCTATGACTAGATTCATGATGAGAGCTACCCTATTGCCAATCTTTTGTATGAATCTACTAGAGGACATGAGTGTTCACAAGAGGTGTAACCACCCATTTTTTTTCACTACACATATGAATGTAAGAGTTAAAAGGCTATATGCTAAGCTAGTCATTTCTAAGTAAGTCACTTAAACCTCCACCCAGCTTTGTCCCCTGCAAGAGAATGGAATGCAACTTAGTATCATCCATTGTAACCAAAAGAAAAAGAAAATAAAAACAAAATTTTCTCATTTGTAATGTACAAGTGCCACAAACATTGCATCTTGGGACCATTAAATCCCTAGCCCCTTCCCACTTCATGCACTTAGGGCACATCAAGGGGGCAGGACATTGTGATAGACTTGTCTCCCCAAGTCATGCACAACACCTCCCCCTTCCACAAACTGGGTCCTCAAGTGTGAGACTTGTTAGAGGGTCATGAATTGAGGGAAGGTTTTCTTAGATGACCTCCAACACGAATGAATGCCCAAAGCTGGTATGAGCTGAAAATGCTCCACACAGAGTCATATCCAACGTAATGCAATAGTTCTCAATTTTCTACGAGTTTTCGTATTCGAGGCACTTACAAATCAACCACTTGTTGGATCCCATGCATATTTTCAAGAATGTGGGAAGTTTACTATGGGACCACATTGAGGAGATGGCATGGTTTATGTCAATGGGATGGTTACATGGAGCTTTGATCACAACCTCTTGATCACAGCCTCTCGCGAAGGGGTGGAGGTCTCAACTGAGGAGAGTGGAAATTCTGGAGGGGATGTAGTCCAAAGGTGACCACATGTTTTATAAGGTGTCGTATTTAGATTTTATATGTGATAACTAATTAACTGTTTTAATGTACAATACAAAATATACAGTGCGGTGTAATTGTGAGGATAATATTTTCGTGTGGAGCGTATCGACAAAATGCGCTCTACAACGGATTGTGGTATCATGGCAAAGTTTGAGCAAGAGAGCTGATGGCGAGCCACAGATCCAAACACCTTTATAGATGAGATGGAGTATTTTGGAAACTTGCAAAGTATTATCATGGTTGATTACCGTAGCTTCTCCAAGATCCTATTCGATGTGCAGTGGTTCAAAGTGGTACTGGAAGGAGCCAAGGCAATTGTTCGACGAGGTCCATCTGGATTTCTCGAAATAGATTCTGAAAAAAGATGGACAGATTTGCGTGACACGTTTGTATTGTCGGCCCATTGTGAATATGTGTATGAACTCATGTTTTTTTAAATTTTATTATGACATGGTATATGTCACAAATATTAAATCTCTATTGTATGTGATTTTAAACATGTAATTTTCTATCCAAACCCTCGACAACCTCGATGGTGGTATGTTGTACCTTCAGCTCCCCGAAGTGCGAGAGTATATGATGAAAGCAATGTTCTTAGCATAGATGAAGACAGTATGCAGATAGAGGGGTTGATATTGAAAGGGCCGGAGGCTGCCCAAAGCTTGGAGCATGTAGAGGAGGTAGAATTGGGTAGCAGTGATGGAAAGACAGGAGATCAAGAATTCTTTGAGAACAAGGTGGACTCATCCTTTTGTGGTGACCTTTCTGTCAACCTTCCATTAGTTGTGTTAGGAGATTGACAAGGGACCATAGGCTACGCTATACTTGGAGCATCTACCTACTCAATTCATTGATGAATCGCTTATAAGGGTACTCTAGAATATAGATTTTAAGTAAGATCATTTTTTTAAAGAGTTATATTATCGTGCTTTGCTTGAATCTTTATATTGATTATGCTAACATCGATTTTTTTCTGTTTAGGTGACCTTTGTGGATATTTGGACATCACGATGAGTCGAGGGATGAGCGACACGAGGAGCTACATGAGATCTTCATACGTATGTCTCCAGATCAGATGACTTAATTCAAAGATATGGCAAACTAGGAGCTGTCTCGGATACCATTAGGCCGTTTTGTTAGATCTCTACACGTATGTCTTTATATCAAATGGCTCGATTTAGAGATATGGCGGACTAGGAGTTGTCTCGGACACCATCAGGCCGTTCCATTAGATCTACTTCGGCACGCTTTGATGCTTCGATTTTCAGTAGTGAGGTCGATGCTCCAGACGGAGAGAGTGGTTTTGGGGGATGGTGCGGAGATGTGGATTTGGTGAGTCTGCGGTTGTCTCGAGATACATGTACTACCCCTCACTCTTGTGCAAGTTTGAGAGAGGGTGGCTCAGGTGGTTGTTGTGGAGGTACCGATGTAATGTCTCCGTCTCGTCGTTCTATTGGGGTTGCATCACCTGTGGGATTTGTCACACCTGTGGGGATGTCTACTCCAATCACTCCAGCTTTTGCTCAGTCGTTCGTAGGTGGCACCCCTATGGGTGCTACTCTGAGAGATACCATCCTCATGGGTACACCAGATGTACAGGGGTCTCCTGGATATGCCTAGGAGCACGGTCGCAGGTGAGAGAGGACACATCTTAGATATACCCCGGAGGGGTATGGATATCTTATAGATGATAGGACATGAGCCGTTATTATGAATGATGAGGGGAGGAGAGTGATGACTGTTGGGGGTAAAGGCACCTCCGCCTAGCCGCCCGTGTATTACTACACTGACAGTCACCGCCACTGCACACTGCAGGTGGCGAGCACCCATCACCATCACTTTATTCTTTATTCTTTTAGTGACAGTTTGAATAAAGGAAGGCCCGGTCACACATTGTACTATTGGAGTTCCCATTTCTTGTCTCTCTCTTTCTTGCTCTTGCTCTCTCGCCATAGCTCTTGAGTGCAAGCTTCGATCCTTCTCACCTTTCAATTGGTATCAGAGCATGGCTTCCCCTGACTCTTGAGCTTGGCTCGTGGCATTCTCAGCTTCCCATCGACTCCCCACTCGCATTGGGTCTCCTTCCCGGTAGCCATAGCTCATTCTCTTGAGCTCCTGTCACTCCTCGGCTTCCCGAGCTTCTTCCCGGCCTATTGAGGCACCATCAGGGCATTGAATTGAGGTATTGCTTCATTATTTCAGAGATTTATCTCAGTCCTTCATAGGTCTTGGTAAACAGGGTTTTCACAGGTTGTGGGCAGCCATAGTTCACACCTCTTGGAGCTTCCTTCACCTGGATCTTGCTTCCAGCCTATCAAGGCTTGCTGAGGCTTGGTGTAGGCCTTCTTTGGACCCCATTTGTGCTCCCTTTGGGCCCTATTATTGACAAGTGGGATAGCAGACCCCTCCAGCTAACTCACGTTTTTTTTACGCATGTTTCAAAATCTGGCCCAAAAATCACTCTTTTTGTCATATCTCGGGCATTCGGAACCCGATTCAGGCAATGTAAGAGTCTAAGTTGGGGTTTTAGCACACTCCGGACGTGATGATGATGTCGAATTTGCCAAATTTTGATGAAAAAATATTCTGCAACAGATTTTAGGTCTGAGACAGCATGTAGTTGTATGCCTATGGCTTATGTGATACTTCTATTGATGTCTATTGATACCGGATTACTTGTGGATGTTCTACCTCTTATGTGAGACGCATTTGGAGCTGATTTCGCTCAGCCATTGACTGTTTTGAATAATCCCAGATCTATCCAAAATAGGGCAGCCACCTGTTACTTCAATTTTATGCTTACAGGTCTTGGCATTTGATGCCCGATTATGTTCGGTTGGTGCCTATACATATGGGAATGTATGCCTATGGTTTGTCTATGGATTTGAGCTTGGATTGAGCATTGATTTGATCAGTTTACAGAGGTTATATGCTGCTGGAAACTTCAGGGCTGAAGCTATTTATGCTACAGTTGGGTTATGCCTATTAGTCTCACGGGGTGCTCCCGGCTACTCAGTATGATGTCATGATGTATTTGGACTATGCCACATGTCTTGTTTATGCTCCGGAATGCTTTTGAGCTAAGATTAGAGCTCGATTTGGCTTTGACAATCACTTTTTGCAACTGGCATTTCATCTATGACATGGTTTATGCCTAGGCTACCCAGTACGGGTTATGACGTCTTGGTGAATGCTTTATGCTTTGGTCGTGGATGGCAGTTGTTTGAGTTCATCTCGACATTCATTTGAGTATTCCCTTGAGCAGTTGGACATTGACTTGGATTTTTCTGTTACAACTTGGCTTTTTCCATTACGACCTTGGATGCGCAGGGGTGACAGTCACTCATGGGAGAGGGCTATGGAGTCTGAGATAGACTCCTTGCATAAGCTTGACACTTGGGATTTGGTTTCCTTGCCTATGGGCAAGAAGGCTTTGCCATGCAAGTAGGTGTACAAGCTAAAAAGTACCCCTGGATACCCCAAGCCGGCATATAAGGCTAGACTGGTAGCAAAGGGTTTTAAGCAGGAGCATGGTGTGGACTTTAATGAGGTCTTTTCTCCTGTGGTTAAGATGACCATCCTGCGCTTAGTCTTGGCTTTGGTTGCTCAGCTTGACTTGGATTTATACCAGATGGATGTCAAGACGGCTTTCTTACATGGGGGCTTGCATGATGAGATTTATATGGAGCAGCCTAAAGGCTTTGCAGAACTTGGCAAGGAGCACCTAGTGTGCAAATTGAAGAAAAGTCTTTATGGCTTGAAGCAGGCACCTAGGGAGTGGTATCATAAGTTTGATGCCTTTATGCAGTCACAGGACTACAGCATGAGTGCTATGGATCTGTGTCTTTACACGAAGAAAGCCCGTGATAGTTCTTTATTGATTTTGGTACTCTATGTGGATGATATGCTGATAGCAAGGAAAGCTCATGATGAGCTAGATGCTCTTAAGGCTCACCTCAAGAAGAGCTTTGAGATGAAAGATCTAGGACATGCCTCTCACATACTTGGTATGCGTATTAGACGCGACAGGCATTAGGGACTCCTCTACTTGTCACACAGGGAGTACATTCATAAAGTCCTTGAGCGCTTTCGCATGCAGGACGTAAAGCCTATTGGCTGTCCATTGCCTTCTTATGTGAAGGTATCACAGGTTGATTGTCCGCAGACAGATGAGCAGAGGGCCAAGATGGCCAAGATTCCCTATGCATCTACAGTGGGCAGTCTTATGTATGCCATGATCGCCACTCATACAAATATTGCCTTTGCAGTTGGTGTTGTGGTACGCTATATGATTGCACTTGGCAAGAAGCATTAAGATGCCGTGAAGGGTATCATGAGGTACTTGAAGGGTACTACAGATATGTGCATATGCTATGGCATCCTCTAGGATACAGGAGTCATGGGGTACACTGACTCTGATTATGCAGGACATGCAGATAGTAGGAAGTCCACTTCTGGCTATGTATTCACCTATGCTGGAGGTGCTGTTTCTTGGATGTCTAGGGTATAGAAATGCACGGCTCTTTCTACTACAGAGGCCAAGTATGTTGCAGCCACACTGAGGGTTGCAAGGAGGCCATTTGGTTGGGTCGTTTGGTTGCTGACCTTGGTACTGATGCTATCCCTACACTACATTCGGATTCTATGAGTGCTATTCAATTAGCCAAGAATCCGATCTTCCATGAGAAGATGAAACACATTGAGGTGAGGTATCACTTCATACGTAGGGTTGTTGAGGACAAGTTTGTGAATCTTGTCAAGATCTCGGTTGATGGGCGTGGGATGAGATGACGTCTTTCCTCATCCTGTTGTACATGTGTACATGTTGTACTGTCTTTTTCTTTTTCTTTTCGCTCCTCACTAGGGAAGATTCGCCTTTAAGTGGGAGGTTGTTGGGGGTAAAGGTACCTCCGTCTAGCCGCCTGTGTATTACTACACTGACAGTCACCGCCACTGCACACTGCAGGTGGCAGCTGCCCATCACCGTCACTTTATTCGTTATTCTTTTAGTGACAGTTTGAATAAAGGAAGGCCTGGTCATACATTGTGACTGTTGGAGTTTCCATTTCTTGTCTCTCTCTTTCTTGCTCTTGCTCTCCCGCCATAGCTCTTGAGTGCAAGCTTCGATCCTTCTCACCTTTCAATGACTCGTATGAGAGGGTTGTCTTAACAAGTTTTTTCGCACAACATCTTGGATCATTGGAAAAACATACGAGAAGGGAGCAAGGACTACATAGTAGCATCCTTGCATGAGGAGTTTCCGTTATCCACTATAGCAGATAGATTTTCCACAGGCTGGATGATGGAGTGCATGCGTACGTACATGTCACACAGACAATTGGGATGCACGCAAGGTAGATAAGAGTGGGGCCTTAAAGCCTGAGTGGCTAGACGCAGATGACTGGCGCCGACTTAGGGAGGAGGCTATAGATTCTCCAGGACATTAGAGACAGCAGTGCGAGGTAGTGAGGGCATGACTAGAGGTAGGAGTGGTCCATCATCTTGGGAGTGGCGGCCATAGAACTTATCTAAAGGGCTTTGTAAGTTTTTCTTTTGTTCTTCTCGCTTATTTTTTTACAATATCGCTTGTACTGACAATCATATTTCTAACAGTTGTATTTTGTTTTCTTTGCAGCACTCCACTACAAACCGCGATTCCACTGGCCTAGAGACTCGATATGTAGAGAGATATGGTCTCATTGCATTGATCGATAAATTGTATGCACACGGCGGCCTAGTAAGTCACTCATATTTCTTATCCGTAGTTAGTAATTTTAATTAAAATGCATTATTGTATGGTGGACTAATGTGTAGTTGTTTCTTTTTTTGCAGAGTCCGTTCGATGCTCCTTTTGCCGTGGGATGAGATTTTGGATAGCGAGGATCTATAGCTCGCGCTTGGATCCGTGGAGTGTACATCCTCTTGTTTTTTGGTCCTATGATTTATGTAGGCATTTTCTATGCACTATATTACTATCATCCTTTGTATCTTGCCATGATTCCATGAGCACTTTCATTAAGCAATATTGTACTTATTTTATGTATCAGTCTTGTGGATTCAAGTACACTTTGCCTTCATTTTGACGACCATTGTACACTTTACTGTAATCCTTTTGTACAGCCCAAATATAGCACATAATGCTATATGTAGCATGGTAGCTTGTTGCCTTGCCACAATTTTTTTTCTCTGTAATGGTCGCTATTAGCATAACAAATTTACATGCATGCGTCACTATTATCATCGTAGTTTGCATCGCAAAATGTCGCTATTAGAGTCGCATTTGTGATGCAAATAGTGATGCCGATAGTGAAGATTCTATGGTGTTGCTAATACCAATGTAGTTAGCGATGACGTGGGTAATTTTTTTGGTGAATATTTTCATCACTTTGAACGTTGGTATGAGGCATGTATCTTGTAGTGTACGTGCACACCTTTATTATACAATGTGTTTCTACACTTATATAAAATGGACACTTGCAAAATCTAGGATTGCTAAACCAACTATTAAACCAAATGATTTTATCTTGCTTTATGCGAGTATTTAGAAGTAAGTACAATTGGATTTGATACTTAGAATAATTGTACAAATTAAATGACTTTTGGAGATTCTAAATAGTTGTTAAAGGTGTATAACGTAACTGATATGGTTTTGTTTAAATCGAATCATTTGATGGGTGATCTTTTATAGCTACATTATCATATGTCTATATTCATAATGATAGATAATTCTCCTTCATGCCATAATAATCCAAATTTCGTTATATAAACTTACATAGCTTGTGTTACATGTTGCAATGCATAGTGGACTTGGTTCAATTCTCTTATAAACATATTTTTTTGATGGATTCAGTGAGTGAAAATAATTGTGTTAATATGTGCATTAATGCAAGTCAAGTTTCAAAGCTTGGTTTTTAACAACATAGTTTCATGGCTAAACATTCAATGTGTGGTGGGCTTTTAAATCCAACTATCTTTCATGCTTAAAATCTTGTAAAGAATCTCTTAGACAAGAGACAACCCTAAAAATGCATGCACAATGATCACAAGAGGTTCCAAATATTAGTATCTTTCATGCTTAAAACCTTCTAAAGAATCTCTTAGCAAGAGATGATCATACATGGACAATGATCTTCAGAGGTTCCAAATATTATTAGGGATTTAAGCTAACTAAGCACAAAGCATTGAATGGTACCCATCGTTTTAGGCACAATCATTCTTTTGAAGGAGGACAATCATCACATCAATGTTAGAGTGATAGTAGCAATAGAGAGAGTATGGTTGCTTTTGATCCTTTTCTTCGAGTGTTTTGCAACATTTCTTATTATTTTCATCACATGACAGCGACTCAAGGGGCTCTTGGCAATAAAATAAAAAGGAAAAGCTGTATTTCACTTTTTTGTTGAGTTTTTGAGATCATTTTAAATTCTAAGATTACAAGCTTTCTAGAACTCCAAATCAATTCTATGGCCTAACATGTATTTCTTAGATTACGCGAGGTGTGTTAAAACCCTTTTAAAATTACAATGCAACTTCACCAAATGAATTCATAGGGTCTTAAACAATATGGATAGATCTTGTTATTCCTAATACTAACCACTTTTGTACTTAAAGGCACAATCAACCTCAAGATAGGATAAGAGAGTAGTTGGACAAATTGCAATTTGATGCCAAAGAGGTTTACTTTTCATTCAATGAGTAAACATGACATATGTGTGGCACTATCCTTATAACACTCCAAATACAATATACAAGAGACATTTGATAAGGACTCCAAGGTGATTAACAAACATCTAATGTCCAATATTGCCCTAAAAATGAACTAACCAACATCAAAGAATATGCGAGCTCAAACATCATTGTTTTCATATAATCTGAGGGCGAAGTTCAAACCACTTTGCCTTCACATTGCCTAAGGGACTCTAGTTATTTGGCAACTATCATTTGATAAAAGCTTCCAGAATTCAAAATCATGTGAATCCACTATGAGCGCCTTGTAATTTTTCAAATCCTTCTAGACTCGTACTTGTTTGTTTTGTATGTACATGGGGACAAATGTGTTATTATTAGCAATGTATATTTAATGGGTGTCTAGGCATTTATTAGGCTTTGTATTAGGTGCCTTATGGGAAGTCCATTTTGGGGCTAAGTCATTTGTCAGGGGTCTCTCCCTGGTGCCTATATATACTCCAATCATCCACCAAATCTTGTGTTGGAGGAGATCACATCTATATGGAGAGGGGGAATTTAGAGGTACTGCTAGTCACCAGAGGTGCCATTCATCTACGTGGGTTGTGCGCTATAAATCTTCTATAGTGTCACGGATTCCAATTGAAATCCCGCTCCTTCGGTGTCCGAGTTCTTTTGTAACGTACTTTTCTGTTCTTTCTATTCTTGCAGGCTAGCGTACCAGTGTCTCTTGCTTCCATTGCTGCTCCCTATCCCGACATGATGTGAGATACCCATGTCGGCAATCTGGGTGTGGTGTGCTACTGTCAGGCCTTTACTTTGTGCGTTGAGTGCTGCCCAACCTTGTGCTTCACTGCTGCACCCTATTCTTGATGCGGGACGACTCAGCTTCAGGGTGAGTGATCTGGTTTCTGCCTCGGCAACTCTTGCATTTATCAGGCCCAACACCTGAGTTTACCAGCTATCTAAGCTCGCATGGGCACTTCCTTCCTGAGCAGGTCGACTGCAGTAACCTTGCGCTCGGCATCCTATGCTTGCATGCTACCGCTGGCTTCTCTCGTATGGGCTGGGCGTCAATTTCCTGAGCGGGCCGCATATCCCAAACATCTCCTCTCTCTATTCCCTGCCATCATCTTGCATATCATCGACCTTTCTTTCGACTTTTGTATCTAGTTAGTGCGAGTCATCCTGCAACCAGCTTGGTCTTACGAGGGTTTCTTTCTGAGCTTGGAGGATGCTTGGTCTTATGAGGGTTTCTTTCTGAGCTCGAAGGATGCTTGGTCTTTGGTTCATAGCTGCAAGTTCTTCCTCTATTGCTTCGACCATGTTCCCAGATCTGCAGATTCCTTCCGCCTCTTTGATGCTCCTTGAGCCTTCTTGAGAGGAATGTCCTTTCCTGCATATGCTTCATCAAGTCCTCTTGGTGCCCACTTTTTGGTGACTTCAGTGCCCCATCTCTATGGCACATGTTGCATTCATGGTGATCATGCTAATAGGCCATCTCTGCAAGATATGGGATCCTTGATATCCTCTATTATGACACTTATTTTTCTCTTGTGCATGACTTGGCATAGGGCAGAGGTCTTGTTGTCCTATATTAGTGGAGTGATGCTCCTCACTCATCCCTAAGCTCGAGAGAGATGGTTGTGAGAGGGAAATAGTTGGGCATGCTAATGCTCATGATACACTGATATGATGCCTTGAGACCATTCTGATTGGCTATTGGAAAGATGGCTACTCCATCGACTCTTGAACGAGCTTGAATGGTGGTTTCATGCCAGGGAGGGAAGTTGACTACTCCTATGATATGGTTGGGTTGGACTAGTGCTAGTGGTTTCACCTATGTGGGATATGGTATCCGTTGATTTTTCCTATCATGATATTTATTCTTCTTCTCGATGCATGATATCATAGAGTAGGGATCTTATTATCTTGTAGTAGTGGAGAGATGCCCCTTACATATCAAGCATGTTAATATCTGTGATGTCATGATGCGGTGAATCTTGATGGAGGTTTTTTATATACATTGACCGTCCCTCGACTATTCATGTTTTGATTCATGTGAGCATTGTCTTTATGGCAGACAAACTAGGAATACGCATAAGAAGTCTGGTTGGACATGTATGGGTGAGCCCTTGGCATTAGTTCATTCGGATATTTGTGGACCCATGTCCTGTCAGTCTATGGGTGGTGTAAAGTATTTTGTGACGTTTATTGACGATTTTTCGCGTAAAGTTTGGACTTATCTCATTAAGCTTAAGTTAGATGTCTTGGTTGTGTTTCAAAGATGGCTTGCATTGGTTGAGAACCAGACTGGGCATAGGCTGAAATGCCTTAGGACAAACAATGGGAGAGAATATGTGTCATGTGCCTTTGAGCAACTATGTGACGAGAGGGGTATTAAGCATCAGTTGACCGCTTTCTATTTCCCACCCTAGAATGGTTTGACTGGGCGGATGAATAGAACCATCTAGGAGTGTGTACGTAGTATGCTTAGTCATGCAAGCCTACCACAAAGCTTTTGGGCTGAGGCAGTTAGTACAACTATGCATGTCATCAATAGATCATCTTTCAGTGATTTGGATTTCCAGGTTGCAGAGGAGGTATGGACTGGGAAACCTCTGTCTTATGCGCATCTATGTGTCTTTGGATGCGAGGCATTTTGCCATGTGCCCAAGGACAAGCATAGTAAGTTGGATCCTAAGAGTGTCAAATGCATTTTCCTTGGCTATGGAGATGCAGGTGAATTGGGTTACTGCCTCTGGGGCCCGTAGGCACGGAAAGTCATCCACAGTCATGATGTAGTCTTCCATGAAGACAAGATGCATAAGAAGCATGAGAAGGTGGTCGAGATATGCAGGGTTATATTTCAGGAGGAGCCCGTGCTCCAGTATAGCCTGCACAACCAGATGGGTAGCCTACAATAGTGATTGATACACATGGCTAGGATGTTGGATAGATAGCAAAGCTTAAGATGGTCTACTAGAGATAGATATCCACCTGATAGATTTAAGCCCTTGATGCATTATGTCTTGGTTATAGATGTGGGAGAGCCTCTCACCTATGATGAGGCTATGCACAATGGTTACAACAACTCATAGGAGAGAGCTATGCAGTCTGAGATAGACTCCTTGCATAAGAATATGACTTGGGATTTGGTTTCCTTGCCTGCTGGCAAGAAGACTCTACCATGCAAATGGGTATACAAGCTGAAAAGTACCCCTGGACACCCCAATCTGGATTATAAGGCAAGACTTGTTGCTAAGGGTCTTAAATAGGAGCATGGAGTTGACTTTGATGAAGTCTTTTCTCCTGTGATCAAGATGACCACACTATGCTTGGTTTTGGCCTTAGTCATTCAGCTTGACTTGGATATGTATTAAATGGATGTCAAGACTACATTCTTGCATAGGGATTTGCATGATGAGATTTATATGGAGCAGCCCAAGGGCTTTGTAGAACTTGGCAGGAAGCACTTAGTGTGCAAGTTGAAGAAAAGACTTTATGGCTTGAAGCAGCCACCTATGGAGTGGTATCATATGTTTGATGCCTTTATGTAGTCACAAGGCTACAGTAGGAGTGCTATGGATCCATGTCTTTACACAAAGAAAGCTCGTGATGGCTCATTGCTTATTTTGGTACTTTATGTGGATGATGTGCTCATAGCAGGGAAAGCTCATGCTGAGCTAGATGCTCTTAAATATCAGCTGAAGAAGGGCTTTGAGATGAAGGATTTGGGACGGGCCTCTCACATTCTTGATATGCGCATTAAGCGTGATAGGCATCAAAGACTACTCTAGTACATTTATAAAGTCATTGAGCATTTTCACATGCAAGACATGAAGCCTATTGATTGTCCATTATCTTCTTATGTGAAGGTTTCACAGGCCGATTGTCCGTAGACAGATGAGTAGAGGGCCGAGATGGCCAAGATCCCTTATGCATCAGCTGTGGGCAGTTTGATGTATGCCATGATAGCTATTCGACCAGATATTGCCTTTGCAGTTGGTGTTGTGGCACGCTATATGGCTACACTTGACAAGAAACATTGGGATGCTGTGAAGGGTATCATGAGATACCTGAAAGGCACAACAGATATGCGTATTTGCTATGGTAGCTAGGATATAGGAGTTGTGGGGTACACAGACTCCGATTATACAGGACATGCAGATAGTAGGAAGTCCACTTCTGGCTATGTATTCACCTATGTTGGAGGTGCTGTCTCTTAGATGTCCAGGGTTCAAAAGTGTATGGCTCTCTCTACCACTGAGGCCGACTATGTTGTAGCCACTGAGGCTTGCAAGGAGGCCATATGGTTGGCCCATTTGGTCCATGACCTTGGGATTGATTCTATACCTACGTTGCATTCGGGTTATTGGGGGTAAAGGCGCCTTTGCCTAGCCGCCCATGTATTACTACACTGACAATACCCTCCACTGCACACTGCAGGTGGCGGGCGCTCGTCGTTGTCACTTTATTCTTTATTCTTTTAGTTAAAGCTTGAATAAAGAAGGCCCGGTCACACAACATCGTGACTGTTGGAGTTCCCATTTGGTCTCTCTGTCTTTCTTACTCTTGCTCTGCTGCCATAGCTCTTCCAAGCAAGCTTTGATCCTTCTCACCTTTCAAAGTTCACCTATGCAAGATATGGCATCCTTTATTTCCTTTATTATGACACTTATTCTTCTCTTGTGCATGATTTGGTATAGAGTAGGGGTCTTATTATCCTATAGTAGTGAAATGATGCTCCTTACCCATCCCTAGGCTCGAGAGAGATGGTGAAAGGGAAATAGTTGGGCATGTTAATGCATATTATACACTTAACATGCCCATGATACATTGATGTGACGCCTTGAGACCATTCTATTTGGCTATTGGAAAGATGGCTACTCCATGATATATTGATGTGATGCCTTGAGACCATTCTATTTGGCTATTGGAAATATGGCTACTCATATCGACTCTTAACTCCTTGAACTAGCTTAAAATGGTGGTTTCATTCTAGGTGTTGAGAAATAGACAAATGATGTATGCTCTAGGAAGAAATGTCCTGAATCCCATATGCACAGTGAGGAGAATGGAACAACCCAGCTTCTATAAAGCATTGTACTCGACTATCACTTTCATAATGAGGAATACAATATCATGATGCTTTTCTCTTTCAATTAGTGTCATTGTCATTGTCAGTCCAATACACAAGATTGTCTTTATGAGTCCAAGTTTCCATCTTGGAACCTAATTCACTTGTGTAACAATTGTCTACTCATTATCCATGTCAACATGAAATTAGTCTTTATCTTCCAACCTCCATAGCTCCTACCATGCTCTAAATTCGACATTTTTACATGGTATCAGAGCTTAGATGAGCATGGCATAACCCCCTTCTCTACTCTCTCAGTTCCTTTTAACTTCAGGCTAACTCAAGTCCATAGCTCATGGTTCCATTTCTCACTTCCATCTCCACTTGACCTTGTGTCTGCCATAGCCAAAACAACACCTACCTGACTTTGAGCTTTTCAATCTCTCAAACTAGAGCATATCTCAACTTACTTCCTTCTAGAGATTTGTTCTCTGACTCAAGACGCTACTCTATATCACATAAAAGCTTGACATTGGCCACTTCAGAGCTCAACATTGTCAGAATTCAAACTCGCTGTCTAGAACTGCACCATTTATTGTTCGTATGACGATTTGACCTAAGCTCTCTCCAACTCAGAGGGCTTTCCAAATGGCCATCTTTGTAAGCTGTAGTAAGTAAAAAACTAGGTCCTTATCTTGAAACCCTAAAAGGACAGCCATAGCCAAGTTTTCTCAAGGTCATAAAACCTTTCATTTTCTTACTTCTCTCAATCCACTAAAGACTCTATCACTCTGATCTTAGTGTGAGCACTTAATTTCCAGCAAAGCATCACACTAAATCAGCAAGCAAGAATAATATCAAGCATCAACATCTGACATTGAGCTCCAAGATAATATTTTTTAGTACTCATGCAGTGTTGTTAAGCGCTAATCATCTTGTGTCTCTTGACACATTGAAGCACAACTTCTTTGCTAGCTGATTTGCTATTGATAAAAAATGGTAGAGCTTGAACAAATAGCAAAGTTCAATGGAGAAGGCTTCCATGCTTGGAAGGAAAAGATCATGTATCACCTCATGAGGAAAGACCTCTGGGATCTCTTTGAAGATGATGCAAATGGTGAGAGAGAAGATTCAAAAAGTAGGATCCTTGCAGTAGCTCCATTAAAAACCAAAGAATGGAAGAAGACGAATAACAAGGCACTAGGCATCATTTCGTAGGGACCAAGTGATGATGTGCTACATCATATCTCTGGCATCAGAGATGCTAGAACTGCTTGGGAGAAATTTGACAGGATCTCTGGTACCTAAGCAAAGAATTCAAAAGGTAAAATTACTAATACAATTTTATAAACTAGATATAAAAGATAATGTTTTAATGACCATACACATTAACAAGTTTAAGAGCTTAAAAACCCACCTTGCAACTCTTAAGAAGAATATTGATGAAGATAAATCAATAGTAGTATTGCTTGCAAGTGTAAATAAGGATCCATATGAGAATCTTGTGTCCACCCTAAGTAATGTTCCAAGTTTCTCACTTGAAGATATTGAGCACTCACTATTTGATGGAGAAAGCAAAGTTAAAAGCAACGATGTAAAGGAACACACCACCAAAGAAAGTCTCTTGTACACCAAGGACATTTATGGAGCAAAAGGCCGTGGTTGAGGACTTAACACCAACAACAAGAAGAATCAGATTATATGTCATTACTGTGGCAAGACAGGCCATGCAACTAGTGAATGTTTCCATAAGAAAAGATCACAATAGATGCAGAATGATCACCACCAGAACCAATTCATGAATGAAGAAGAAGAAGATGCTTTCGCTACCATCAACAACTCTGATAGATTATTCTAAAGAATTTTCATTGTATCTTTCATATATTTTTCCCATAGTGGATCTCTATTTTTTCCTTAGTGGATTTGCTTTGTAAAACAAAGCCCTTGCCAAAGATGTAAAGTTTCAAGCTTTAACTTGACTAGGTTGCCTATGAGCTAGTCTCCTGGGCCATGTTATCATCCAAGGGGAGCAAAAGCCAGCAAGTGTAAGAACTCATCATTTGAGGGGGGTTGTTGAGAAATAGACAAATGATATATGCTCTAGGAAGAGATATCCTGAATCCCATATGCATAGTGAGGAGAGTGGAACAACCCAACTTCTATAAAGCATTGTACTTGACTATCACTTTCATAATGATGAATACAATATCATGATGCTTTCCTCTTTCAATTAGTGTCATTGTCATTGTCAGTCAAATACACAAGATTATCTTTATGAGTTCAAGCTTCCATCTTGGAACCTAATTTACTTGTGTAATAGTTGTCTACTCATTATCCATGTCAACATGAATTTAGTCTTCATCTTCCAAACTCCATAGCTCCTACCATGCTCTAGATCTAACATTTTTACACTAGGGAGGGAAGCCAACTACTCTTATGACATGGCTGGGTTGGACTAGTGCTAGTGGTTTCACTTGTGGGATATGGTATCCATTGATTTTCCCTATCGTGATATCCTAGGATGCTAGAGAGAGATGGTTGTGAGAGGGCGATAAGCATGTTAATATCTACGATAGTCATATGATATGTCGAATCTTGATGGAGGCTTTCTATATACATTGATAGAGTTTGATGGATTCAATTCATGGAGCTATGATTGACTTCTAGGTTTATGATGGGGTGTTTGATAGAGAGTGGTATTTGCTCCTAGTTTGAGCACACATGAGGGGCCACTTTAGTGGTTTGGCTAAAGGTAGGGAATCCATGATCATGGTGTGCTTTTATGGGGCATTAGTAATAGACAAAGAGATTTAGCTATTTCAAATTTTTAAATCAAGGTTTGAGTATGATTGACATTGACTTAGTGCTTCTTCCTAGATATATTTGGAATTGGGAGTCATGGCTCAAAGTTGGAGACTTCGAGTATTTTTGGTGGTGCATTTGAGTACTTTATCTTCTTTGAGCATTCATTATCATTGTTGTATGTACTATAGTGGTACAAATTTTTGGCAAATCATTTCTATGGGACATGATGATGATTCCTAGGGGCTTGTTTCCCATCATTGTATATTTTAGTATAGTGATCATGCATGATTTGAGAAAGGGTGTTTGCAATGTACATTTCATGGGTGTTTGGGCATTGATTAGGCTTTGTATTCAACACATTATGGTCAATTGAGTAGTCCATTTTGGGGCTAGTTCATTTGCCTTATCTCTCCACCCAATGCCTATATATACTCCACTCATCCATTCTGTAGGATCGGATCACATCAATTTTGGAGAGAGGGAGTTTGGAGATGCAATTAGTTATCACCACATGTGCTGTTTACTTGTATAATTTGTATGGTACATCTCTTGTATTGTGTTATGGATTCCATTGCTACTTATTTCTTCAATGTTGGAGTTTTTGCGTTGTTTGTAGTGTCCTTTTCCCTTCTTCGTATTCATAATCTCTCGCTTCCATTGCTACTCCCCATTTTCATAAAATCTTGGTCACTTAAGTATAACATTTGCAATTTACTTTTTTGTTTATTTTAGGTTAATGTGATGTGATGTGCACAATGTAAGTGAATTGTGTTCATAACCTTGTTTTTTTTTTTTTTTGTTTATTTTAGGTTTATCATAGGCCATGATGTAAGTGAATAGTGGTCATAACCTAGTCAACATGCAAACCAAACAAATATATTGCCAATGAGAGCTATATGTTTCACACATGCCTTATACATAATTAAAAGTCTTTTGAATTGCAATATGCAAACCATACAATGCAACCACAAAAAATAAAGAGAATAGAGATAAGCTAGAAGGAAACAAAGGAGAGAGGAACAAGAATATTTGAAAGTTGCGTGGTACAATGTGCAAGAAAAGTCATGACTATGACTATGTCGTCATAACAACCAAACTCCATATATATCAAGATGTTTACTATGATTGTTTGCCTCTTATTCATGTTGATAAGACTCTATATCTATGTGTGAAGTTGATGCCAAGATATCCTTAAATGAAGGTTGGATGAATCTTCTTTACTCCTCTTAGAAGAGCTCCAAACATTAAACAACCCTTGTGTGCACACAAGATTCACAAACAAAAGTGTTTAGCTCATGCCACATGCCTTCACTCATTGGCTAACAAAAGAGATTTTTTTGATGAAGAAATTCATGTACTTCAAATGTTTACAAAGCTTAGGATTCCCAAAAAAAACCTTAAAAGGTTTTGATGCCAAGATAGATTGCTCAATCGGAGGAATATCCTCAAAAAAGTAAAAATCGAAAGTATGAAACACTTTTAAAATTCTTGCTAAGTTAGAGAGGGATTGGAGTTGAGGAAGTGACAAGTACAAAAAGCGCAAATTAAGAGAAAAGGATAGCCAAAAAAGACCCAAGAAGAAATACTAAGGTTTAGGAAACAGAAAAAGCAATCATGCTTATGAAAACTTGACCTTTAAATTCTAGTAAATAGCAAAACTTGAAAAATAAACATTAAAAAAAAGAAGGGTTTAAGAAGAGTGCACTTTAATAATATTTTTACAAAATGCCATTCACTCTCTACAGGAAGACTTGTAAGTTCTCAGGTCAAAGGTTATTATATCATTTCTTACAACTTTTTAAATAGTATATAGGACTAATATCATATAAGCTACTAGTATCATTCTAGTAATCTACAAACTAATTGAAATGAGTCAATTTACAAATTGATTGAAATGAATCAATTATCACAACACTGAGGCTTCAATGGATTACAGATCCATATTCAATGGGTCCAAAGAATTGTGAGGCTTGTTTTGTATTCTAACATTAAGTGACTATTTGGGTAGCCATGTTGAGCTCAATTTCAATGTTTATTTATGAGGCTTTTCAAATGATTGGCACAAAGAGACACGAAGAACAAGAAGATGACGAGTGCCAATCACAAATTTCATTGGGTAGTACCATAATAGGTCACAAGGAAAGGAAACAATCAAGCCATTTGGAAATGCGGGGATAAGAAAAGTATGGCTTGAGTTCCAAAAATTGAAATGTTTCAAAGGAATAAAATTATGGATCAATGGAATAGGCGAGAGAGAAGACAAGGCAAATAGACAACACAAGCAAAATAGCCAAAGAGGAATTTAAGAAGCCAAAAAATAAGCTATATTGTGACCAAGTAGGTTGGGCACATTTGAATTAGATTGTAATGAAAATAATAATGTATTAGCACATAATCCCATGTACCAGTGAGGCATTTAAAAGATGCTGTTATGACTTGTGTTTTCTAAAAATTGAAATGTTTCAAAGGAATAGAATTATGGATCAATTGAATAAGCAAGAGAGAAGACAAGGCAAATAGACAACACAAGCATAATAGCCAAAGGGGAATTTAAGAAGCCAAAAAATAAGCTATATTGCGACCAAGTAGGTTGGGCACATTTGAATTAGATTGTAATGAAAATAATAATGTATTAGCACATAATCCCATGTACCAATCATGCATTTAAAAGATGCTATTATGACTTGTGTATAGAATTGTGTGCATGTGGCATCTCTTTTCTCCATCAAATTATTGCTTTCTAATTCAACCTCTCCATGTTTTTAGTGGACTGTCCCTGAAGTGGATTGTACCTAAAATCTTGGTGCATATGGTTTTCTCCTGTATGTCCTTGTTACATCTCGAAGGATACGACTTTCATTCTTCTTTCTTTTGCCCCCATCCAAAATATAAGTAGAGAGACTTAGTAAGAGCCATGCTACATAGTTTCTATGCATAGGATTGGCAACCAATTCTTACAATCAGCAAGAGCTTGGACTTAGATGCACACCATGTGAGCAAGGTATCGAACATAATGATGTGCAACCAACAAGGCTTGAACCTGCAACCTCACAACTATGAGCCCAATGTTAACTACTAGCCTATAACCATTGGGACACAAAAGCAACATTTCATCAACATGATGATTTATGAGCCTAGTGTTAACTACTTTCATCACCCTTGGCATCCAAAACTGTATTTTCATTGAAATGGTATTAAAAAACATGCCAAGGTATGTGTTCAAGCCAATAGGAAATCAACCTTAATACATGAGACAATGATGATTGAAAACTTTAAAATTGTTGACAAAAAGCTGCTCGACCCCGGGGGTGGGTGGGGTCAGGCAATGCAAAGTATGAATGAATAAATTAATCAAAGAATGAAAAATGTTTTGTTTGTATGTGTATAAAAAATTCCAGATGGTAATAATGCCATTCAAAGGCTGCTTTCCTAAAGAAGAAAAGTTGCTTTACCCACTTCAGGGATGCTGCCCTCCTCCATTAACAGCTCTCCATGAACAGGGACTGGTTATTGTACAAATGAAGAATTATGAGATAAGAGATGAATGAATGGTAAATATGGTATACCTTGGGCTGGCAGCCTCCTCCTCATCATAAGTGGACATGAATAAAGAGATGGAGGAGGCTGGTAACCCTTGTCTGGTCCATGCAAAACCAGCCACTTCATCAGAGTGGTGTACTTTGGGAGTTGTCATTTATAACGTTTAGTTTTCTAAACCCCATATGCTGCTGATTAGGAGTCCTCATCTGGTGCAGGCAACAACTTGATTAGAGTAGTGTGCCATGTGTAGTACATCAATTATAATATTAGTATTTCAAACCCTGTGCTGGTAACCATTTCATTGTAGTATGTAGTATACAACCTTTTCCAAGGGGTCCACCCCATTTCCGATAAACCATGTTGAGAATGGAATGGGCAGCAAAGTCTGGATAAACAATCAGAAGAATAAAGTATTGATGGTGTTATTGCAGCAGAGTTGTGTTTTGGAGTTGCTACAGACTCAGCTGATGAATTAACAAAAGGGGCCTTTATATACCAGTCTTTGATTTGCAATACACCAGCTTTGGAAGACCCCCGAGCTTTGATCTATCATGTCACCCTGAGCTGCCACTGCCCTTACACTGTCATAATTTCAATGCAGCAATTTTGTAAGCCCAAGGATCTTTGATTTGTCATGTTGGCCTGAGCTGGCATTGTCCGCGAACTGTTTGTAACCCCATTTGTAAATTGTGATGTTGCAATTACATTTCATAAACTTTGTAAGCCCAAGGAGCTTTGATTTGTAGATGTTTTCTTGAGCTGCCAGTGTCTTTGAGATGGGAGGCACTGCTTTTACTTTGCCATGCTGGCTTGAGCTAGCATTGTCCTCGAACTGTTGCATTTACAATGTATAAACTTTCTTTTCAAGGAGCTTTGATTAGTCCATGTCTGCTTGAGCTGCCATTGTCCTTGGAGTATGGGAAGCAGTGCTGCAAGCTCTTATCTGCTGAATGTAGGGGGCAATATCATTGCTTTTAAAGCAACCAGGAAAGAAAACTACTCAGAGGGCTTTCTTGTTGCATTGAGAAAATAAATGGAAGCAATCAGGAAACAAAACCATTCAGTGGGTCCCCAAAGCTTTACTTGGTTCCGTCGATAAAATCAGCTCACTTGCAACATGTCTGCCAGCGACGAGATAGGATCCAATATTATCCTTTCCCTGTCTCTGATCATGGGCCAAACAAGCCCCACATATACTTAGCAGGCAAGAAAGAATCACCCACATTGGCATCTGAGATTCTTGTTTCAGAGGTTTGGTTTGGCCTGTCATCTGTCCAATAAATCTTCTGTGCAAAATCCTAATAATAAGGACCCTTGACATGAAGAAGTGCACCCAATTAACCTGCCTGAAAATTTTGGATGCACTCTCAGTAAGAATTATAACTCTGCACTCTTTTCAGCTTAGACTTTATTCAAATATCAATTATTCTCACAAGATTTCTTCATTTCCTAAATTATGTTCTGCTATTACCTGCAAACCTACTGGTAATGAGCCATTTGATGACCTATTTGAATAAATGCTGCCAGAGATCTTGATTCCTAATATGCCAGTGTCAGTGTCATTTTCTTCCTCATTTGACTCTTCCTTAGAAGGGACATCACCATTTCCTGCCTGCACATAGAGAAACCTTCATAACAGAGAAATCTCTCTCTCTCTCTCTCACACACACACACTCTCTCTCTTTTTTTTTTCGTAAAAGGTAATTGTATTAATTACGAAAAAAATACAAGATTACTGGATTACAAGATACATGATGACACAAAGCCATCATGTGAAGAGGTTTTCTCTTTCTCTCTCTCTCTCTTTTTTCGGATTACAAGATACACGAGGGCCCTAGGCCAACGTGTGGGGCAGCCCCATAGTAATGCACTGAAAAGGTTACACCAATCATGGCAACGACCCAGAGGCAATTGCCATATGCCACGGATGCAAATCCTCCCGAGGGAGCAAGTCGGAGTGTCGGATGATATCTAGCTGCCAATGCAAGAGCCCTTTAAGCCTGGCAATATGTCGGGGTACACACACACACACACTCTCTCTCTCTCTCTCTCTCTCTCTCTCTTTTTCGTAAAAGGTAATTGTATTAATTACAGAAAAAAGGTACAAGATTACATGATTACATGATTACAAGAGACATGAGGGCCCTAGGCCAACGTGTGGGAAATCCCCGTACTAATGCACTAAAAAGGTTACACCAATCATGGCAACGACCCAGAGGCAATTGCCATATGCCAGGGATGCAAATCCTCCCGAGGAGCAAGTCGGAGTGCCGGATGAGATCTAGCTGCCAATGCAAGAGCCCTTTAAGCCTGGCAATATGTCTCGGTACATTAGAGGCCGAATCAAAGAGAAAAGTATTGTGCGTGGTCCAAATGTGCCAGCATCCCCAGTATCTGAAAAAGTGAAATAAGATCTTCATATGTAACTGTGGCGGTGTGGGGTACTTTGGGCGCACAAAAACCCAATCGAAAGGAGTTAGTGAGGACCCCACCACTGCGCGCCAGATTTGCGACAAGAGTGACCAGATATTCTTGGCGAGCGGGCAAGAAAGAAAACGATGTCGGGCCGATTCCGCAGTAGTGGTGTAGAAGAAACACACACACACACACACACTCTCTTTCTCTCTCTCTCTCTCTCTCTCTTTTTGTGAATATAATTGAATTAAGTAGTAAATATTTACATCAGACCATCAGGTCAGCATTCTCTCTATATCTCTTACTTTCTGTTACATCAGACCAGCAGGTCATCAGAGAAACTCTCTCTCTTTCTCTCTCTCTCTGTGAAATATAGAACAGATTTTTGGTTGGGAAGATTGAGTGACATGGGTTTAACACCCTTCTGATAGCAATAAAAGGAAACTAAACTCACCAGTCATACAAGTACAACTATTATTTGTTTAGAAGGGTTGTTATTTACCGAAAGTGTAATTTGTCCATTTCCCCAATTCCTATAGTAGTATAGCAAGTCCTTCTGGAGGATCTGTTGAATTAACCATTTTTTATCTTCATCTATCAAGAGTTTCCTCTATTTTCCGCTCAAGGAAACTAAACTCACCAGTTATACAGGTTTTTACTGAATTTTCTTATTCACTGTCATATGCATTAAAGTGAGCGAATCACCAGTTATACAGGTCTTTTACTGAATTTTTTTATTCACTGTCATATGCTTTAAAGTGAGTAAATAAGTATATGAGAGAGCGGGATTCTTGATCTGGAGATGGAAGGTTCCTGTCAAGTGAGTATTGTGGTACATTCTCACCTATTAACTTTATTACAGCTTTGATTTAGATGATAGAGTGTGCAGCCATCTTTTACACATGCAAAAGGAATATTTTTGTATACTGATGGCAAGCTTGGCATACCAGCTTAATGCAGTCTTTTCTAGTCTTGAAATTATCCTGCATTAGTGGCATACTCTGCTGAAAGGCAGCCACGAGATCACCACCCTCACCTATGGATTCAACTATGGACCCGGTCCCTACTTGAACATATAGTATATATTACACCACCCTACTAGAGGAAATTGAAGAAATTTTCCACCATGGACACTGTCATCCATTCCAGAGAAGAGGTTTTCTACAATTATTTATCAGTCTAAAATGCATGGACAGGGACCTCTACTGGCCCAAAATGATAAATATCACATTTTTATTACGCAAGGGATGTTTTCTCTTTTATAAATTTAAGAAAAGAATGATTTTATTAATCAATTCCCTTGTAACAACACATTTGAAGGCAACATACAAAATTAGCCTTGTAAGGGACTTTTTTAAAAACAATATTCAACAAAGGTGGCCTGAATGAATATATACCAATACGCCTGGTCCTTGAGGCCTGAACTATCTGTTTTTTTTTTCAATCTCTTGGGGCAATTCACTGCAAAGTGGTCTACCATCTTGTAGGTGAAACACTGTCCTGGGAGGCTGGTATAGTAGACCATTTGAATATATCTCCCCTATGAACTGAGGGGATTTTGATCACCTAAGGAAGGGACTTTAGTGATGAGGTAGGAACCATGATCCTATTTGACACATGCTAAGGGCGCCCCTTCAATACCACATCTACATCTACAAAGTTCTTTCCTCTGAGACATGCCCAAAGATCTGCCAATCTGAGCAATGTGAGACATGAAGTACATGTCAAGGCTTGGAAAGTGAACAATGATAGCTATGGCATTACCAGGCATGGAGTAATCCTACCCTGGATCCACTTACCAAAGGAAGCCACTAACGTCCAAATATCCACTTATCAAAGAAAGCCACTTCCAATTGCTTCGGAGTGCTAAAGCTGACCCTAAAACACCCCTTTCCTAGAAGGGTTACTTCCGTAACCTTTGCAGAGGAGCTTGTGAGAGTGCCCTGGTAATTAGTCACCTACCAATCAATAAGATGGAGATGATCTGATACACTCAAGGTTGCCACTTTGTCTCTTGTGTCCAACTCTACATCAAGATCACATATGATTTGCAGGAAAATATTGGTTGTGGAAACTATGGGGCTCCATTGGGGTTCCCTTGGGAAGATAGAGGGACCCGGCTTGACAAAACTCAGGTGATGGGAGGACTTGCTTGAACCACTACAATGGATACAAGGAAAGCACACTCAAATACACACGAAGAGAGATGGAGGCCGAAAATGTTTTCTTGCTATTCTTCTTCTTTTTCTTCAAACACTATAATGTATACCAAGTGTAGGTAAGATACATTACTAAGAAAAGTGGCCTACTAAGTCAAGCAATGCATAATTGACTATAGTAATTGACTAGGGCTATAACCATGCTTGTTGTAATTGTAAGTATATAACTAACTAAACATAATAAAAGATGAGTCAGTGGCCACGTGTGCTAAGTGTAGATATGCAGACCTGTCGAGCCAAATGGTCTATCATCAATGTCCACACATGTTGAGCTTGCCATCTTGACTCTCCCCCTCAAGCTCAACTACATCTCTACAACTCCAAGTAATCTTTGAAGTCTTTGAAATTTCTCAGCATCCAAGGCCTTCATAAAAGTATCGACTACTTGGTCCTATATGTTGACATATACAAAGTCAATTCCCTTGCAAGTGCATTCTTCCTGAAAACAATAGTGTATCTCAATATGTTTTGTCTTGGTATGGAATATAGGTTCCTAGCTAGCTATATTTTGCTCATGTTGTCACAATGAATGACAAATAGATAATCTATTTGAACATCTAGATCAATCAATATCTTTTGCAAGTATATTACCTTTGTACTTGGTTTCTTTACTCAATAGAGCAATTGCAAGTGGCTTCTTGCTGGTCCTAATTGTTGTGCTCCCAAGTGAAAACATGAAGCCACTAATAGACCTCTAGTCAATATGCTATCAACCCAGTCTGCATTTGTGTACCCAACAACTTGCACATCCGTACCTACCTAATTAAAAAGTCCATGGTGCAAAATGAACTTTACAAACCAAAGTAATGCATTTGATTGCATCCAAATGAGAATTTTTAAGTACCTGCATAAATTGACTCACAAGCCCAACAATATAACTCAAGTTTGGTCTTTTGATAGTCATGTAAATTAGACTCCCTACTATCCACTCGAACATAGTAGGGTTTTCTATTTCACCTTCAATATCGGCACTTGGCTTTACATTTTGCTCCAACAACACTGAAATAGCCTTCCACTCTATTTTTTTCTAAGAAAAGAGAATTCTATTAATAATTCATATCAACATTTAGTTGGTCAAGGTGATACCTTCATGGTTCTGAAAGTGGATACGACTAATCTTCGCAAATCTTTGGATGTTTGGACATGAATTAGGTCTCCGTATTAATGCTGCTAAATCACCCCTTATTGCTTCCACAGGCTCTTCCTTGGGTATGGATGTGTAGCCTAAACACTTATTGAAAGAGAGACATTGAGAGGCATCTTGGCTATCCCTTGGGTATGGATGTGTAGCCTAAACACTTATTGAAATGGATATCGCACACATTAGATGCTAAATTTGTTTTTTGGAAATCTTAAGCTTGGCCCTTTCATGTATGCCTTACAGTGGCACATACCATTATGCTTTTCATACTCACTTTTTGCCATTACTGCCTTGGGCTAATGTGGCTACAAGGAATCTCACCTAGCACCTCTGCTTTATGCTATGAAAGAAAGATTGTGAATGATGGTGTATCGTGGATATCTTGGAATCATGTTTGTACATTGAAATCCATGGGGAGTGGGGTTGTTTTGTGATAATTGCTTATTTTGTGCAATTTTAACACTATTCGAAACTGAAGGGCTTTGGCTTTGTATTATGCATTATTTTTCATAAAATTTAATTAAAAATAAGGTTGTAACGTTGTTTTTGGGTGTGTTGTGGTGGAATTAAAAGTTGAGAGTTGGGGTATTTTTAGATGAAGAATTCAGGGAGCGAAAAAATAATGAGGGAGAGGAGGAGCAAGTACCAACACTCTCAAATACGGTGGATCATCCTTAATTATCTTCTTAATTAGGTATGCATACTTTCATTGAAAAGTGAATTAAAAATTGATAGAATGTATGATTTATGGTTCTATACATTCATTTTATGATCTCTTAAGGTAAAATGTAAGAGAAAAATTAAAGTTCTTGCATTAGTTGCATTGAAATGGCTGAAATTAGAAAAAGAACTCTATTTTTAGACCATAATTAAGAAAAATTAAGAGTTCTGTATAATGTTGATAAAAAGTAAATTAAAACAAAGTTAGAATGCATTGAAAGAAATCTAAAAATGAAGTTTTATATGTTGAAAATGAATCTACTAAAAGATATATGTATTTTAGTATTAAAAATGATAGTTTTTACCTGTAATTAATAATAATTAAAAGTATTAGTTAAAGATTAAGGATGAGAACCCAAAACAGAGTTCAATTAAGTCATGATGGATTAAATTTTAGTTTAAATGGACTTCTAAAATTAAAGTTATTGAATTTTAATGGTGAAAATAACAGTTTTTGGGTAGTAATTAATAAATATTAAGAGTAAATGAAAAAGTTTATGAATGAAAATTGGTACTTCAACTCATTCAATATAAGGAATGCTTGATTAATAGGGTTTGATGTATTATGATTAGATATAATTATTATAAATATTTTTAATTTTTTGAGTAGTAGTAATAAAAAATCAATAAATTTTGATAATGAGTGAGTTAGAAAAAAGATTAAAAAAAAACTATACTTTATTCATTGTTTAGAATCTGCTCATAAAATTTTATTAAGAATAGACTTTATTTGTATGTACTTCCTTTGTTAAATATAGTTCAATGGTTAAATAGTAATTAGTAAATATTAGTGATAGTATTAATATATTAGCAGAAATTAAGTATGGATTATGAGTTTTTAAGTGAGTTCTTTTTCTGGTAGAAATCTTGAAGATAGTTGAATTTATATATTGTAGATTGTAGTTCAAAATGAAAGTTAAATAGTGATTTTTAGTAAATTATAAGTATGCAAAGAATGTTATTTATTGGACTATTAAGAAAGAGGATAATATGACTTTTATGCTGATAATTTAAAGATAAAGAATATATAAATATCCACCTTAAATCTTAATTAATAAGATGCTTTACACATAGCCATTTTGCATGCGTATCTGGGGGCTTTCTAAAGGACCATAATTTTTGATGCGTTTATCAGAAGAGACAAGAGTGTTAATTAAGAAGAAATAGAGATGGTCTGTCTAAGACCTTACCGTAGGATTTAACTTGTTATTGTGAGACCTACCCAACGAATTTTCGATCCAATCTAACAAGGTTCTAATGTACCGATATAATGAAGCTTTCTTGCGATTTTACCATTTTGCCTGCGTACCTGGGAGCTTTCTAAGGGACTATTATTTTGACATATATCTGGGGTCTTTCTAAGGGACCGTCATTTTTGTCAAAATGACACTTCTCTAGAAAGCTTCCAGGTACGCAAGCAAAATGGCTATATGTAAAGGCATTGCATTAATTAAGATTTAAGAGTTATATTATCCTCTTTCTTAGTAGTTCAACTAATAACCTTCTTTGCATACTTACAATTTACTAAACATTACTATTTAACTTTTATTTTAAACTATAACCTATAATATATAAATTTTATTATTTTCAAGATTTGTACCAGAGAAAGAACTTACTTAAAAACTCTTAATCCATACTTAATTTTTGATAGTACCTTAATACTATCACTAATATTTACTAATTACTATTTTGCAAGAACTTCAATTTTTCTTTTCCATTTTACCTTTAGAGATCATAAAATGAATGTATACAACCATAAATTATACGTTCTATCAATTTCTTATTTACTTTTCAATGAAAGCATTCATATTTGATTAAGAAGATAATTAAGGATGATCCACCGTATTTGAGAGTGCTGGTGTTTGCTCCTTCACTTCCTTCGCTTTCAACAATCTTCAAAATTCTTAATCTTTCGCTTCTTCTACTAATACGCACTAATCTCTCCTTAATCTTGTTGAAAATTTCTCTCTCTATACTCGAGAATCATAATCAAGAATGGCATGAGACTAGAAAAGATGTAAGAGAGGATCAAATGCAGCCAATCCATTCTGGAAATGAGGCAATATCTACAGTAAAATTAGCAAGACACTTCTCAATGATAGCACCCATTTTTTCTTGTGTTTTTTTTTTCTCTTCAACTTCCTTTTTTACATGACAACCCTCCCTTAACTTGAATAACCTCTTTTCAAAAATGACAGTTTTTCCACCCAAACTCGTTTCTTTGATATCTCTTTACATCTCTGGACCTAATCTGTCCCTGCCTATAGCTTTGTGACCCAAACTCCATGTATGCATGCTAAATTATATCTGTATTTCTACTCGTCTTCAAAATATGTACGCTTTTCACTAAAATTTTTCCCATATCCGCCTTCTATCACTTATTATTTTTCTGCTCGGCAGGATTGGAACCTTGTAGGCTGTTTGAGTCTCTAGTCTTCTTCAGTTAATCAGATTTACCACCTCATAATCAAAGACCATCCATAGTTGACCAATAAAGCTAATGCACTTTAGGGACTACACAAATCTAAAGCCTAGAGAAAGCTGATAGTGATGGAGGCATGGTACAACAAGATACAGATTGATCTTATTCAGCATGCTGATACTTTGTCTGCAAATGATGTTTTCCTTAGTGGCAGCTTAATCTTATTCTACAATGTTTGCAGGAGATTTAGTACCTTGGCACATTGGGTGGTCTCTTTAGTGACCTTGCTCTGATTTTTGTACTACTTGGTGTTCCTTTCTCATGTGACTTGTAAAAGAGAGTTGAGTTTATGCACAATGGTCTAGAGTCATCCTGCACATTCCAATCCTGTAATCTTATACTTTTTTCATAATTAATGCAATTATCTATTATGAAAAAAAGGAGAGGAATTAGGTTAAGCTTGAATAGTGGGACTTGATGGAAGCAAACATTACAAAGGAAAAAGTGGAGCAAGTGCTATAGCATTTATCCCATATAAGAGTCATCCTGCATCTTCCAATCCTGTAATCTTATACTTTTTCCGTAATTAATGCAATTATCTATTATGAAAAAAAAGAGAGGAATCAGATTAAGCTTGAATGGCATGACTTGATGGAAGCAGATATTATAGAGGAAAAAGTAGAGGAAGTGCTATCGCATTTATCATGTAGCAAAAGCCTAGGTTGGGATGGCTTAAGGACCCACTGACTCGCCTTTGATGGAAGCAGATATTATAGAGGAAGAAGTGGAGGAAGTGCTATTCCATTTATTAGGTAGCAAAAGTCCATGTTGGGATGGCTTAAGGGCCCACTGACTCGCCTTTGCTAGCATGTGTGGAGATCTAGATTGATACCTTTGGATTGCAAAATTGTAGTTACTCATTTCTTGCCCATTGTTTCTTTCCCATGTACTTTAAAAAAGTGCACACCCATTTCTATTATGGGTTCCTTGTATAAAATCTTTTCCAAGGTCGTTCGTTGCCAACAAATTGCATAAAGTGTTTCCATAGTTGATTCATCCACATCAGTATCATTTCATTAAGGGACAAAATATCATGCATAATATTTTGAATGTTCAAATGGGAATTGATTATGCCAAAGCCTCTAGCCAATAGGTAATTATCATCCAGTTAGATATCGAAAAGGATTTTGCTCATGTTAGGTGGCCTTTCATGCAGCAATTGATGTCTACCATGGGCTTTGGTCCACATAAGGTCTCTTATTGAGACTATCATCTAGGATATAAATGGCGCATGCTGTACTTAATAAGGGAGTTTCAGATTAAAATTGCTTTACCTTGTTCTCTTCATCAAGGATGCCCTCTCTGTTCTTTACTGTTTGCATTAGTGACTCATCCCATGCTCTCTTTACTAGATTAGTTGGTTGATGATTGGGAGATTGTTGGTTTAGCTCTTCCTGGTGGTTCTCAACTTTTGGGTCAATCTTTGCCTATTTGGAGTCTATTTGGTTTGACCTCCAACCTTCATATTAATGCTCAAAAATCTACATTGATCTCTTGTAAGGAGACCGATTTGCAAGAATTGGGTTGGTAGGGAGCTATTGCTTCTAAAGAAGATATTATTGGGCATTTGGGATATCCCATTGGTGTGGATGTCCTTATGTATTGGAAATCTTAGGGCTAGCCTCTTCATGTGCGGCTCAGTCTCTCATGATTAGTATGGTCTCTTACTTTTTAACCCTACTTCCTGAGACCAAAAAGTCTCTCTTGAAATTAGTGCAAGCCATCTGCTTTATGTTAAGAAAAAAGAGATGCAATCATTTGGGTCAAGTGAGAATATCTTGGCAACATATTACTAGCAAGCCCTTTGTGTGCAGAGTTATCCTTGGACTGATATTGCACATTTTTTTATTGAGCAGATTGGAATCTCCCATGGTTGCACGATTATCTAGGAATCTGGGTGGCATGTGCTGAATTCTATAGTCTCCCAAAATGTTGTGGTCATTTCTTCTAACTTGTATGATTGCCTCTTGGCAAGAGATTCTTCACTTTATAGTTTGGCATCTTCTTGATCTTTGAAAGAAGCCTAATTCATTACAAGCACAAGTGTTGGCCACTTCCAAGCTGCTTGATTGGCCAGATAAGAATTGCAACGAGATAAATTTAATCGAATGGTTAGATTGGGGCCGGAAATGGTACATGATCTAGTCATTTCCTAGGTAGTCCTGTCTGTATTATTTCCATTGCATACACCAATACTTTCAAGTGCCTAGCGGCTATAGCCAAATCTGGCTAACCTACTAGAAGTAGCTTCAATAGTATAATGCATTGCTTGCTTTTTAGTCTACTTCTTCTTGACAGGATCGGATGTTAGTGAAACTTGATGATTTTTAGAAAAGGTTGACTAATTATATCTACCACAAGTTGGTAGAGGATTAGTAATGGGTCATTGAGAAAGCTAATAAACTATGGTGTGCTCGAGATAGCACAGGGAAGTGGTGGGACATATTTCTTCAATTGTGGAAGTCCAAGATTCCTTATCAAGGGAAAGTTTTTGTATGGAGGCTGCTTATGGGTGGTCTTCCTACTGGGGATATCCTATGTGCTTGCAAGTTCTCGCAGGACCATTGTATCTTTTGCACTACTTGTTGATGAGATATTGATTCCATCTCTTCATCTCTAGCCCTTAGGTGAGACAAAATTGGAGCTTTGTTCTCCGTGTATGGACCTTGGTGACTCAACAGTAGACACCCCTCTGTTTTTGGGTATTGGGCAAGATGCCTTCATTGTCTTCTTTGCAATTAGATCATCCCTGCCTCTTTCACTTTCTTAGATGGACAGCTCTCTAGCACTTTTGGTGTACCTGTAATGCCTTTACTTTTGATTCGGCTTTGGGTATCGTTGGTCATGTGGCTCATGTTTGAGGATTACTCTTATGATAGATCTCTCCCATGATTTAGTAGACCTAGTCCTCCTTGATATGGCTGCTCCTTGGCTGGATACTAATCGTTCTATCTCTATTGTGCAACTTGCATGATATTTGTGTGCTATATTTTGGTAGCCTTTTGGGTTGATTTGTGATAAAAGGCCTAATGTAAATACTCTTACTTAATTTAAACTCCTTTACGAGAGAGAGAGAGAGAGAGAGAGAGAGAGAGAGAGAGAGAGAGAGAGAGAGATGACGGCTTGCTGTGACCCTCCCAACATAGTGTCCTAACACCAACACCTCACCTTACCCTTTCGTGCAACTCGTATCAAGTCTACAGGCCTAAGCGATTCTACCCTACTGTCTTATACATAGGGCTAAGGTAGCAAGCGAGAGAGAGAGAGAGAGAGAGAGAGTATATTAACGTCTCTAAAAGGCCAATGTGGCCTATGAGACCAAAACAGTACATACAATGATGATGGTGTGTTTCTCATCTAGAACGAGAAGAAAGATGAAGAACATGCCTATAAGACTGAAAAGGAAATGAAATGAAATGAAATAGTGTCCCATAAAGGGAAACATGTCAGTGATCTTAAGTGAGAGTAGAGAAAGGAAAACCCTCCATCAATGATATGTCTGTTCTCTAGGGAAGTGTATCTCTGCATAGCTAAGGCGTCTTGGCATCTGTCTCCTGTGGCGCTCAATGATGGCTTTAATTTGTCTGTAATGTGGATGTCTAGGCCTTCGTCCGGGTGGACGTGGGCGCCTAGACCGGCTAAGTGCCACTGCTCTATCCAAAGGGACACCTACAGAAGATGAGGTCCAATGATGATGTATTCCTGTAGGCTGTAAGGCAGTAGTAGTGGTATCTGCCATATTCTGTCGTGTATCCATGAAAAAGTCAGTGACTGCTCTCTGTCTATGTGAGCCGAGCTGTGGGGGCCTCCTACTCCGTAGAATTGTTGCTCTGCGCCTCTGGAGCTCCAAGAGGAAAAATCCCAAGCATCTCTGATCCTCATACTGCATGATCCGTCTCAGGGGTCCAAAACCCTCTCGAAACAGACAGTGGTATCTACCTCGTATGTCGTAATATACAGTGCATCGGCAGATGTAGTGTTCCTCTGTCTCTGGCTCTCTGTCGCATAGTGGGCATATGCGTTCTTCTGTCTGTATACCCTCCCATCTGCCTGTCTCAATCCTCAGGTGGTGGGATGAGGTGCGGATCTGACCAATAGCTGTGCGTAGTCCATGAGGCAGCTGTGTGTCCATGTAATTGGGTCGGGTGATGAAACCATCCTCAGATACCTGGAGGAAGTGGGTCTGGTAGTGTGCCATCCTCGTGCCATGGGGCGAGGGGGGTCGGATCCAGGTCTTCTCCGTATCTAACTTCAGTATGTCTGCTCTGATCACATGGTTTAGCTCTGATCGGCTTAGGTCAAGTGTAGGGCAATCCAGGCTATAGTCAAAGGGGGGTAGTCTGTCAATCTGCAGACCATGTAGACGCATCCATGTGCTCATCTGAGCATACCAACAGTGTCTGTCACCGTCTGCTGCTAGTTGTCTAGAAGAGGCCAGGGCTAGCCGTGGGTATCTATCTTGGGGGAGCTCCCATAGTCTATGTATGAAAATCACTGCCTGAACCAAGGCCTCAGCCACCATGGATGATGCCCCCAACTCAGCTCTGATAATCTCATGTGGGGTCGAGCTCTTTGCTCGTATCATGCGTGAGATCATCATGACCAGTGGTCTTTCCATATGCTCCCATCCATCATAGTATTCCTTCTCTGGTCCATCCTGGTCTCCCAAAGGCTGTCTCCTCGTGTGAAACAGACTCGGACCCCAAATAGCTGCCCCATATAGGAGTGTGGGTGTAACCAAGGTGTCAAAAAGCCACAGTTTGGTGCGCGGCTCATGGAATTGTATGTGAGCACATTGCCTCTCCAATGCCCCTAAGGCTGCATATGCTTTTGCCAAATGAGCCTCTGATGTCTCTCTCCAAGAGAACCGTGGTCCCTTCAATGTGACCCCCAAATAAACATACTGCCTAACCATCTCCACTGGCTCTCCGTCAAAAGTAAACTGGTGCTCAGCTCTTGTCACCCAAGCAGCTGAAGTGTTAAATACCATAACTTTAGTTTTCCCAAGGTTCACCTTAAGATCTCTATCTCTGCAAAAAGCTGATAATGCATCCAAGTGTCTATTTAGTTCCTCAGGTGAGTCAGATATAAGTACAATATCATCGGCATAAAGCAGTAATGGTATCAGCACTCCAGCTAGGCTGGCTCCGGCCCCACCTGTCCTATCCACATATTCTGAAATTTCATCTATATACAGCCCAAAAAGTGTCGGTGAAAGTGGACAGCCTTGTTTCACCCCAATGGTGCTATTGACTGTATCTGAGATGCCCTCAGGTGTTCGTACTCTGCCTGTCACTGTCTCATATAGGGCATAGATACTCCACTGTATCTCTACGGGCACATCAATGTTTTGCATTCTTTTCATGAGTCTAGCACGTGGCACTGTGTCAAAGGCCTTGCGAAAGTCCACAAAACAGCAATAGATCTTTTTCTTGAATGCCTTGCCTTCTTCAATGATTGCCCTCAACGTAAAGATATGGTCTAGAGTTGTATGTCCCCTCCTGAAGCCAGCCTGGCCTTTTGACCTCAGGCCATGCATCTCGGCCCATTCACTCAACGCTTGTTCCACGATAGAGCCATATATCTTGGCCAGCATGTGTCCAATCATGATAGTTCGGTAGTTACTAGGTAGCGCGGGGTCTCCACTCTTAAAGAGCGGCACAATAATATGGTCTGACCAACAGGTTGGAAATCCCTCACAAACTGCCCTATTAAAGATGTGAGCCAGCGTTGGTGCCAGAATATCACAGGCATGCGTGAAGTGTTCAGCCACTAAACCCTCATGGTCTTGGGCTCTTCCATTTTTCAGCTTCCATATGGCATTCCTCACTTTTTTTTCTGTGAAAAATCTGCAATTTGCTGGTCTTGAGGTTGAGGGGAGTGGCATAGGCTCTTGGCCAGGGATATCATAGAGTGTGCAAGCATATCCATGCCAATCATCCGGTCTAGTAATTTGTAGGGGTGGCTGGCTCTCATGCATCTTTTTCCACGCTCTCTTGCTGTCCTGCCCCAAGAACATGGAATACATTTCTGTTTCTAGTCTGCTCAGGTATTCCTGCTTCTTTTTGCGTACCAACCGTCTGAAGAGTGTTCGAGCATGCTTATGGGTGCATATACCAAGTGCCAGCTCTCGCTGAAAACGTGCTCGTGTCTCTCTGCACTCATCATCATACCAGCCATTCTGTGGAGCATTACCTCGTGGAGGTTTATCTGACGGTGTAGTGTGTGGGAAAGCGTATGCTGCTGAAGTGTGTATTATCTCGGCCAACTGTCCTGTAAACTCATCCAGAGAGGCCTGTGTGTCTAGCTCCCTCAATGCATCTCGCATAGTAATGCTGTATATGTGTGAGGTCGCTTCCACAAAATCATAGCGTGGTAATTTTGGTATATGTGACTGTGCTTCATGTATATGCCCATATTGCATTGTGAAAGCTAGAATAGCATGGTCTGCTACTAATCCAATTGGTCTGTCCGAGATTTCAAAACTTTTTATGTCAGGTAGCAAATTGGGTGATCCAATCAAATAGTCCACTGTGCTTGACCCCTTCTTGTTATTCCAACATGTGAAGCCATTAGATCTTGGCCACTGTGGTAGCCCGTTAAGGATGGCCAAACCATGTGCACTTCCTAGTGCCAGTAGGTGTGTTCCATATTCTGTTATCTCTCTATCTTGGGCTGATCTAACTAATCCCACTTCATCTAATGCAATATCTCTGAACATCTCATCACTAGTGTCAAAGAAAGCAGATTGGTTGTTTCCTGTGCGTGCATTAAAGTCTCCTGCTAGTAGAACATCCCCAATTCTCATGTATCCCATTATGTCCTCATATAGTGGTGTATACGGGGATGCCTCTTTAGGGGCAAACTTAGAGTATGCAGGGGGAAAATAGCATATGGCAATATACATGTCGCGAGTTCTGCTTGTACGTAACCTGATCCAAATGTATCTTGCCTCTACATCTCTATGTACCACTTGGACTGTATCTCGGAGCTCTTCTCTAAATAGAATTGCCACACCTCCTGATCCCCTCGTCCCTCCAGGCCGTCTAGGCTGAGGGCGATATACACTTTCCCATCTGTATCCATATACATCAGGTAAACGGCTGTCTTTACATTGATGTGTCTCAGTATACATAGCAATGTCTATACCTTTGAAAGTATCCTCAAAATAACCTACATCTGTCTTAAGGGAGCCATTGCAATTCCACAGTGTGAACTTCAGGGTCTCATAGGCCGCGCACCGTCATGCCGTCCTTTTCTCTGTGATGATGACTCTTCCATCTCTGTATGCAGCCCATTTACCTGCTTTCCGTGCCTCTAGAACACGTGGCATATTTTCCCTCCTGTGGGCTAACTGGGCTGGGGTGAGGTCTTCATCTAGGTAGATCTTTTCTCCTTTGAGAGCGATCCTCTTAGAGAGGAAGGCTCTCTTCTTTTCCAGGTCTCCAAACTTCAAGATGAGGACTTTTGTTTTTGTGTCAGCCTTCCCGACTCGCCAAGCCCCAACGATGGGTACATTTGTAGCTCCAATTTTGGTGGCAAGAGCTGTAGCATCTTCAATTGGGGAGCTTTTCTCGTCTAGTCCAACCACTCTTACGTGGAGTGCGCGTACCCGCCTTTTTGCCTCTTCTTCCAAGGTGGCATTCATGACTTCCACTTTGTTGCCATGCATTCCTTTGTTCTTTTTTGCCACATCTATCCATTCTGCATTTTCTTTGACGGTATTCTCAACATTCTCCATTTTCTTTTGGGTGCCTTCCACCACACTTGCATAGGTGTGCATGTCCTTTTTTAAAACATCCATTTCTTTTTGTAGTTCCGGTGTGGTTTGTGGTTCCTTTTGTGTGTCCAGTTTCTTTTTGCATTCGTCTAGTTCTTCTTGTAGATTAGAGATCAATGAGTCTTTCTCTGCCATGCGTGCATCCAAAGTTTGCATCTCCTTTTTTAGTTCTTCCATCATTTCAGCTCGAACCTGCTCTTGTATGTCCTTTTCCATTTCCTTCCTCATGGTACGTATTTCAGCACGGAGTATGGTCAACATCTCCTCATATAGTGTTTCATTAATTTTGCGGGATGTCTTCCCATATCTACTCGACCCTGGAGAGACATTCCAATCTCGGGTTTTACGCCCATAGGTTTTGTATCTCGTGTTCTTTGGCGGTGTATGAAACATTGTCTCCATGGCTGGTTTTGTGATTCCTTCATTGTCAGTTTCTTCCATCGTAATTATAGTATGCGCTATAGCATAAACTGTTTACAGTCTGGGTAGAGTAGTAAGCCAGTGACATAAACTATCACTCTAGCATGAACTAGAGACAGTATATCATAGACTGTCAATGTGACTGCATCATAAGGTATGACTGTAACATGAAATGTTAATGTGCGTCAGTTTGAGATCCCGTAGGTTTCCAGTCCACACAGCATGCAAGGTTCACATCAGTCTGAGTATATCTGCAATCTCAGTGTATTCACAGCGTCTGCATTCATATCAGTCTAAGAGAGTGTCTGCAATCTGGGAGAGTGTATGCATACGTCACTGCTGCCACGATACATTCACAGTGTCTGCATTCATGTCAGTTTGCATCCATGTCAGTTTGAGAGAGTGTCTGCAATCTGAGAGAGTGTCTGCATTCGTCACTGCTGCCACAGTACATTCACAGTGCCTGCATTTGTGTCAGTCTGAGAGAGTAAGTGCAATCTGAGAGTGTCTGCATTCGTCACTGCTGCCACAGAACATTCACCCAGGACACAGCAGACAAGCCAGCATTCATGTCATTCTAAGTACATTCGTGTCCTGCAGGACAGTGGCTGTCTCCCTGTGCAGAGACGTGACCTTGCAGAGCAGCTCCCTGGTGGCGGCACTCACGACAGTCCCGCCCGTCAGACGCCCGTCAGACGCTCGTCCACGCCCGTCAGACGCCCGTCAGCACGCCCGTCAGCCCGCCTGTCATTCGCCCGTGGGACACTCACCCGTCAGATGCTCGCCCGTCAGACACATTCGCCCGTTAGACACGCTCGCCCGTCAGACCAGCATCCCGTCACGCACGCCCGTCAGACCAGCATCCCGTCAGACCAGCATCCCGTCAGCACGCACGTCACGCACGTCATGCACGCCCGTCAGACCAGCATCCCGTCACGTCACGCACGTCACGCACGTCAGACCAGCATCCCGTCAGACCAGCATCCCGTCAGCACGCACGTCACGCACGTCACGCAAAGAGAGAGAGAGAGAGAGAGAGAGAGAGAGAGAGAGAGAGAGAGAGAGAGAGAGAGAGAGAGAGACACACACACACACACACACACACACGCTTAGGTAGTTAACGTCTACAAAAGGCCAAATCGGCCTATGAGACCAAAATGTTACATTTGAAAAGTCCGAGAATTTTCCCAAGTCCCAAGATTACTATCATCTAATGCTATGAGTAACTAAGTGGAGAATAAAACAATAAACAATATATGGCAGATAATGATGTCTAAGCTAGACATAATGTGGAACTGCTCAAGAGGCACACTCGTCCCAAGATATCTATCATGGATCTATCTAGCATAGAGAAATTGAAGTGGTGAGGTATGTCCCCTCGAAGATAGTGTGGTATCCTTTCTATCTGTAGATGATGCCTCCTCTGGGGGTGTGGACTGGTTGGATGTGGATGATAGAGGCTTTTGCACCTCTCTATGGCTATGTCCAGGGTGGTTCCTTGTGATGGGGTAGCCAGTCAATCCAAGGAGAGCTTTGTAGTGGAGTGAGTAGTCGATGCTTGGTAGATGCTCTTTGCGATGGTGTAGCTTTAGTAAGAATAACTCGAGACATCTTTGATTTGAGAAAACCATCACACTAGATAGTGGCCCAAATCCTTCTCTGAGAACATGCAATGGAAATGCCCTTTGATCTCATAATACATTGGACATCTATATAAGTAGTGCTCCTCTATCTGGCTCGAGCTTACAGAGTTGGCCAATTGTGTCCTTTAGGGGGAGTTTGCATTGTATCTACCTATCTCAATCCATAGTTGGTGTGTGGATGAACGGAGCTATCCAATGGTGCATTGTACACCATCAGACAACTTACGAGTATGCATCCATTTATTTTGGGCACAAGATGCTTCTAGTAGAAAGCCATCTTCATCCCACATTCTTAGTAGGTGGTGTCACCCATGTCCTAGCTATGTGTATTTGAATAATGTCCATCCTGATGATGTAGTTCAGGTTCTCTTGGCTGACCTCCAAGTGAGGAAAATCCAAGTTGTACTATAGTGGTGGGAGGTGATCCGTGTGTAATCCATGTAGTCGTAATCATGCATTTGTCCAAGCATCCTTTTTTTTTTTACATCATAAAGTGTGGCTAATTATATTACTTCAAAAAAAACCTTGAATACAAGGAAGTGCTCATGCTCAACAGACCAAGCTGGAGTTGGTGAGAGTTACAGATACATCATCTATACAAGCCTCTCAAGGCGGTCTAGGGGGGATAGGGGCAAGAAGCCATGGAGGGGGGGGGGGTGTATCACCATCTGGGGCTGCCTGCTTGCATCACGAAGAACAAGTCCTGGCTACCCCAAGTGCGCATGAAATGACCTCGGAGCTCCTGACGAGCCCTAGACTCGCCCTGCACCTGATCCCATCGACCTCGAAGGGAGTGGATGATGAGGGTCTAGAGCTCTGCTAAGGTCGCCTGTACTGAAAGTCTCTCTCCGCGGAAAGCCACCTGACACCACGCCTTCCAGATATGCCATCCAGTAAGACTCCCTATGATTTCCCATATCTTAGAGTGGTCTACTGTGGGCTCCAGTACCTGGCCGATGGGTAAAGCCTCTAAACCCACCACTGCATATGACCTTGCCTCGATAATGAATATCATATCCTGCATCCCGGCCTCATTAGAAGGTGACGGCCCTAGCTGACCGCCTGCCAGCAGAAAGCAACCCAAGAGATAAATCCAAGGCTGGGTACTATGTGGCGCAAGATGCGGCATACTCCTCTCCACACGATATGTGCCGCCTCACACGACCAAAGGCAGTGCTTTGGGGTTTCCATAGCCTGCTGTGTGCAGCACTTACAAACTCCCTTCTACATCTGGGCAAGCCAGCTCCACCGCCAAGCCTCCATCTGCCACTAGCCATAAAAAATACGATACCCTCCTCGGTCTCCATCTGTCCCATAGGTGGCGCTAGAAGGTCCATTGGAACGGCTCCGTGATGCTGTGCTCCGCCTAGTGCCTGCTACGTGATGGCGCCCAATCCATGTCCTCCTGCGTCAGTACGTGTCTACCAATCTTGGCGGTGTTCTCCAAGAACCTCGGTGGCTTCTTGGCAACCGCTATGGCTGGCCAACGCCACTCTCCCAGATCCCACTTAAGTGGCCTTCCTTCCCAGATCCAGAGGCGCCACTCCCTGAGCTCCTGGCAAAAAACCAAAGGGTCCAGCTGCCATTCTTCCCTTGAAGGCCAACCACCCGGATCCTCTTCCAAGAAAGGACATCTATCCCCTAGTCCTGCTGCCCTCTGTCAAGAGCCAGATGCCTCCCCTCTTACACTGTGAAGAAGGTCCTAGGTGGAGCGCCACCCACTCTTCTTGCCACCTGTAGTGGGATGCCTGCTGGTGAGAACCTAGCGGCCCATACCTCCCCGAGCTCTATCACCTCTCGGAACGGGGGAGCAAGCCACTCCTGAGGTATCACTGCGTCTATCTCCCTTCTCCTCAGCTCCACTCCTCGTTGGCACCCTGATACTTGCTTCAATATCTCCTCATCCGCCATCCTGTATACCTCTCGCCATGTCTTGATGGTACAAGCCGGGCCAGCCTCCCAACCAACCCACTGGATGTAGGGGTGCTTGCCAATCTGTGCCCCTTCCTGGTCCCTGACCTGGGGGTTCCAAATCACCGGTTGACGGTCTATCTCCTCCTCGCAGCTTGGGGGGCTCTGGATTAAGGCCTTACGGAGGCCCTGCACAAGCGGAGCAAGCTGTGTAGAAAGGGTGATCTGGGGGGGTTGATCTGGGCTGACGTGAAGATCCATCTCAAGGATGGCCTCCACTCACCACCAAGCCTTGGTCTACAATTCTGAAGACCCTCATGCAATAGGACCTTCCAGGTCTGCCCTCCTGGTGTGAGGCCGTGGACAACTAGCTTGCCCACAAGGGCCATACTCTGATACTCTGGGTTGATGATTCCAAGCCCTCCCTCTGACCGATGTCGTATAATGGTCGCCCACGCCACCTTGGCCCTGGAATCCCTGGAGCCGTCTGACCTGGACCAAAGGAAATTCCGCACTAGGCGGCGAAGCTGCATTATGCAGGAGGAGGAGAAGCACCGCCACCTTGGCCCTGGAATCCCTAGAGCCGTCTGACCTGGACCAAAGGAAATTCCGCACTAGGCGGCGAAGCTGCATTATGCAGGAGGAGGAGAAGCACCAACACAAGGCGATGTATCAGGCCGTTGGTAGGAGAACCTGGTTGACTACTAGGGCTCAGCCGACTAGTGAGAGGCGAGCTATGCTCTAGTAGGTCAGCTTCCTCCGAATAGAATTGAGGACTGGAAGAAACTGCTGGGTGGGAGTGATGTCGAGTCCCACTTGGAACCCTAGGTACTGGACGGCCTGTCCTCTGCTCACCTATCTAAATCCCAAGTGAACGCGCCACTTCGTGCTAGAGTCTGGGTTTGTGAGGAAACCAACCAACTTTCGCCAGTTGATTTTTGCTCCCGTTGCAGAACAGAACACCTCAAGAGCCAACCTCACTCTCTCCAGCATCAACTCGTCGTCCTCTATGTAGAGCAGTGTACCATCTGCATACTTTGAGTCTAACAACTCGGTCTCCTCTCTTACTGGAAGTCGGAGGCCACGTAAATTGCTCACACGTGACTTGAGGAACTGAGACATCGCCTCTGCAAAGAGAAGGAACAGGTACGGGGCCAAGGGGCAGCCTTTAGCCGAAACTCCTCCCCTCGTCTCCCTCCTATGAGAACCTTGCTGGTGGCCGATCTATAAAGTGCGGAGACCCTGGAAATCCAAGCCTGGGGGAAACCCAACCTCATCATGGTGCCCTCTAGGAAATCCCAGTCCACCCTGTCATAGGCTTTTTCAAAATCCAAGAGTAGTACGACTAGTCTCTACCCACTATACTGGGCCCACTCTGTCGCCTCAAAGAAGGTGAATACATTGTCAAGGATGCTCCTATCCTGGACAAAGCTTGTCTGTGTGTCATGGATGATGTCAGGAAGCAAGGGGCGTAGTTGCCTACCAATCATCTTTGCCAGTGTCTTATAGGCCACTAGCAATAAGGTGATCGGTCTCCACTGGGAAAGCTCCAACCAGTCTCCCCTTTGGGGAGAAGACTGATAAGGCTTGTCGATAGACTCTTCCGGGCATTTGTGCCATCCTCTTCCGGGCATTTCTGCCCGTTCTATGTATGGAATCCTCCTCTAGTTCCTTCTTTGTGAAGGGGGCTAGGAGGGAGCGTTCCATCTCCTCACTGACGAGGGACGAGATGTTATCCCAAACCTGCTGTCTACATCGTTGTCCTCTAGCTGAGGTTGTCTCCTGCTGGAAGAGGCGACTATAGTAGTTGGTCGCAATCTCCATCACCACGTCTGGGCTAGAACGGGTTCTTCCATAATGATCTCAGAGGCTGCGTATTTGCTCTTCTGAGGTGTGAGGCTGGTGCACCTGAAAAAACTCCCTGCACATTGTGTCCCCCTTCCGTGCCCAGAAAGCTCCTGAGGTGCGGAAAAAGAACTCAGAGCTCCCGTCCTCTAGGCCAGCAATGGCTGCTCGCGCATGCACCTCTTGTGCATGGAGAGTGGGATCCCCTAGTGCCTCCTGTAATAATCTCTGCATGGCTGCAAGGTCCCGCCGGAGTGCTCTCTCCTCCTCCTAGCTCTGCTGCCTGGCCTGTATGGGTGCCTCTTGGCAGATTCTGCTAAACTCAGCTAGGGCCTTTGCAACCTCCTCTACGATCTGGCCCCTCCTGCCCCATTTGTGGTCCAAATCTGCTCTATCTGTCTCGCTACCTCCTCCCTCCTGTAGATTGAGTCAGGGATTCAACAAGATTGTGTATCTAGGGTAGATGCTGGGGGATCTAGTGTTAGGAGAACCGGGCAGTGATCAGACAACGTGGTGCCCGCCAACTGCCCAATCTGGCCTCCCCAAGAGCCTCTCCACTCTCTCACATAAAACCTGTCCAACCGCTCCAGCAAGACTCCACCTAGCCGCCTGTCTCCCCAAGAGAAGTTCAGCGATCTCTCCCTTCTATGGAAGGCAGGGTCCCTCCACGCATCGTGTGCTTCTACTGCCAGTAGAAACACCTTCCATGCCTCCTGCTCCTCCCCGGCCATGCCTTGGTAGTTTCTCCCTCTGCTTTGCTGGTCCTCCAAAGCCTCCAGGTTATTGAAGTCTCCTCCAACAATCCAGGAGTCCACCTCTAGGAGTCCATCTGTGATCTCCACCTAGAACCTGCGGTGTGCCCTAACCTTCGTAGGGGCATATATATTGGGGACTCCAAGGCACGAGTCCCCAATATCCAATCTGATGCATAGCACCCTCCCTGCCACTATCGTCCCGTGGTCTTGAACACAAGCGGTAAGACTCGGACCAATAGAGGTGCACACACCTCCACTCCTACCGTGGGCACCTATGGCGTGCTCCCAGTAAGTGTGCGATCTGTCTGGGAGTACCTTCCCTACCTATTGGGCCTGGGTGGGGGTGAGCTTGTGCTCCTGTATAAGTAAGATGTCGATCCGTTCGACAAGGGCAAGCTGCAACTCCTGCCGAACAATCAATTTCCTGGAACCACATGCCCCATTGTAGTGGAGGCTATTCACATTCCAGGATGCAAGGTGTAAACTCATGGGGAAACCTGTGACTGCCCGAACACGCATCTGTTCGGTGTGGAGGCTGCTGATGATGAGGAGGAGCTATGAGGCATGCAGGTATGCTTTGCTGCCGGTCTGGACGGCGAGATTCATTCCCCCATGGTGGCCCTCGGCCGGACCATAGGGGTGATCGAAGTTCCAGGTGGTACTATCAATGCATCTATCAGCCAGGCTGAGAGTCGAGACTGTGCACTGGGGTACTATCAATGGATCTATCAGCCAGGCCGAGAGTCAAGACTCTGTGTACTGGTAGAAACGGGTCGCTTGTGCCACGGGCCACTCGATCACATCCCTCGGAGCCCTCCACTGTGGAGGGGCTCGAAAGATAATGCTCAGGAGGGACCTCGGCACCAGCCCACCAGTTAATGTCCATAACGCAACCACGCCATTGCTGTGCAAACAATGCTAGTCCTTCTTTTCCCATCCACTGGGAGGTGTGGTCTGACTCTTCAACTCTTCCTCTATCTGTGTGGTCGTCCACTCCCCTGAGTGAGAGTATTGAAGAAAAAAAGCATAGTTTGGTCCATCCGGTGGTGCTAGTAGATGGACCTTGCCCCTCCTTGACTTACAAACCACGAAGATCCCCACCTCTAGAGATAGTGGGATTTCTCCGCGCTCCGCAACTCTCAAGTAGGACCATGGGCCACTGCGGAAGAACTCCTGTGACAATAGGGGTGCCTGTCTCGGGAAAGTGTGATGGGCGGCAGGGGTAGATTAGTTGGCGGCTGTATGGGAGGGGGAGGACGTGTGTGGCTCATCACCTCTTGTGGGAGGGGGGGGTCTGGGGGGGATTGCCTGAACCAGGTGCAGATCAGAGGGGGTGCTTGGTAAGGGAGGTGGTGGTGGGGAGGATGATCGAGGGATGGTGGGATGGACGGAAGTACATGGCCGGGGGGGTGGGGGGGCGCTGGTGGTCCTGGAAGTGGGGGGCTGTGGGCCAGGGTCAGTTGGGGGGGGGGGGGGGGCTTGGGATGTGGAGGGCGGTGGGTGTGGGGGCTGTGGGGACTCAAGAGGGGTAGTCTGTGGCTCGGGTCGTGGATATGGGGCGTTGCGGTCCTGCCAGGTAGGGCGGGCAAGGGGAGGATGTGGAGTGCTCTACCGAGGGGGCATCACACGCCCTCCTACTCCCTGTTGCTGAGGCTGGGTCTGAGACGCTGGCTACGCCCCCCCTGCCGTCTCCCTCTCTGTCGTCTGTGGATCCGTGTGAAGCCATCAGTGTCCACCTGCGGACCTGTCGGCGGAGCCACCTTGGCTTCGAAACACGTGCAACCTGCTGCCTGATGCCCAAAGTCGTGGCAGTGCAGGCACTGCCCTAGCTGCCCGTCAAAATGACCTACTGCCTAAAAAAGAGTGTCCACCCGCCTCAATCTCTAGGAATTGTGGGATATTCTTGACCTCTTTCACTGTCACCCGTACCTTTGGGACTCCTGTAGTTGTCACTGCATCGGCGAAGGACGCGGGAAGGATAGTGCCGAAGAGCCGACCAAAGTCTTCCACCAACTGGCAATACTCTATCGCCAGGCCGGGGAAAAGAAGAGTGACCGGGTGCCAGAGAAACCTATTGTGGAGTGCAAACGCCTCCACAGTAAAGCCGTTGTATCAAGGGACCATGTATATGACCCCCTTCGTGGACACATATGGTGAACTGGCGAGTAACTCGTGAGCTGCGTCCGCTAAACTGAGCCAGACCATGAAGATCCCTTGGCCGATGCGCAGCGTGGAGTGAAGCCAGTCCCAAAGTTGGGCCTTGGCTGGGGAATGTCCTACTACCTAACCATAAATCGGTGTTTCCTTTAGCTCCATCTCCTTAGCTCGGACAGCTAAGAGCTACTCCTCAAAGAGGATGACACGCAAGGTGTTTGATTGGGGGGCACTCGCTGAGTGCGACGGCATCTGACCAGAGATTTCCATTGTGCGTCCCTTTTGCGAGGACTACCAATCACGTCGGGGTGCTACCCAAGGGGGGAAAGTTGTTGCAGATCGAGGGAGCAACTTGGAGAGTGGGGGATCAATGGCAAGGGGGGAGACCGCTTCTATTTTGACACACTGCGGATGGGTTCGAGGTTGTGGACGGAGGCAGCATGCCGGGGGGGAAGGAAGGGGCAGCGGGCTATTAGGGCCGCGGGGGGGGGGGGGGGGGGGGGAACTGTTGGGATGGGTGCTGTTTTGCTTGGGCGGACCGGCGGGGGGTGGCCAGGTGGAGGGGAAGAATCTAGGCGGGGCGGGGCGTTCACGACTAGGCGGATAGAAAGGAGGAAAAAACGGGGGTAAGCCATCAGACAGGCGGACAGACAGAGGGGACGGCCAGTGAAATTGGGGGCGCAATCAGACGGGCGGAGGGAAATCAGCTAGAGCGATGGGGCGTGAACGAATTGGGGGATGGGCGCAATCCGACGGAGCAAGGGGAGCATACGACGTGACGGGTGCCGATGGGACGTTTGAGCATCCTAAAACTCAGTATTCGCTTGTAATGCTAGCTGTCCAGACGCCTCTAGTGGGAGTTGATGGTACCTTTGTCTCGGCAAGTCCTAGAGCCAATGCAAGAAGGTCATTGTCTAGAAAAGGGCCTTTGCCACTATGGATGGTGCTTCCATCTGCGCTGTGATAATCTGTGAAATCATCAGTATACAAGGGGTCTCTCCATCAGCTCCTATCCCTCATATATCTCCTCTCCCCTGGATAGACTCTTGAAACTCTATACGTGCGCACTAGCTCTCCATTGGACCTAGAGTTGCATAGCCTTGTGTTAGTCTATTCTCTGCTATCCTCCTCAAAGTGAATCTTGGCTTTGAAAATGTAATCACCAAATAAACATGTCTTTGGACCACCTCCATTATCTCCTCTCCATATGCAAAAGGGGGTATTGATTGTTGAATCCACTGAAAGGGAGTATAAAATACCATAACCTTTGTTTTCCCAAGGTTCTTTGTGAGATCTCTATCTTGACAGAAGGCTTGTAGTGTATCTAGGTGGTGTTACAATCCATCTAGTTTACCGGAGATGAGGACTATGCCATCTGGGCAACCTTGTTTCACTCCAATGGTGTTGGAGATCCCCTCTAACAGCCCTCCTAGTACTCGGATCCATCTTGTGATGGCAGACTCATACAACGCTAGTATCCCCCCATCTCATCTCTGTTGCGATCTCCAGATCTTGTAGTCTTTGCATGAGCTTGGCATGTGGTACTCTATCAAATGCCTTATGGAAATTCACAAAGTGGCAGTATATCTACCTTCCCTATGCTCTAGTTTTCTCAATGCTGGCTCCAAGTGTGAGGATATGATCGATGGGTGGAGTATTCCCTTCTAAACCTTGCATGTCCACGTGGTTGCTTTGCTTAGCTCATGCTCTAGTATTGATCCATAAAGCTTGGCTAGCATGTAGCCGACCATGATTGTTCTAGAGTTTGTATGAACCACGGGGTTTCAACTTGCATGTCCACGTGGCTCATTTGTCCATGTGGCCGATTCGCTTAGCTCATGATCTAGTATTGATCCATAAAGCTTGGATGGCACGTGGCTGACCATGATTGTTCTATAGTTCGTATGAATCGTAGGGTTCCAACTTTTAGGATTGGTCCTATAGTACCGACTGGCAGGGAAGCCTTCACATAGGGCTGTGTTGAACATGTGGGCCAAAAGGGGTGTGAGTATATCTCTGGCATGTGATAGGTGCTTTGCTATTAATCCATCATGGTCTTGAGCTTGGCCATTCTAGAGTCTATCAATGGTGTCGTGAATCCTATTTTTGCTAAAGAAGGTAGACGACATGGGTCTGTTCTTAGGTGGTTAGGGCTGCGGGAGTTGCTCGGGTACCTGATATAGTGAGATAGCATATGCATGCCATGTACCTCGCAAGGTAATGGGTGTATGGGCTTGGGGCTCTTGGAATGCCTTCCACATCTCCTTGCTATCTTGTCCCAAGAATAGCTGGTAGAACTCATGCTCCAATTTGGATAAAGAAGCCCACTTCTTTTGCCACACAAGGTGATGAAAGATTGTGTTTGTGTGTGTGTGTGTGTGTGTGTCCATTGTGCTTCACTTGGTTGGAGATGAAGTTGGGTTTCCCTGCACTCCTTGTCATACTAGTTCTTCTATAGGACATTCTTGCTTGGAGAAGTGGAATGGGAACATGTGTGGGAATGATACATGGTGGCTGAGGTGTGAAAGTGCTTCAATCAGTTGTGCCGTAAACTCCTCTAGGGTTATGTGGGGATCCATCTCTTGTAGGCTTTAGTAGAGATGATTTGAGTAGGCACTCGTCGTCAATTTAGTGAAGTGGTTGCCTACTTTGCAGACCATAATCTGTGGCATGCATTCCTTGTAGTAACCCTCTCTTATGGTGAGTAAGAAGTGCCCAAGTTATCCCACTGCAGTTCACCGACACTCCTCTGTGAGCGTGTAGGCGTTAGTAAAACCCAATGAATGGAGGTTGGATCAAAATAGGTGGAGGTTGGAGTTTTGTAGATGTAGTGAGGGCTACGGCAGGTCAAGATAGCATGGCTGGGGTGGGACAACCGAGGACAATCAAGGCGAGGGCAGGGTAGGATAGTCAAGGCGGGATGGTTACAATGAGCGTGAGGCAAAACAGTTGTAGCTCAGTTGGTTAAGTTGAACGTGTGGTGACAAGAAGGTGTTCTGTTCAACTCCTACATTCTGCAGAATCATTTAGTAAAGGAATAGAGAAAACGAAATTTGAACCTGGGTCAATGGGCTAATAAAATAACGGGCTTACTAATAGGGTAGCCATTTGATTACCGGGGGGAGAGAGAGAGAGAGAGAGAGAGAGAGAGAGAGAGAGAGAGAGAGTTTTACGAAAAAAAAAAGAGAGAGAGAGAGAGAGAGAGACACCTGAAATTCAAATGCACTCATTCTCTTCTCACACCATCTTTCAATAAACTTCTCAATTGTAGCCTGAAACCCCTGCTTAGCTCTTGCCAATGAGTTGCGTCTCTTGCGATTTTGCTCAGCAGTCACTTTTGCATGGCATACTACACACAATGTCCTCATGTTCTGCAAGTTACATTCACCTGCACCACAAAGCTCAGAGCTACAACCAGATACCAAGTAATTTCAGGCTAACAGAGCTGACTTTGCATGCTAGACTTACCTCCACCCTGGTAAACAGCTACAATGTGATCAGCATGCCAAGCATTTCCCTCCTTTGCATCGGATACAAGCCTCTCTAACCTATCATTTTTAAATGTTAGTCTATAGTATGCTGTCTTTTGCCCTTTAAGTACCATACAAGAGAAAAACCAGAGAGTTCAGGCTAAGGTAATGCCATTTACAAGCGCTTGTTTTCTTTGAAATTTGGAGCCTTTTGTAGTATGTATTGTCTTCGTTGAGTATCATGCAGATGACGAATCTTTTCAACAAGATCATGACAATCCAGTTTGCAGATAGTGCATATCCCTTTCTCCAACAGAAAAAGCTCCTACAGAACAGTCCAGTACAGAATCACATCAAACAGCTTCACTTGGAAGTGGAGATAAAACTGCAAGTGTACTTGTCCCTACTTGTCGAAGATAAGCTTGACTAGTTTTGATCCGGAAGTCTTGGTAACATTCTTTTTGACAAAATAAATCCTCAAGATATTCTGGAGTCTTTGCAGTAGAGAACCTGCCAACCCGCATTAAGTGTAATGCCTTATGTCAGCTTGAGATAATCATATATCTAAAGGAACAAAGCTCTCAGCTGGTGGCCTTACATGCAAGGACTGAAACAGAGCTTACAAAGTGGCTCTTTATTGGAGCTCCAGGCCTGCAAAATTTCTCTGTCTTTTAAGAATCTTTGCCTAGTTAAAACAATTTTGTTCCAAACGGCACCCTCAGGAAGATCAGATCTCAGTTCATTTGCAGGTTGAACACGGCGCTTTGAGCCACCCTTTGCTAGTCCCTGCATTTTGTTTCCCAAACTCTCTCTTTTTTTTTCGTAAATCCCAAACTCTCTCTCTCTCTCTCTCTCTACACACACAAACATACACACACATGTGAGGTGTGGGCAAACAAGGCAATGAATGCATCCAACACAAATGTATGTCGACATAAAGAGAGTGCAAAACCTGCCTGCATTTTAGCTAAATATTGTTTCAACATGTGCTCAGAAGATTAATTCATCTTACAGACTGTAACCACAAAAAGGGTCCCTAAGGAATTGGATGGTTACATTTTCCTTTATTAGTTGGAAAACAAGAGCTCACAATGTTGAGATAGTGAGTTCAGCAGCATTTTGGGCATGCCCACTTTAGTCCTTGGGCATCCTATTTTAGTTTACTTTCATCATTCATGCACATTTGGCACCTAGAGTGGCATCCATGTTTGGTTCTACTTATAGAGCCTCATTGCACATTCATTTATCCCCACATTCGCTGCATCATCAGTGATTGTTCCTTCGCCACTACTACTGCAGCCTGTCACCACTGCTCTTTGTTTCCTCCCTTTCCTGCAGGCTGCTCAGGACCTACTTCTTTGCTTCCATGCTCACCATCTCTTCTTACCTGCATGCCACCTCCTGCCCTCCTTTCTCTTCTCCTTTGTTGCCAGTTCCTTTCTCTGCTGTTGATCCTACTCCTAAAGGTGCCTTTAAGCAACTGCTGTTTTGCTGCCCTGCCCACCATCTCATCATGCCTGCGGGACAGTTGGGGATACATCTCTTGCTTTCACATTCTCCAGCTCCATTTTTCAAAAATAGAGAGAATTTATTGGCCCCTTCCTCTTTTGTTTTCTATCCAGAGTACTTAAATCAATACTTTGTTCTTTCAAAGCTGTTAGGAATCAGGATATCTTGAGTATCATGTTAGGATCATTGGGTTTGGTAGGTTCACAATTTCTCTCTCAAGGTTTCAGATTGATACATAGCTTGCTGAGGATAAGAAATGTATAGCTTGGTAGCCTAGGATAGGGAGAGTGGATGGAGAGAATCCTCAGTGAGAGGTAGAAAGCTGATTGGGTGTTGAGAACTCTTGATGGGATGAGAGATCCATCATGTCCAATTGTGGTGAAGGTGGGAGAAGCCTTAACATTTTGGTTCTAATGCCGGGATCAGTGGAATCAACACCTGCTGCAGCTTCAACGGGGGATCTTGTTGTGTGTTTTATGAACATTTTCTAGCCGGGTTTTTTGGATATTTAGATTTAAGGGTTGGTTGAGATCAGTGGAATCAACACCTCTTGCAGCTTCAAAAAGGGGTAATTTTTGTGTGTTTTGTAACCATTGTCTAGCCGGGTTTTTTGATATTTACATTTAAGGGCCAGTTGGTCTCTATTTAAAAGCTCTCACCTCCTCTTCCTCTACCTCTCTCTTAGCACCTTCACTTCCTCTTGCTTTTGACCTTCCTGCCCTTATTTGCCTACATACCTGGCCTTACAAGCATGCCTTGTTAGTGTGTATTGCCTTGGCTGCCTTTTCTCTTGCTACTCTGCTTCCCCTTTCTTGCCTTCTACAGTGCAACTCATCATTGTTCAGGTATCTATAATCATGAGAACCATTCCTTTGTGCGGTTGTGATTGTCCAACAAGAAACCCACATGACACTTCTGCCTGCCCTCCCCTTCCGTGGTGATGAATCCTCCTATCCCAAGGAGGCACTCCTAACAAATGGGGTTCATAGGAGCATGCTTAGCAACCCAAACCTTTAGAGGACATTTATCCTACTTGGCCCACAAAGATGCCTTACAAGTAGAACAAGTAGTACATCATTTATGTGAAGATCAGAATCATTTGCCATTGAGCTGGATTGAACCTGCAATGAGGTAGTGATGGGAAGAGGACAAGGAGACGAGGCAAAGGCTTCTTAAACCCTGCCACTGCCTCGAAGCACGTGTTTCTTTGCTCCCTGCCTATTCTCTCTTCTTTCTTCTTGCTTGCGAGCCACATGTCCCTCCTCTTCTTCTTTGCAAATTCCTGTCCCTATCATTGCTCCTACCCTTGCCCCTGCCTCTCTTCTTATCCCCTCTACATTTGACCACTTCCCTAATTGCCTAACCTAGTTGTACTGGCTTGCCTCTCCTGCACCCTGCCTACCATATCTTCTTGCTAACAAATATTTAGAGGACATCTTTCCTCCTAAGGCCTACAAGGATCCATTCACGAGTAGAATATGTAGGTCATTATGTGGAGATCAAAGTCGTCTGCCAAATGTCCTTGTTTCTCTTCTCAGCCCTGTGAATTTGACCCTGCTACCCTATTTGCCTACTAGAATGCCCCTCCACATTGTCTGCCTGTATTTCATCTTTAGATCTACAAACTCTGCAAATCAAAAACTGTGCTTATCAACAAGTATTTGAGTTTTCTTGCATTGCAGCCAATGCTCTAACATGCCATTTAAACTCTGCAAGCAATTCTCATGGTGTTATTTGGAAGTATGGTGCTAGAAATCTTGCACATTCCCATGGGACAGTTCTATTGTTTGTGATTTTGCTCTACACATATCCTGCAAATGTGGCATTACTTATTTTGTTTTTCCAGTTTCAACTGAGATTGATTTCTACCGTCTTGCCGATACAAGGCTCCCTATTCTCTCTACTATCCACAAGTTTGCAAATGTTTCCAGAAAATATATTGTGCAGCTGTACACATCATTCCAAACTTTTGTTCTATTAAGCAAATGCAAAAATCCACACTCTTTGCGGAAGATGGGAATGGACTCAGCACCTTTTTCCATACCATCCCTCATATAATTTGGCATCGTAGTTTACTAGATTGATTGTTCACACAAAAGTTGTCTTTGTGATGTACTTGGATACTCTTTAAAAGTTTCTTGTATTTTGTATTTTACCTTAGTAGGATTTTCTCCGAGATGTTAATTAAGACAATTTTCTTTTCCCAAGAAAAAAAACAATAGTGAGCGACCAAAGTCATCACCTAAATTAAAATTTAATTGTACTGCACTTATTCCCTATTTTAGTCTCAATTTACATCCCCAAACAGACTGTATTTGTATAGTCCTTTGACGGACCTATTGGAGTCAAGATATCATAAATGGGCTGCTGCAAAAAGGGTGCATTGGCTGTATTTGCATAAAAACCAGCACTATCTGAAGCACCTACATGACCAGCACCAAATCCTTTGCTCCAACAATCCTTGGGGGTGGCGATACATATCCATATGGCCCACTTTGTGGCCCAAGCATCATGCCTATGCTGCCATACATGGGGTTAGGCATCCCACTTGCATTACCAGGATACATTGGGTGTTGTGAGCTATGCATTGGCTGCTGCATACCATAGGGATTGTGCTATACATTCCCGTATGCAGTGCCTGTCCAATCATAGCATGAAAAATGGTACGACCACCAAAGTATCCTTGCTGTCCCATGCTTGCATGTGCATAATTGCCTTGCTGCCCATGTTCCCATGAATTGGCACTACCAAGTTGGCCATGCATTTACTGTGTTATCAAATTGGGATCAAAGTGTTGAACGCGACGAGCTTTAGGCCGATCGGGTGCTGCCGCTTGCCATCGCTTGGGTCCACACTGTCTGTCGAGTGCTGCTGCCTACCGTCGCCTGGGTCCCCGCTGCCACCTAATCACGACTGACGGACGCCTGTTGCTACCATGCTAGTCAGAGTTGACTCTCACCTGTTTTCGCCTTGTTACGACTGTTGCCTGCCTGCCACCTGAAACCTGACGTTGATGTGCCTGCGCCCCTTCCTGCTGCACATGTCCTGTTTGCCCTGCGTCCCTCCTGTTTGGTTGCCCTGCCAGGGTGCACACTGCCCTGGGCCGAGCAAACGACTTCTTCTGTTTAGAATTGCAGGGGGGTTGGATTTGACAAGACCCATGATCAATTCATCAGCTATTTGCTGGCAGCAACCCCTCGCTTCGCAGCCATGGACACTTCCTCAGCCTCCTCATCCACCCTTGCAGCCTTCAAACGATTCCTTGCACAAGCAACATCCATCTCCCGTTCCCCCACACAACCTGCACCACCTTGTGCCAACAAACTAGGAAGCACCCGCACCACCTGCACCACTGACACATGGAGCTAGTGTATCGCCCAAGATTGCAGCCAGTCCTCCACCATCCCCACGGGGTTCCAGTGCAGCCCCCCGCATACACTCGACTGATGCCTTCCCACAGATCCGCTTTGCTCCAGACACAAGCTGGCACTTAGGGAGAGAGTGGCAGTCGTAGACGCATCATCCTTGGCTTGCAGAATGGTTGGAGATCGTCTGCCTATCCAAAGTCTTAAGGACTCGATCCAGTTTGCTCTTACCGGCACCCCAGCCAAGATCACGCGAGTAGTACTCCTTGGAAAGGGATGCTTCAAACTCCAGTTCAGCTCACCCGAGCAGATGGAGGCAGCGCTTGCTACCAGCCCGCTCGATGTCAGGACCTCAGTAGCATACTTTGACAGATGGATCGAGCGCCAAGACTATTCATTGCTTGGAGATGGCTGTAATATTTCCACGTAACCGTACCGTAAATATTAACCTTGCGCACGCCGTGTAACCCTGTGCAAAGGGTATCTCTCGCATTTAAATTATTGGCAGTATAATATGTGACCCACGCGCGTGAAATAGGGTCCTCTACAATGGTAAATCAAAACCCGGAGTTCAAAAACCGCAAAAACCGCAAAAACACCCTCTTGGGAGGGGCAATTTAATTAAATTAATGCAAATTTTTTTATATTTATCCCTTCCCCCAGCCGATGCATGGCTGGAGGAAAGGGAGTGTGGGGGGGAGGATGGCAAAGTTGGGGTTGCATGGGGAAGATCACCACGTGGGTGGAGACCCCCTTCCCCACCCCCCAAAAGCCTATAAAAACACCCCCCATCAAGGGGGTGTGCTTAGGAAAGGGAAGAGGGAAGACTCTGTGAGGGAAACGAGACTGTGTGGGAGGAAGAGGAGAGAAGGGGAGGCTCTGTGAGAGAGGGCGGAAGCTCGTGGAGGTCGCCGCCTCGCTGCCGCTGGGTCCGCTAGCCGCCATCCTGCCCCGCCACAGTCGCCGGACTGCCTCCAACCGCCGCCAGCTGCTGTAGCTGTTGCCGCCAGGCCGCCAGGCTGCTCTCGCTGCCGCCATTCCACCGCCACGTCGTCCACGATTTCCCCCCTTTTTGCCACGTGAGCTGAAGAAGCTCAGAAGCTTCTTTGGAAGCCTCTTTAGAAGCTTCCAAAAGGGGGCCTCATTAACTCCTCTTCACACGGCCCTTTTCCACCATTTGTCAAAGGAGGCCTCCATAACCCCCTTTCCCACCAACTGCCCCAAAAGGCACTTTTCCACCCTTTTCCACCCATTTCCAAAGGCCTTTTCCACCACCGTCCCGAAATACCTTTCCCACCACAATTTCGAAGAAGGTCCATTAACACCCTTCCCGGGAATTAAAGAGGGGCTATAAGGATCCCACTAGACCGACGGAAAAGGTCCCGCGAAGTCTTTTAAGGCCTTCTCCGCAAGCGACCTACCGTAAAAGGATCTTTCGCCTACGAGGAAAGGCAGAGACCGGAAGGTTGCGTGTCAAAGCAAAACAATCCGTAGGCGACGAAAGGGAGTTCAGAAACCTAACCTATGTGTGCAATGGCTCCAAAAAGATCCCAAGAGGCGACCGCGGGAGGCTCGAATCCGAATGTGCAAGTGGACATCACCCCGACTCCACAAGTCCAGGTTCTTCCGTATTAATTCCGCATAAGGAAATGATTAGGCGCGCTTAGAAAGGAAATTTCATGTTTACGTTTAAATTAAAAGTATATGGAAATTGGAGGAAAGGAATACATGTGATAGGACATCTCTCGAGCGTTATGTAAGATTGAAATATGTCGTGAATGTGAACGAATAGAAGGCTAGTTGCATGTATTTTTGGTACATCATCAAAGTAATGGGTCTAAACTTAGGCAATGAAATGGAATTTATAAGTGCATTATCTTCGTCCTAGACATGCTAGAAATAAGCGTATACTGCACATTAGGTAACATACTTCTCATAATGATTTCATAGGAAAAAGGTTAGCATCATAAGGTATCATTCGGAAAGAATTAATAGAGTACTAAAGTGTACGTATGGACTTGAAAAATAGCTTGTAAGATGGAATAAATTAACACTAGTTTTGCATGAGTTTCATCAACTACTTCGTAGCCAGGAGAATGTTATAAATTGCGTAGTCGTCATAAGAAAAATGTCATTCATTAAGAGCCGCAATTAGGAGTAAAAGCATAAGATGCCAAAGGGTAAACAACAAGGTTGTAGGTACGACTATTGATGAAAGACTTAGTAGGTCTTAGGAAAAGTTAATAGCCAGATTATCGTGCACCAAGGAAAAATAAGTTATCATGAACCATGTGACACGTAGAGGAAATTAATCGCATGCTTACGCGTAGTGGTGGAATTGTATCTATTGCTCTCCGTTAGATTTAGATTATTACCCTTGAGAAGGATCATCCTTGTCGCGGGACAAGCGTAATTAAATTGACTAAGTAATCTAAACCACAAGGATTCGTATAGACATGACTGAGTCGATATGATAGGAATCCTAAGTGTTAATTAGGGTTTAGTGCAATAATAATTCGACCAAGCTTTAGGCAAAAACCGTGAACCTAAAGATCCTACACATCTTCACTAAAATGTCGAAGCAATTGGATGTCCATCCTAAGGATCATTCGTCTTAATGATGGAACTCCGACAGAGTTGCATATTCTAGAATCATGAGCCAAACCTAATTAGAAATGACTTGGAGGATACCCCAAAATCCTGTTACTCAGCTAGGGTTAAATTCCGTGATCGGAACGCTAAGCAATGGATAGATTCCATGGAATAGATGCAATACTTGCGCACAAAGCCGCAACATTGTATAGTCTTGGAATTTGTCCGCAAAGAGTCTTGTCATCTCTCGAAATGAGGTTAGCAAGTTATTGAAAGAATTTAACTTACAAGAGGATGAGTAATCACCCTGTTAACTCACTTTTCTTGGGAAGTAATTGCCAAGGGAAAGGAAGATTAGGCGTTGCCTTGAAGCAAATGACCGACCATAATCTAAAGCGACATGGTCGCTGGAACCTACCACAACTAAACACTAAAGTATGGGTAGGGTATGACCCTAACCCAAGAATGATAGGAATCTTGCCAAGTTGCAATTGATTCCGGAACGAATGCGGATTGCATTCGGAGGAAAGGAAGTCACTCCTTAACAGTTTGCCAGCTAAAAGACCATTGAAATTGATTGTGCTTGTAACAATTTAGAAAGGATTGTTTGCATTGTTTGCTCAATGAACTAAAGGATGAAAATATATCTAAAGCTTCAGGTTGGTGCCTGAGAGGCAGCTTCAGTTACCCCCGACTGCCTGCCTGACCCTAACCAAGGGGGTTGTGAACCGCGCCGGGAACGTGGACCGAACCCGCCGTGAGAGGTCTCTCCGTTGAGTTCTGCTTGGAGCAGGAGGACGCTTGGGTGCCAGAGGGGGCTCTGGCTGTAAATCCCTCGCCTTCCGGGTCCTGCACAAGAGACTAACGTGACTCGGGATTGGATCTCGAGGCCCGCATACTAGTCTACGGGCGGAAACTTGGGATAGTAATCACAGGAAGGATTACTGGATAGCCTTCGGGCGGATTATGAAAGCGCCTACGGGCGGGAACTCCTTGTATTTCAAAGATAAAAGGATATAATGATAATAAAGGAGTTGTTTGACATTGTTTTCTTTATGTCCTGTGATAAGGTTACGTGAAGGAACCAGTGCATAACAGGGTTAATCAAGGAAGCTGTTTGTATATGTCAAACTAATGTGGTAGGTAATTACATAACTAAAACAAACCGAGGAAAGTGCGGAGGATGGACCATGGGTCCGTCCTACGGATGGGTGGTCCCGGTTAGCCGAGAACTTTTCTCAAGGTCTTCGACGAACAGAAGGATGATCGTCATCACCAAAACAAGCAAGGAGAACAATGACTTGGAAGTACCGATTACCCAATTCAGGCTGTTTTAGGGGAACGGAATGGGACTATGCCTTTGGCAGAGGGGTCGAGCCTTGCATCCCTCTCGTTTCCCATTCTCCTTGAACCAAGTGCAGCATGAATTCGCTTCAGACCGGGCGTTCTGCGTAAAGTAGTTCGATTAGGTCTGACGCTAGTCGCTGTTAGCAAACGACCAAACAATTCCGTTCGATCCTAAGTGGAAAGCGCCCAGGACACTTCCGTTACGGGGCAGACGCGGAAAGTCCTAGATTACAAAACCCGCAACATTCCATGGGAGTGCCGGGTGGAGTCTTCTAGACAACCTTTCCGATGGACTGCTAAGACGTGTCCTAGAGGATGTTAGTGGACACGTTACAATGGCACTGCCATCACCATCTCTTTTCCTGGCCTTGATGAGTATTTTACGCCATACCTTTCTGAGATTGGTTGTGCGTTCAGCCGCATCATACAGAGGGATAGGACTTTTGCTGACGCAATCTCAGAAGGCCCACACTGATACCCATCCGTCCGAGTGATAATACCCACAGAGTCTTTGCAATGCCTTCCCCAAAATATTAGAATTCCCTCCATTCACGCGGGCTTTCTTATCCAGCCAGGCCTCCTTGGTCAGTGCTTTGCTTGCAGGATGATTGGACATCTTGCAGTTGAATGCCCCAGGACATGCCGACGCCAGACCCCCTTCAGGGATGAGGGAGGTGGTTGACCCGAGACGCGTTAGAGGAGTGATGTAGAGCGCCAGAGACGGCATAAGGCTAGACAGAGGAGGAGACAACACCAGCGAAGAGAGCGCACTGGTGAGAGGCAGAGGCACGAGGGCCTAGAGTCGAGACGGTGGAGAGTGATCAGGGACCTCAGGTCGTAAGTCGAGACGGTGGAGAGTGATTAGGGACCTCAGGCCGTCAGCCCATGCAGAGCCACTACAGCCCCCCACTGCTCCCATAGATGCTCCTATGGACGCCCAAGAGCCAGAGGTCCCACAGCCATCGATAGGGGCAGCATTGCAGATGGATGTGATTTAGCTCATGGAGGCAGCGACACTAGTAGCTTCTCAGGAGCTAGAATAAGCTTCAAATACACCACAGTCCCCCAGACCATTGCTCCATCAGGTTGAGCTTCTCGAGCTTAGCCCATCTCAGGTACTCGACACACAACAGGCGGGGGAGGGTGTGATAGCCCAGGTCAGTGAGCAGGAGGACTCTGAGGACTTCCCCCCATTACACCCCGCAGTAGAGATAGCGGAGAGACACATGATCGAGTATATACTAGGAGGTAGTAGAGGCAGGCATGGGCTATACAGTCACGCTGGTCCGAGAGGTTGAGACACTCCATGAGGATACTCTCATGGAATGTACAAGGCTTCGGAGGTCATCGCTTTAGGCAGGGCCAGAGCCTCATGCAACAGGATCTGCACAGAGCTCTAGTAGGAGGATCTATTGATTTTCTTATGTTACAGGAGCACCATCTTTCGGCAGACGGGATATCTCGATGTTGCGGGAAGCTATTGCCCGGTCAAAGTCACACTTACTGGGCAGCAGCTATAGGTGCTACCGAGATATAGGCTGGAGTATGTATATGTGTTGGGGAGCCGTGGGCTCAGTCAGTACAGGGCTGGGGTATTCTGATTCCAGGGAGAGCCATGTGGGTCTCGGTGAGAGTCGAGGAGGCACTCATTGGTTTGTTGGCCATTTACACCGCGAATGGCCAACGAGACAGGAGACAATTTTAGACCACCCTCAGTCAGTCTCTACCACAGGTTGATCACTAGGTGGTAGGGGGTGACTTTAACATGGTGGAGGCTCTTGAGGATAGCAGAGATAGATACACAAAAATTATTAGGGAATGAGAGCAGCTGCTTGGGACGAGTTCTTATTCCAGATTAGAGGCCAGGACCCATGGTTCACAGCAGAGTTTGGCAGGACCACAAGCTCTCTTCAGTTCTCCAGGAGAGACAAGGCAATAGGAGCCACGACCTTCTCAAGGATTGATAAATTTTATGTGGATGACTGGGCCTGCGTGACAAAGGCGGCCTTACAAGCATCATACCTAGCACGACCCTCTCAGAGCACTCACCGATTCAGATACTTCTTCTTGAGAGAGTAGGGGGACCCCACTCCAGTGTCAGGATTCTAGAGAACTTGTTTTATGAGGATGATCTTAGAGAAACAGTCACACAGTGTTGGAGATCTAGACCCTATTCAGCTGGACGGGAAGCTAGTGACTTGGATGAGAGCCTATAGGAGATTAGTTCCCTCTTCAGAGAGGAGGCCATAAGGAGGAGACAGAGCCTTCTAGAGAAGGAAAGAGTTGCTAGGGCATCATTGGTTGCCTTACAAAGGGAGGAGGAGAGACGGCCAGGATACAAATGGATAGTTGAGAGGATGCATACCGCCAGGGCAGAGATTGATTCCATGAAGGAAGGTAGATTAGAGTACATATTTCATGAGAGAACCTCCTTTTGGACTCAGTCTTGGGATAGGGTTAATACCGCCAGGGCAGAGATTGATTCCATGAAGGTAGATCAGAGTACATATTTCGTGAGAGAACCTCCTTTTGGACTCAGTCTCAGGATAGGGTTAATAGGGATTTTTTCCGCACCACAGGGCCTAAACACTCTAGACAGGGTGTTCGAATACTCAAGAGAGCTGATGGATCCATTGCACAAGGCCCTCTAGAGGCGAGGCAGGTGGCCACACAATACTATACATCCCTACTAGGATCCACCACTAGACCCCCTAGATATGAGAGAGATAGAGAAGCAGTTTGGCAGAGCACGCAGAGGGTGGTTATAGACAGGATGAGCAAAAATCTAATGGCCCATTTTATAGAGGAGTTGGAGCACGCAGAGGGTGGTTATAGACAGGATGAGCAAAAATCTAATGGCCCATTTTATAGAGGAGTTGGAGGAGGCACTTCGGGCACTACCCTCAGGCAAGTGTCCAAGGGAAGATGGACTAGATAAATCCTTATTTGTGAGCAACTGGGATCTTATAAAAAAAGGCCTTCACTCAGCCTTTCAGGAGATTATGGCATTAGGGACTATGCCAAAGAGACTCTCTGAGGGGTTGATTCATCTTATCCCGGAAGTGGAGATAGATTGGAGATCACACAGTGGAGACAGATCCACCTTGCTTGGAACTGCCTATAAGATCCTCGCAAAGGCGATTAATCTTAGGCTGGTACCATTGATGTCAGATATAATACACCCCACTCAGATAGGATTTGTCCGAGAGCACAGCATCTTGGACAACATCTTCACCTTTTGGGAGACCGCAACTTTGGCTAGATCTAGGAGGCAAGACCTTATTGTGCTCCTTCTCGACTTTGAGAAGGCATATGTTCGCGTGGATTGGGAGTTCCTAGAGGCACAATGCTGAGGATGGGCTTTCTAGAGCATTGGGTCAAGGGTGTAGTAGCTCTCTATTCTTCAGCACATAGCCAGGTCATGACTGGAGGGGCAAGAGGAGATAGATTCAGCATCCATAGATCAGTTAGACAGGGATGTCCACTTGCTCCATTCATGTTTCTATTTGTAGCAGAGGCCCTGAGTTCCTTCTTGAGAGACATATCTACAGGTATTAGAGGCATCAGGCAACCCATCCGTGAAATTGGGGAGCTTCTTGATGTGGAGTTTGGTGATGATACAACAATTTACTTGGATGGGAATGAGGGCAACTTTAGGGCCTTTGTAACAGCCATGGAGACATTTTGCAGAGCATCAGGAGCACTAATTAATTGGCACAAATCCTTTGGATTTTGGACATGCGACACTAGACAACCAGAGTGGCGAACACATGTGGATTTCACATGGGTTCCCCGCGGGACCGCTGTGAGATATCTCCAATGCCATGTGGGGATTGACATTACCTCAGAGCAGTAGCTAGCACCCCTCCTCTTGAGCATTAGACAAAAGCTTTTGTATTGGAGCTCAGCGAGACTCTCGTTGACAGGAAGAGTAGTGGTTGCCAACCAAGTTCTTCTTGCGACCATGTGGTACATCACTTCTTCTTGGGCATTCTCTAGGTCATATATTGGCCAGGTGAAACGCCTCATCATGAACTTCATTTGGTCCGGAGGAGATGGGAGTCCAACCAGAGCAAAGGTGGCTTGGGATGTCATCATACAGTCTAGATCCAGAGGAGGATTGGGGATCATAGACCCAGATAGTCAGAGCAAAGCCTTATTGGTCAAGCTCATTGTTAGGGCTCTACTTCCAAGAGGAGCCCTAGAAGAAACTTCTGATGGGGAGGCTAGAGGACTTCACATCTATACATGGAGGACCATGGCAGCCTAGCATTCACTGGATATTTTAGGAGATCGGTGTTAAAATATGCGGGATCTAGATCATGGCTATGGCGGCTTGTAAGCATAGACTAAACTCATGATGACATTGACTGAAGACCATAATTGTTACACAAGTGAATTAGGTTTCAAGATGGAAGCTTGGACTCATAAACACAATCTTGTGTAGTGGACTAACAAAGACAAGACACTTAACTGAAGGTACAAAGCATCATGACATTGTATTCATTCTATAAGAAAAGTGATAGTTAAGTACAATGCTTTATATTTGTTGGATAGCTACAGTTTTCCTCTCTGTGCATATGGGATTCAGTCTGTCTGCACGTCCTAAGCCCAGAACTGCCTCATACAAAGAGGCTACAATAGGTGTGATTCCAAATATCTCAACACCCCTCCTCAATCACAACCAGAAAGTACAAAGTGTGTAGAGGCTTTAGTAAAAGTAACACCAGCAAAGTGTAGGCACACCATAAACATGGCAAAACACCAGAGGCTGTCACAGAAAAGGCAAAGTTTGGGTACCACAAACATGATGGTCATCTAGAGGCTGTAGCAGGGGCCTTACAAAGGCTGTAGTACAAGGCTACATGAGGAGTTTACAAGCTTATGATAAAGACATTTGGGCTAGGCAATACAAGGCTAAAAAAGTCAGTAAAAAATAGGATCAAGTACCGTGAGGCCCTTGTGGTTTTTAGCATTTCTTTTGACATAGATCTTCGATTCATTGGAGTTCTTCTTATCTAGCTTCTTGTACTTGTACTTCACTTTGTTTGCCACTTCAAAGTCTTTATGATTTTCATGCTTCTTCTTCTTATTCTTTTTCTCTTTGATCTTTTGGTCATGCTCAGCTGAGATGGAAAGGAGTTGAGAGGGGTGAAAGGAGAGTTGGGCCATGCTCAGCTGAGCTCTGATACCATGTTAAAATACGCGGGATCTAGAGCATGGCTATGGCGGCTTGTAAGCATAGACTAAACTCATGATGACATTGATTGAAGACTACAACTGTTACACAAGTGAATTAGGTTCCAAGATGGAAGCTTGGACTCATAAACACAATCTTGTGTAGTGGACTGACAAAGACAAGACACTTAACTGAAAGTACAAAGCATCATGACATTGTATTCATTCTATATGAAAAGTGGTAGTCAAGTACAATGCTTTATAGTTGTTGGATGGCTACAGTTTTCCTCTCTGTGCATATGGGATTCAGTCTGCCTGCATGTCCTTAGCCCAGAACTGTCTCATACAAAGAAGCTACAATAGGTGTAATTGCAAATATATCAACAATCAATACCAGAGATTTAGGGAGGAGCTTCAAGGTCAGATTTGCAAGTACCATTATTAGAGCTTGGAGATATGTATCTCCATGGCTCCACCAACTTCCCCCGACTACTATTGAAGAGAAGAGGAGATAGCCTCTTCTCTTTAATCATTATTTGAGATCAGAGTTAGGCCACATCATTGGGTAGCGGACACACTTATCATGGGGGAGATTCTCTTTACAAGTCGCTACATCAGTGGAGGAGTGGTTTGCATTTCAGGAGCTACCACACGAGACCCAAAGGCAGAGATTACATGGTCTTAGGGAAGCCAAGGCTATGATTGAGGCAGTGATGGAAGGGGTTTCACTAGATTGGCAAACCGAAACAGCTTCCTCTCAGACTTGGATTAGTCTTTTCTCTAGATGGGATACCCTTCTAGCAAAGACAGGAAATTCACTTTCACAGTAGAGGAGGATGGCCACCTCCAGCGAGAGGACCTTTTGAGCTTACAGCACTCCGTGGCTGCTCTCCAGGCAGAGAATTGGAGTAGAGGCACACTTTCAAAGAAAATGGCACATAGACCCAAACCCAACCACTTGTCTTATACATGGGTGGAGATATTGGGCATACCAAAGGAGGCCTCTACAGAGACTTCAGTAGGAACCAGGAGAGTGGGTGCGGAGGGATCTCTTCCTTGATAGGCCATCCGACATCCCCTTCTTTGGCTACACTACTAGATTCGGACGGAGGATACAGATGAGCAAGATTAGAGCACAACCTGCATCATCCCTCATTGGCATAGAGAGGGAGTCTCAGATGAGTCCCTATATGACTTTTGGAGGCGGCTACATGACAGCTTCAGGCCCAGGAAGATATCTCTTTTTCTATGGCTTTTAGCCCATAGGAGTTTAGCAGTTGGCACTTAGCTTGGATATGGAAGGGACCCAGTGGCTTGCGCGTGATGTGGTGAGCCAAAGGAGACATAGAGACATTGCCTCTGGGACTGTCCTAGAGCCCAAGAGATTTGGAGGAGAGCTCTGAAGATAGTATTCCATGGTACAACAGAGTCCATGATGGAGACATTGGGGGCTGCAACCTGGGTCACAAACAGAGGTCTAGCTTGCGGCTATGAGGACACCCAAAGGAGCATTTCTTTTCTCATCATTGGACAACATCTGAGCAAGAACCCTACCCTAGACTACTCACAGACACAGTGGACTCAGGGACATTGTCACAGATGGGAGTTGATTTCCAGCATTATAGCTTGGTACATATGGACTGCGAGATGTAGCTAGGTCATTGATCTTCAGAATATACCCATTGGGAGTCTTTATTGAGGATTTGGACAGAGATAGTCCATACTCTCCGTGGGAGATGGGAGAGGTTGCAAAGCATCTTTGAGAGGATGAGGAAGAAAAGAGAGGCTTTTCTAAGGATTTGGGATTCAGGCACCTTTCACACTTCCCCTCAGATGGTTTGGCACTTTAGCCCACCAGATTGGTTGTTTACACAACCATTGTATCTTTGATGTACTCAGTTACTCTTCACAGAGTTTCTTGTACTTTGTATTTATCTTAGGGGGACTTTCTTCGAGGTGTTATTAATAGAGTTCTCTTTTCTTGGAAAAAAAAGTTGGCCATGCATTTGCACTTGTTGCCCCAAGGATACCAACTATTTGTGCTCATCAAGCATTTTGGGCTCTTCTAAAGAAGGCTAAGGCATTTCCTTCGGTTCTTGTGGCTGTCCCGAAGCTGTAGAAGGTGTCTTCTCTCTTTGCCTTTGCTGTCCTTCTTTGGAGCATTCAAGAATCAAGTAAACTGGGGATCCTTTGCCAATTCAGTAAAAAGATTTGCCATTGTACGCATCCTTGAAGCTATCATCAAATTCTTCAGCCTCTTGCTGGTCATCAGCCTCTTTTACCCTCTCCCCTCTCCCCCCCTCCCTCTCTCCTCCCCTTTAAAAATTACCAAGCCAAAAGAATGAAGAGCCTCTGTCCATCCACCCTACGCTTCGCTTTGTTGTATGATGTATTACATATACACTCCCATCTGTCTTCTAGTAGTGTGCTGTGCATGTTGTGCATGAGGTTTTACCTTGTTACCCTCATGTATTCATCCTATTAACTCAAGTGACATTGCTATTTTAGCTCTAAACATGCGTTCTATTATCTATAATCCAAAATAACCAAGTTTTAGTTTTTTTTTCATACTAATATCGTACTGTATCTTATAAAATCACAAGGTACAAATTAGTACAGTATTTTATCATACCGTACGGCATACCGTATAGTACCTTTCGTACATGACAACCCTCACTAGGGAATGGCGGGCTTAAGCAGACAATCCCTGAGTACATTACTGAGGTATGGTGGGCTATTGACGTGGGCTATTGACGGAGGGAGTGCAAAAGAATGAACGGTGACAGGACATGGGATAGATAGGGCTGACAAATGGGTCATAGATGTAGCTTTCCATGGCTTCCAAAATGCATTAAATCAGAAAATAATCCCAAAATCCGGGCTCTAATGACTCTTCAAATTTGTGTATTTGCTTTGGGTGGATTAGATGAGGATTTGTCCCTAATGTAATGGCGGACAACAAGCTCTCAATTCTATATAGACCTCGATTTTTCGTGCTCCTCAACTTGATCTTTCACTTTCACAATTTCGCTTTGATACTAATTGAAACAATTCGATTTAGATGCGCAATGAAAGGGAATTTTGTATTTTACCTCAGTAGGATTTTCTCCGAGATGTTAATTAATAGAATTTTCTTTTCCCGAGAAAAAAAACAATGGTGAGCGACCAAAGTCATCACCTAAATTAAAATTTAATTGTACTGCATTTATTCCCTATTTTAGTCTCCATTTACATCTCCAAACAGACTGTATTTGTATTTCTTGGCACATTATGGGCATTGTTCATGCCCCCTTGATCATTCTTCATGTTCCGATCATTCTCCCCCTCTTCAGCTGCTTATGTGTCCAACTCAGTCTGACAACCTTTCCTCAGCCTGGTGACAAGTCATTTGACCTGCTACCTCTCTTCTATAGCTAGTGGCACCTTTCTTCACATGGTGACCTGCAAATATTCAACCCTGATTTTCTTTCATGCTGAGATGGGGTTCCTGCAGTAGCTGCGCTGCTGTGACATGCTTCTCCAACTATTCTGTGTTTCATGGTTTGATCTGGCCACCCAGCAGTCTTCCCCAGCCAGCTTGTGTTAGAGATCCGAAGCTATCATCACACCTGTATTTTTCCTTTCAAGGGATTCCCTGTCTGCTGGCTTCATCATCCTCAAGTGCAAAAGGCTAGTAGTCCTCTCATTGCTGTGTTCGGTGGACCAAGTGCTCTACGTGCAGCAGAGATCATCAGCACACTCTTCTTAGCTACGTCTTTGCAGAAATCTGATCATCCACAGCAGGCATCTTCATCGACATTCAATGGCTGCCAAATGCAGATCATCTTGGCTCCCAAAGTTTGTATCCACCACCTGCAGCTGTCTACATCACCAGGTTGCAGAGATCTTCATCTGGAGCAGCCATCATGGTCGTCATGGAAACCTCTCCATCCAAAGGACTGTGTTTTGTTCCCTTCATAGAGCAGATCCTTTACAGGTGCTGCTACTTGATCAGCCAGGAGAGCACAATCACCTAGAGACAAAAAAGCCTGAGGCTCGTCCATTGTATCGGCACTGCATATGGTTCATTATTTCATTCACATTTTGTGTTTTTGAGTTATGTATCATAGTGTTTTCCATAGACACACTATGTTCCTCCCTGCAAACCCTAAACTGTTTCTTTACAAAAAGTACTAAATGTAAGCCACTATTTGGTTTATGTGTACTACAATTTGAATTTGTATGAGCAACATTAAATAGACCAAAGCACTAGAGTGACTTTACAGCATTGCCTTGCAATATGTACATTCTGCATATAAAGGTGCATGACTGGCAATGGTCGTTCAGACACTGAAACTGCTGACAAGAGTTCAGCACATGTACCTATCATTGAAAGTAAGCCAAAACAAAGAAAAATGAAAGAGAAACCCTGGTCATCTACGTAACAAAATGGTCAATACAGCTCTTAACATGAGCTGAATTGATTTGGTTTTGGATTCTCAGGCCACACATGCCATTGTAAGGGATATCAATTGTTTGGGGCTATGCGTAGTCAAAGCAAAAATCAAAGTAGGGTTTAAGACTCATGTTATATCAACTTGCTTAACAACCACATTTAAGAATGGATGAGAAGCTAGTTGCACACTAAAAGCAACCTGTGTTCTAAACTATGAAATCAACAAAAGTACTTGTATAGTCTGCAAGAATCTACAACATATGTGCATGTGTATAATCAGCTTCACATTGGATTATGATGGTCTTTATCAAACCTAGTCTCATAAAATCACCCAGCATTTTTTAGGTCGAACTTAAAACTTCTACATTCAGTATGTGTTTAAGATATAAAAGCACACTCAGAGCAAGGGTACAAATTATACACATGTAAATCTTACCCCTTTCCCGGAATAAGGTCCCTCAGCCTTCACACATTCTAATTCAAGTGCTAGTGGTATCTGCAGGGGCCTTCCCAGAAGACAATTTCGATCGACTGGACGAAGAGCATTCCATTGAGAGATGAATGAAGCTGCATAGTTATAATTGTCACGACTTTGTTTAAGACAGGCAGGAAGCATGCAGTGCTGCAAGTGTAAACCATCGTTGAAAAACTCTAAATCTTGGGGAAGGAAATTTTCTTCCAAGGGTGTTGGCCTGTATCCATCAACCTTTGACCTGACATACAGATGCACACGTCCTGTGTTTGGACTAACCTGCATAATTGGTAAATGTTCATGAAAAATGAGATTGATGATATTGACAATCAAAGACATTACGTTAGATAAACTTTAATACACATTGGAGCTAACTGGACCAGTGATGTTACCTCAAACATTAATGCATCAGGAGATATTTTGTCATTTGTCTCTTCCGATTGTGATAAACTTGCATGCTTAGTTACGATCTGGTCATTTCCATGGCTTTTACAGGTCAAAGTTTCAGTTTGTGTGAGACCAAAATCTTCATCACCAGTATTTTCAGTGTTGACCTCAAATGTTCCAACAGTTTTCTCTTGACTTGGATTTGACATTTCTATTGTTGCGTCCTGTGCAAGTGGGAACAGACAATCAAAAATGAAGTTTCAGTTTGTGTGAGTCAAAAATCTTCATCACCAGTATTTTCAGTGTTGACTTCAAATGTTCCAACAGTTTCTCTTGACTTGGATTTGGCATTTCTATTGTTGCGACCTGTGCAAGTGGGAACAGACAATAAAAAAGTGGTTTCTTTCCCTGTTGATACAAGTTTTCAAACCACCACCACTACTCACTACAAATAAACCCATAAAAAGAGTCACCACTGGAACTGAATGAACAGGCATTTCTCTTGACTTGGATTTGGCATTTCTATTGTTGCGTCCTGTGCGAATGGGAACAGACAATAAAAAAAGTGGTTTCTTTCCCTGTTGATACAAGTTTTCAAACCACCACCACTACTCACTACAAATAAACCCATAAAAAGAGTCACTGGAACTGAATGAACAGGCACCATTTCTCAGAGCAACAGGTGGACTCACATCTGTTCCAGTTGTTTTACCATCTGATAGACCTCCGGATGCTACCTGTGCATAAGGAACATGGGTTAAGATTTGACTGCAAATCAATCAAGTTACAAGCAGAAATAATGTAGCATCCAAAGGAAGGTACAGTTTTAATACAGGTACATAGAAACAGCATAGTTAAATCAAGCCAAGCTGCGAATGTGAATGTTTTATTTGAAAATCAAGCCAGCCTCTTTTAATCTAGTGCCTAGGTAGAAACTCTACTACATAGAGTTTATTATAATAAACCGTTTGCTACAGATAAGTGTAGAAGCTGGGGGAATGTACAAAAAAGGCACATTGGAAAAATGTAGTTTACCTCTTCCATTACTTGAGCCTCAACATGTTCCAAGACAGCATCAACCTGTGCATTCAGAGAAGAAGACTAATTGTGTTTGTATAACTAACATCACAACCACTGCAAACTAAGTTCTTAGTTTTTCTAGCCTGTAACAAATGCATGTACGAGAACTGTAATCCCATGAAGAAACACAATCTTTAGCAGGATTAAGGGTTTGAATGCATCTGAACTTTGAAAACTTAGATTCACTATACAATGGTTGTTTAAAAGAACAGAAATACCAAAAAAGGTCACGACTTTATGCATACCTCAATTCCAGGTATCCTCTTATCTGCACCATTAGTCATAATAGAGACTCGTTCCAAACTCTTGCTGATACTTTGCCACTGCATTTCATCTGAAGTATCCTGAACACAATCAGTCAAGAAAAATTCTTTACAAAACCACGTCACTGTGAGATAATGTTATAAGTAGCCACAAGACCAAAAGCCATAAAGGAAGGACCTTTGCACAAAAAATATAAACGTTGACTGCATTCTTCTGTCCACGTCTATGTGCCCTATCCTCTGCCTGAGAAAAAACATTGAAGATAAGGATTTTCATTTGAACAGATTCTCAGAGGATGTTTTGGTTTTAAATATCATGGATATTGTACTAGCTACTTCAAGTATGAAAGTTTGAGCTTGCATAATAATTTTAGGAACAAAAATGCTCTCTGATATGGTAAAGCAACCTGTGTGTTTGCAGTCACAGAGCAGCTTCTTCTTAGCCACACATCTCTCAAACCTGTGTAACCAGCTGAATCTTCTATCTGACCTAATTGACCTATGCTTTGTGTCCATTTCCTCCTCATCTCTGGGTTGCTGCAGACTGTTCATTTGAACAGATTCTCAGATGATGTTTTGGTTTTGAATATCATGGATATTGTGATAGCTACTTCAAGTCTGAAAGTTTGAGCTTGCATAATAATTTTAGTGATAAAAATGCTCTGACACGGTCAAGCAACCTGTGTGTTTGCAGTCACAGAGCACCTTCTTCTTAGGCGCACATCTCTCAAACCAGTACAACCAGCTGAATCTTTCATCTGACCTAATTGACCTATGTGGCTTCGACAGCTTTGCATCCAATTCCTCCTCATCTCTGGATTGCTGCAGACTGCTCAGTGCATCTCATACTCCTTAAATCGTTCATTTTGCTTGTCTCTTCTTGCTCTTTCTGACCACAGACACTACTCTGTGTCCTGTACCCTGCATATAGCCATGTGAAGTCTCCAGCAGCACTCCAGCATGCCTTCAGTGTCCAGCATAGTACCCTTGGCTTGGCTCTAGTTTCTCTAGCTTTCTTGGCTTGTCAAGTGAACACATCTTAGTTTATCGTTAGCATCTTATTGCACCACTATTGTACTGTCTTTGAGTGGTGGTGGCAGTTTTCAGTTAGTTTCCTTCAACATTTAGTAGGGAGTGCAGTATTAAAGCCTGGTCCTAACACATCTCCCTCTACTTGTCCTTACTTGAATCAGAGTAGCAGAAAAATGTAGTTTTTATTTGCACTAACCACTTCTATCTTGTCATCATCTTGCACTTTGCACCTCTAGCATCTGATATCTTCACTCACAGCTAACATCATCCTCTCCACTTCCTTGCTCCTTGCTCTAGCCCTTCCCTCATGTTGCAAGAGTTGCACAAAGATCAGCAAATAGATAGAAGGGAGTAGTTTGCAGTTTCACACTAGCCTATGGCCTTGTCTTCAAGGCTTCTCTTGGTGCTGAAGCTCGGGCTTTGACTTTGTGGGCAAGAAAAAAGCCTCGGTGCCAATTACAGTTCGTCTGCTAGATCAGAATATATGGTTTGAAGGAGCTTCTCTGTGTATATCATGGGACAGCAAATGAGCATACCATTGGCTGGAACATGCTTTGGATAGTGAGATGAGTCACACCATAAAGCAGTAGGATCTGCCTACTCCAGAGACTCTCCCTCAGATTTGTGTTCTGATCATACAACACTAGGCTCAATTTTCTCACCCTAGGCTCAAGGTATCAAACTAAATTAATGATGTATTTTCAAGGATCGGTATTTTGAGGTTTACCTGACACAACTCTGCTGATGACCTTGGAAGCTCCGTGAAAACTACTGTTTGTGCAGAAGAAAAATCCAAGCCAACACCGCCAGCAGTCAAACCTATGATAGCAACTTTCATCTGCACATGCTCAATTATGAGTGGAGGTGTTACAGAAAAAAGACACTCAAGTTTGTAAAAAGCAATAAGTTCAACAACAAAGACAGAAAGGAAAATCCAAACAACAAGCTTTACAAAAAATATGATTGTGTATTCATTTGGCCTCTTTGTATGAGGGTATGATGCATTCCTCTAAAAATAAACTGCATACAGGCATGTATACTGCAGAAATGATTTCAGATAAGAAAGTCATGAGATTAATTAATAAGTCAATTAAGGCAAATGCAAAAAGGAATCCTCTAAAACCTAAAGAAAACCTATTATCTACTGTATATATCCCTTTATCTGTGAGTGTGAGGTGCTTCTCTAAATATGAATGTAAACACACATGATAATGATAGCAATTGATAGGTGTTCCACTTTTCAAGCATACAAGTGAGGCAAAAAGATGATTAACAAGAAGGATTTCCTCTTGTTGCTCATGTTAGCAAGTACAAGGATGATTGATAATAAAGCAAGTTTACAAGGAAAAATTCCCATATATTCAATAAATTAATTGTACTAGGCGTGGCCTTCTTTGGCCACACCACCAGGTTGGAGAAGAGGATACACATGAGAAGAATTAGATCAAAGCCAGCTTTCTTGATCGACTTTGGCAAGAGATTGGACAATAGCTACAAAAAGATGTCACTCTTCTTAGGGTTAGTAGCACATAGGAAGTTGGCAATTGGCACCTCGCCTAATTATGGTAATTTCATAGTTCTCAAGTACGAAAGGTATGATACGGTATGGTATGATAAAACACAGTACTAAATGGTACCTTAAGATTTTATAAGGTACGGTTTGATATTAGTACGGAAAAAAATTAGCTTGATTATTTTGGACTAAAGATAATAGAATAGATGTTTCAAGTCTAAATAGCAATGCTATTAGAGTATATAAGATGAATACTTGAGCGTATCATGCCAAAATCTGATGTTGCATGCACAACATGTGCTACTGCCACCTACAACTTACAACTACATAGATGGGAGTGGATACATCATACATGAATGATCATACAAATAAGAGAAGTGTGGGCTTGAGAGAGAGAAGGTTGAGAGAATTTTTTTGAATCTCAAATAACCTTATCTCATGGGAGAAACATAGTAGTATAAGGAGCATTTAGCTCATCCCAAAGTGTAGTTTGAATAGGAAAAGATGTATCCATTAAGTTGGTACCTTATGGTACTAATACGTAAGGTATGGTACCTAAAGTATGGTATAGTATGAAACCTTTTGTACGTGGTACTAGTGCAACTATGGAACTTGAGAGAGAGGGAGAGGCGAGAGAGAGAGAGAGAGAGAGAGAGAGAGAGAGAGAGAGAGAGAGAGAGAGAGAGAGAGAGAGAGAGAGAGAGAGAGAGAGAGAGAGAGAGAGAGAGAGAGAGACAAAGAGAGAGAGGGTTGTGTATGTATCTCCGCCCCGCGAAAATATGACCAGACTCCAGGATTCGGAAGGTCGCATGGTCACGGATCCGCAGACCATTGTCACTATGTGCAGAAACTATTTTATGGATCTTCTTGGTTCCTCTTCCTCGCCTTCTAGCCAGGTTACGCATGCCCGTGCGGTCTTCTATCATCTGGTCCGCCAGCAGGTTCCAGTTGATATGCAAGCCGCTTTGGAGACGGATATTTGCGAGGACGAGGTTATGGATGTTTTGTTGCACCTGCCGAATGATAAAAGCCCTGGCTGGGATGGTCTCACTAATGAATTCTTTCAGACCTCGGCCACGCAGTTGGCGAAGCCATTGGTGGCCATGTTTCAGCAGGTGTGGGAAACGGGGGTCATGCCCTCCTCATGGAAAGAAGGCCTTATCAAACTAATTCCAAAGGTCCCTTCGCCGTCAAAGTTGCAACACTGGCGACCAATCTCTTTGATGGGCTCCATGTATAGAATCTACTCCAAAGTGCTGGCGAATCGGCTCCACAAGCACCTTCCAGCTATTGTCCATCCTCTCCAATATGGTTTCATTAAGGGCCGCAACATTCTGCATAATATCTTAAATGTGCAAATGGCCATTGACTATGCGCGGCACTCCGGTCAGGAAGTGGTATTGATCCAATTGGACTTGGAAAAGGCATTTGATTATGTGGACTGGTCTTTCATTGCAGACCTCATGTCGGCTATGGGCTTTGGTACCCGAATGTCCCGATTGATCTACACCATCAGTGCTGAGGCTTCCTCCAGAGTTATGCTTAATGGTGGAGTTACAGAGCCATTTGTCCTTGCACGCTCGGTCCGACAGGGTTGTCCTTTGAGCCCTCTCTTCTTTGCCCTGGCGACTCACCCGGTCCTTTCAATGTTATCCTCCATGGCAGCCTCTGCCCAGCTGGCCGGTCTGTCTCTTCCGTTGGGTCAGCACTTCGTTAGCCAATCTTTGGCGGATGACACCTTTATGATTTTGCAGGCGGACAGGGACAACATTCGAAGGGCATTAGATGTTTGGACACTCTTTGGTCAGGCCTCTGGGCTTCGCATCAATGCCCTTAAGTCAGCGCTTCTCAGTTGTACGGAGCCTGATTTGCAGTCCTTAGGCTGGCAAGGCCAGGTGGTTTACCGTGGCTCCATTGTCAGGCATCTTGGATACCCATTGGGGGTGGATGTACGGCCAAAAGCCCTGCTGGAGTGGATTTCACAAAAATTGGTAGCAAAGTTTATGTATTGGAAGTCGCAAGCGTGGCCATTCCATGTCCGCCTCAAAGTGGCCCAGACAATCATGCTTCCAATGCTAACGTATTTCCTGCCATTGTTGCCATGGACTCCTACTACTTTGAAGGCCCTCACTCATCCCATCCGTTTCATGCTATGGAAGAAGGACTCACTGCAGGCCGGCATTTCCTGGATTTCTTGGTCACACGCATGTACCCCTAAGCGCATGGGTGGCGGAGCGATTTTGGATGCACACACTCATATGTTAGCTCTCCGTTGGTCCCTTTTTCGTGCCATGTGTGTGGATCACCACCCTTGGTCCACCATAGCCCGTTATTTTCTTGAGGACAGCGGGCTCTGCCATGGCAACACACGGCTTCGGGCCTCCTGGTGGCATGTCCTTAATGCTGACTCTCGTGTTTCCAGTCCCTCTTTCTCTTTGTTACTGCACTTGGTCGGCTCTTGGAAAGTGGTGCTCCAAAAGGCCCGCTGGCACCCAGTGGGGGACCGCTTACAGACTAACTCCTTTCAGCTGGAATTGTTGGCAGTATCGAGACTCCTTTCATGGGAAGATAAACATCAACTCAGACCAAGATTTAATCGCATGGCCCGTTTAGGTGTGATGTCGGTTGCGGATGCTACCCTTGCTACTCGCAATGTCCTCGTCTCATTTCGGACTGCTCGGCGACTCTTTAAGATTCCGCGTGGATACTGTGATTTGTGGGAGCAGCTTTCGTCGAAGCTTTAGGGTCGGCAACCCTTTCCTGCCTTGACGGTGGATCGCCCTTGGCAGGACTGGGATCTTGCAGGCCGCCTGAGAGTTTGGAAAAGGCCTCCACTAATCAGGTGTATCATCTTCTTGTTCAAGATCACCAATGGCTGGGAGAGAAAGCTAACACTGTTTGGGGACTGCGGAAATCGCTGTCATGGTGGCACAAAACGCTGATGGAGGGCTGGCAAAATAAGACACCTTTCAAATGCAAGGTTTTTCTTTGGCGGGTAATGATTGGTGGTCTTCCTCTGGCCTCGGCCCTTGCCAAGCGTCGCATCTCGAATGGCAATTGTTTCTTCTGTACCACACCGGCGAAATCGGCCCGACATCGTTTTCTCTCTTGCCCGCTCGCCAAGAATATCTGGTCACTCTTGTCGCACATTTGGCGCGCGGTGGTGGGATCCTCGCTAACTCCTTTCGATTGGGTTTTTGTGCGCCCGAAGTATTCCGCACCGCCACAGTTGCATGAGAAGATCTTATTTCACTTTTTCAGATATTGGGGATGCTGGCACATTTGGACCACGCGCAATGCTTTTCTCTTTGATTCGGCCTCTAATGTACCCCGACATATTGCCAGGCTTAAAGGGCTCTTGCATTGGCAGCTGGATATCATCCGACACTCCGACTTGCTCCCTCGAGAGGATTTGCATCCGTGGCATATGGCAATTGCCTCTGGGTCGTTGCCATGATTGGTGTAACTTTTTCAGTGCATTACTACGGGGCTTCCCCACACGTTGGCCTAGGGCCCTCGTGTATCTTGTAATCAGAAAAAAGAGAGAGAGAGAAAGAGAAAACCTCTTCACATGATGGCTTTGTGTCATCATGTATCTTGTAATCCAGTAATCTTGTATTTTTTTCGTAATTAATATAATTACCTTTTACGAAAAAAAAAGAGGGTTGTGTATGTGAGAGAGAGAGAGAGAGGGGCTTGGGGGAGAGAGAAATAAGAAAGAAAGAAGAAGAAAAAAGAAAGAAGAAAGAAAAAAGAAAAAAGAGAGTTGTAGGCTTGAAGAAGAGTGGCCAAAAAATACTTACCTTTTTGTACTAGATTGTACAAATACGTACCATACCATACCATACAAATCGTACCGTACAGAGACAACCCTGGGTAATTTCCCAATAGTGTGCGCAAGATTTGGAGAAACTGAGGGGACCTAGGAGCACTACCTACAAGATTTCCCTAGGATGGTACAACTAAAACTATAATAGTGACCTAGGGGGCATGGTAATAGCTTGGGTCATAGATAGATATAGAGGTCTAGTATGCAGATTTGAGGATGTTCAAGCAAGTGGGCTAAAACTTGAGCATGATTTCTTTGAGAGGCTTGTCACACACAAAGTAGGGTATTGCCACACACGGGAACTGATTTCCAGCTTTATTGCTTGGTTTACTTGGACTACACCGAACATGCGAATACTAGGATGGGAGAGGAGGATATACACCGAACATGCGAATACTAGGATGGGCAAGCGAGTAACTCTTGGTACCCCACATGCGCATACTAGGACTAGGATGGTCAAGTGAGTCACTCTTGGTAGTACTTGAGCATGATTTCCACTCTAGCCCTTGATTGTTGGCTAGTGCTTGAGCATGATTCCCATGGTAGGCTTCTTGCAAGTAGAGTGGACTGAGGGGCATTACCATAGATGGGATTGTAATGACATTTCTACTGTAGAGACTCTCTATAGGATCTAGACACAGATTATCCTCAATCATTGGGGTGATGGGAGAGGGGAGATGGCATCTTAGACTCGTCTGGGGGATGGTAGAAAGAAGCCATGATCTTTTTTCCCAAGGGGAGGGGGCAGTAATACCATTGAGAAATCTAAATATATGAGGAGGATATATGACTTTATTTACATCTAGGACTTTGGTACCTTCTTTCACTTTGAATCTCATATGATCTAGACTCTAGTATTATGGCCCATTAGACTAGTTATTTATCCAATCATTGTATTTATAATCTGCTAGGTAGCCCTCACATGGCTTATTTTGTACTTTCCATTTTACTTGAGATTTTTCCTAATATAAAATATGAAGGACAAAATCAATCCACATCGTTTTCTTGTCATCTATGGTTAGGATATTATCCCTGGAATCCTTATCTATCCAAAATGACATAGTACTTAGTTTAAAGTTGTTTTGGAATAAGCTTAGCATAAACAAAGTCACATATATCAAATAATTTAATCCATATTAGACCTAGAGAGATACAATGATATCAATCCTCCATTCTTTTCTCTTTAAAGAAAATAAAACTTTATAATGGGAAAGAAACCCCCTTGAGGGGAATACAAAGTTTCAAAAAAGCTTGAAAGATGTTGCTGAGGGCATCATCAATATAGTAGGGGATGGCTTTAATATGATAGAGGATCTTCAAGACAGGAGAGGAAGATACATGGAAACTATTAGAGGAGATCAAGCTACTTGGGAGGAATTACTACTTCACGTCAGAGGCCAAGACCCATCATTCACAATAGAGTTTGACAGGTCCACATGATCACTCTAGTACTCCAAGAGAGGCAAAGTAGTGGGAGCCAAGACATTCTCTAGGATTGATCAATTTTATGTGGACAATTGGGCCTGCAACAACGGCAGCCTCATAGGCATTGTACTCGCATGACCCTCTCGGGCCACTCACCTATTCAACTACTTATCTTTGAGAGCGCCAAAGGATCCCACTCTAGTCTTAGGATTCCCAAGCACTTATTCTATGAGGAAAATCTTAAAGAGTCAATCACACAGATATGGAGATCTAGACCCTTCTTACTTGGACGAACAACTCGCGATTTGGATGAGAGCTTACAGGAGATCAGTTCCTTCTTCAAAGAAGAGGCCATGAGGAGGAGAGAGGACCTTTTGGAGAAGGAGAGACCTACCATAGCATCATTGGCTGCCTTATAGAGGGGAGAGGAGAGACGGCTAGGGTGCAAATGGATAGTAGAGAGGATGCACGTCACCATAGCAGAGATCGATGCTATGAAGGAAGCTAGATCAGCATATAGGTTTCATGTGAGAGCTTCATTCTGGACTTAGTGTGGTGACAGGGTTAACAAAGATTTTTGCCACACCATAGGGCCAAAACAATCTAGCTTGGGTCTTAGGAGACTTAACAGAGTAAATGGATCTATTGCACAAGGCCCTTTGGAGGCAAGACATGTGGCTACACAGTACTCCACAACTTTACTTGGGTCCACTACTAGGCCTTGAGGCTAGAAGAGAGAGAGAGAGAGAGAGAGAGACAATATGGCAGTGCACAAAAAAGGTGATTACGGATAGGATAAGAAAATACTTGATGGGTCGATGGGTCATTTTATAGAGGAGGTATAGAAGGCGCTTCTAGCATTGCCCTCAAGCAAGTGTCGAGGACTGGATAAGACCTTTCTAAGCTATTGGGATCTCATTAGTGTAGGCCTCATTTCAGCTTTCCAAGAGATCATGGTATCAACTAGAGAGACTTTTCAAGGGATTGATTTGACTCACCTGCACATAAGTACATACGGCAATCAGACCATAAGTCTGGGGGAAAAAACCTCTCCTACCAAGAGTAAAAAGAGCCCCAGTGTCCTACTGATCACCGACACTCCCATATGAGCGTAGGCGTAAGTAAGGCGTGAGTCAAATACCCAACAAACCCCCCTCGAGTGAAGAGTGATCAAGAGTACAAGGATCATCCGGCACCAAAGGATATCAAATTTAAAGCATCTCGAAATGCTTCAAATTTGTCACGAGGAAGAGCTTTGGTGAAGATGTCTGCCACATTACTGGTGGCAGGACAATAGACAAGGCTGATATCACCTGCATGTAGCCTCTCTCTAACAAAGTGATAGTGAATCTCAATGTGTTCGTGCGAGCATGAAACACTGGGTTCCGTGCCACTGCAATGGCACTCTGACTGTCAGTGAACAAAGGAGTAGGCTCAGTAACAGATACATCCAAATCAGCTAGCAAGCGTCTAAGCCATACGCATTCAATTGTGGTAGTGAGAGCTGCCTTGTATTCAGCTTCACATGACGATGTGGCAACAGTGGATTGTTTCTTGCTAAGCCAAGAAATGCAAGAAGAGCCAAGAAAGAAACATTTGCCACTAGTGGAGTGACGTGTATCATAATCACCAGCCCAATCAGAATCGCTGTAAGCATATAACTGCAGTGGTCCCCCCTTGGCATAAAGCAACCCAAGAGAACGAGTACCCTGCAAGTAGCGAAAAACACGCTTGACAGCTTGCCAATGTGACATACGTGGTTGATGCATATACCTGCTCAAAGCTGAAACTACAAACTGTATGTCCGGCCTAGTATTGCATAGGTAGATAAGACATCCAACTGCAGGAGCATATGTATGTATATCAAACAAATCACTGTTATCATGTAATGATAGTTTCAGTCCAGGTTCCATGGGAGTAGAAACTGGCTTGCAATCCTGTAAGCCAAACTTCTCAAGAAGCTGCCCAATATACCTTGACTGTGATAACCCAATACCTCGAGCATTATGTATGAACTCGATGCCCAAGTAGTAATGCAAAACTCCCAAGTCAGACATGTCAAAAGTTTGCTGCAAATTTTGTTTGAATGCTGAAATCTGATCAGCATGTGTTCCAGTGAGCAAAAGGTCATCAACATAAAGACATAAAATCAGCATAGATCCCCCTTCTTTACATACGTAAAGGGTAGACTCAGATGAGCTGTTTAGAAACCCCTGACCAAGCAAGAAAGCATCTATTTTTTCATACCAAGCTCTAGGAGCTTGTTTCAAACCATATAGTGCCTTTTTGAGCTTGCATACCAAATGTTCTGAGCCTTCAACTGCAAAACCAATGGGCTGCTGTACATAAACTTTCTCCTGAAGTTCCCCATGTAAAAATGCAGTCTTTATATCTAGCTGATGTACTGTCCAACCATAATGTGCAGCCAAAGCAATCATAGACCTGATGGTCGTCATACGGGAAGTAGGAGCAAATGTCTCCTCATAATCAATGCCCTTTTTCTGTGCGTAGCCTTCAGCTACCAGCCGTGCCTTGTATTTATCAATGGATCCATCCGCTTTCCTTTTCAATTTGTAGACCCATTTCGTTCCAATGGCTTTCTTCCCAAATGGCAAGGACAGCAAATCCCAAGTTTGATTCTTAGTAATAGAATCTAATTCAGCTTGCATAGCTGCCATCCAATGCACACTGTGTTGTGCATCCTCATAACATTCAAGCTCTTCATTATCAAAAGTACTTGCTGCCATAATAAACTCCATGGTATGTGCTGAATCATGCAAACGAGTTTGCCTTCTAGTACGACCAGCCATGGGTGCATCCAAAGGACTATCTTGCATAGTCTGCAAATACCATCTAGGTACCTGTCTAGCATCCTGGCTGTGTGAAGCTCTTGCTGAATTTCAATTTCAGCATGATGCTGAATATTTCGATCAGCCAATGGCTGAATTTCTGCACTTTCCATAGGAGCAGCTGGCTGAACATTAGGTTCATTTTCTGAACCTCCAGCTAGGTACCTGTCTAGCATCCTGGCTGTGTGCAAGCTCTTGCTGAATTTCAGTTTCAGCATGATGCTGAATATTTCGATCAGCCAATGGCTGAATTTCTGCACTTTCCATAGGAGCAGCTGGCTGAACATTACCAAAGGTACGAAAGTGACCAACAGAAGGTTTACGGCTGTTCCAACCCTCAAATGGTGTAATGGTCTTCAAGGCTTTGGTAGGGCATCTGTTCGAAATATGGCAAGCACACATGACTGCTTCCATCCAAAAACTTTGAGGCAAGCTCTTTGCCTTCAGCATACATCTGGCCATCTCCATGAGTGACCGATTTTTCCTCTCTGCTACCCCATTCTGCTATGGAGTATAGGCAGTAGTATACTGATGGACTATGCCCTTCTGCTGCACAAAAGAATTCAGCATAGAGGACATGTATTCCCTCAAATGGTGTGATGGTCTTCAAGGCTTTGGTAGGGCAGCTGTTCGAAATATGGCAAGCACACATGACTGCTTCCATCCAAAAACTTTGAGGCAAGCTCTTTGCCTTCAGGATACATCTGGCCATCTCCATGAGTGACCGATTTTTCCTCTCTGCTACCCCATTCTGCTATGGAGTATAGGCAGTAGTATACTGATGGACTATGCCCTTCTGCTGCAAAAAAGAATTCAGCATAGAGGACATGTATTCCCCCCCTCGGTCCGAACGGAGAATCTTAATCTTGCATCCAGATTGGTTTTCAACAAGTGCACTGAAAGCCAAAAATGCATCATACACTTCTGACTTCTTTTTCAAACAGTAGACCCAGCAAAAACGTGTGAAGTCATCAATGAATGTCACAAAATAATAACAGCCACCCAATGACATGGTCTGCATACGTCCACAAACATCTGAATGCACCAACTGCAAACTGGTTGTTGCTCTGAAAGCAACATCACGAGGAAATGAGAACCAATGCATTTTCCCCAAAATGCATCCCTCGCATAAGTACTCAGGAGGTCTCTCCAAGGGAGGTAAGCCATCCAACATCTGAGTACGCTGCAAAAGCATCAAGCTGCCAAAGTTTACATGCCCCAAACGAGCATGCCATAACTCCGCCTGTACCATAGCAGGAGTAAGAGTGGATGTCAAGTATGGTGACTGATCTACTGAAAGAGCATCCAACCCATATAAACCATGACACAAAGATCCTGTCAAGACCAAAGTCATGCATTCTTTTTCTCTAACCATGCAACGGTCATCATCAAAGGTGACCTGCATACCACAACGTGCCAAAGAAGAAATAGAAAGCAAATTCTTCTTGATTCCAGGCACAAACAAAGCATCCTGCAGGCGGAGAATAGAGCCATCAATGGCTGTGAGCTGAATCTCCCCAATACCACAAACAGGGTATGATACATTATTGGCACACTGTACCGATTTCCCAACGGGAGGTGCACTAACTGAAGCAAACAAATCTCTGCGAGATGTAATATGTCTAGAAGCACCACTGTCAAAGAACCAAGTGTCAGCATCCTCTGTAGAGCTAAGTGCTCTATCGGCCCAAGAGATGTCATAACTGCAAGTGTAAAAACAATAGTCCCTGTCCACAACAAAGGACGCGGACTCACTAGCAGTGGAAGTAGTAGAAAAAGACATTCCTGACTCTTCTTCTTCTCTTTGGCAATGCGCTTTCTGCACTCAGTGATATAGTGGCCAGGCTTCTTACAATAATGACATTTTCCTTTCTTTGCCTGCGTCCCCCCTTGTGACTGATTCTGCGATGTGTCCGAAGTGCCAGAACTCTGTGGAGCATTTTTCACCTTGCTGTTCTTGCCTTTCTGTCTTGCCACAAAAGCCTGCTCAGAGACTATAGCATCCACACCACTATTTTTCCGTGTTTGCTCCTCCTCTAGAAGCAAACTAACCAGCTGAATAAAAGTGAGTGGGTGCTCAGCAATCCTCATGGTGAGGTTCAATGCAGTATGAAAAGACAAGTACGAAGGAGGTAAGGAATTCAAGGTGGTGGATATCAACTGCGTATCCGAAAAATACTCATCTACATTCATGAGCTGCTCCCTCAAGTCCTGAATCTTATTTAAGTGATCCTGCATAGAATCACCTTCATGCATCTTTAGAGTTTCCAACTCTTTCTTTAAGAAAGAGATCCGAGTCTCATTCTTTCCTGCAAACATATGCTCCAAAGTCAACCATGCATCTCGTGAAGAAGATGCCGAACGGATATGAGGTATGATGGACCGCTGAACTGCCAGAGCAATCAGTGACAAGGCCTGTGCATCACGGGTATCCCAAGCTTTTTGAGTTGCAATTCTTGGAGGAAGTGGCTGAGGTGGAGCGGGCTGAGGTCCCCGCTGTCCACGTGCGCCATGGGGAGGAGGAGTAACGAGAGCTACAACTCCCGATCGAGTTTCCTCTCCACTGACATAATCCCATAAATTCTTGGCCACTAATACATTCTTCATCATGAATGACCAAAGGGAATAGTTGTTTCCGTCCAGTCTGTCTTCCTTGGATACATACGTAAAGACATCACCTCCCTGATTTGCCATGATGACAAATTTCCAAAGACAAAATGAGCAATGTCAAACAGTATGAACTGGAAACCTGCAAATTTCCAGAAATTGCAGCAAACACGTTTCTGCAATTAATGTGGCGTACTCTGTCAGAAAACTGTCTTTTAATGCACGCTTCCCAAGGTGCAAACAGTGTACTGCTACACTGTTATCTCAAAATCCCCAAAAAATAAATTTGCCAAAATTTCTGTCAAAACAGTATTTCTGTGACTGTACCAGCAGTTCAAATGCAACTGTCCACAAAATAAACAAAAGCCCCAAAATTTCTGATGATCCACTCCAGAAATTTGCATGAAATTTATCCCCCACTTGTTCTGTGCTTGCCGCGTGTGAACCTTCTCTTCCAGAACTGTGTTCTGGGCTGAAATTTAAAAAAAAAATTGTTTAAAATTGTACCTGATGCAGAGCAGGCTGGCGAGCAGATGCAGGTTGCTGACGTGGACACGTCAGACTGCGGGAACAGTCGCAGGTTGCTGACGTGGAGGTTTCAAAACGGCGGGCAGGACGGGCTGACATCTGACGGGTGGGCTGCACGTGGTGTGTGGTAGGTCGTCGGGCGAGAGGGCTGCGCAGTGGCAGGTCGTCTTGCGGGCGGGCTGCGCAGTGGCAGGTCGTCAGGCAGGCGGACTGTCTGACATGGTACTGCTGATGTGGACGATAGGCGACGCAGGACAGTCTGACGAAAGTCACGTAGGCGAAGAGTCGAGCTGGCGACAGTGCTGATGAAACTCACTGCTGACGAGACTGACGACGGGCAGACTGACTGCTGACGTGGGGCTGGAGCTGGCGTCGCGCTTCAAACTGGTGGCAACTAGCGAACGTGCTAGAGGCAGACGTGTTGAAGCGGAACTGGCGTGGACTGCAGACAACAGACTGCAGGCTAAAGTTGAGTTCAGAGCTGAGCTCTGATACCAAATGTGAGGTCAGAGGATCGAAGTACAGCTGGGATTCAGTAGACAGTGTGAGAGTGAGAGACAGAGTTGAAGCACGACACCCAAGAGAATTGACTGAATGAGTGTAACCTGAAAGTACAAAGTACAACCCTTAAACCTTAGGGTTGTAGGGGGTGTTCACACCCGACACACACTAAGTGCCCAAATGTGTGTGACATAAGCACATAAGTACATACGGCAATAAGACCATAAGTCTAGGGGAAAAAACCTCTTCTACCAAGAGTAAAAAGTGCCCCAGTGTCCTACTGATCACCGACACTCCCATATGAGCGTAGGCGTAAGTAAGGCGTGAGTCAAATACCCAACAAGCAGCCGACGCAAGTCCTGTGCAATATCTCAATGGTCAACATTTTTTTTTCAAGCAAAAAATTCACATTTTTTATCAAAGGTTCATCGTTGGTCAATTCTACAGCGTCTCATGCGCACATAAGCACAGTCTGACAAATCTCAAAGATTTGGCATGCATTTACTCCCAGAATTATAAAACTTTGGGCATATGTTTGAATATTTTACTCAGTTGAGTAAAATTTGTGGAATTTTGCACACTCTTGGGTCTTAGTAATGCAATGGGACAAGTACAATTTCTTGAAATTTTGACACATTGGACTGTGCACAATTTGGAGGTTTTGCAAAATTTGGGTCAAATTTGGTCTAGGTATATACTTGCAATGCAATTTCAATGCAAATTAAGCATGTTGAATCCTGGACAAATTTGAGGCTTTTGCAAAATTTGTGAATTTTCGGTAAATTGGCTTGTGCAAATTTGGGTCAAATTTGGTCTGGGTATATACTTGCAATGCAATTTCAATGCAAATTAAGCATGTTGAATCCTGGACAAATTTGAGGCTTTTGCAAAATTTGTGAATTTTCGGTAAATTGGCTTGTGCAAATTTGGGTCAAATTTGGTCTGGGTATATACTTGCAATGCAATTTCAATGCAAATTAAGCATGTTGAATCCTGGACAAATTTGAGGCTTTTGCAAAATTTGTGAATTTTCGGTAAATTGGCTTGTGCAATCCACTCGGCGGTTATGTTTGATGTAATTTGAACAGTTTAAGCAAAGAAAATTTGGGGCTTTTGACCGTGGGAGTCAAATTTTACCTATGGATGCCTTTGGAGCAAAAGTTGTAGCTAAATTTTGGGGCTTTCTCATGAAATTGATGTATAGCCCGAGACACGGCTGCAATTGTGGTGTGCTGTAGCATGCATTTTATACCTCTAAAAATTGATTTGCAGATCTGATTTTTTTGCAATTATTTGGTTTCTTCATTGTTGGTTGGTACTTGCTTTGTACCTTGGTCATTTGTGTGACTTTTGAGTCACTTTTGAGCTATAAATCGTGGCTAGTAGCGGTGATAGCAACAATCTTTTCAACTTTGCTATATGGCAAAAGCAGTGCTATAATGCCTGGTGGAAAAGAAACAACTGAAGCCCATAAGGACAAAAGTGGTAAAACCACCAACCATGGATCTAGATGAGTGGCATCAATTAGATGAGCTTGCACGCTCTATCATAGGACTTTTAGTGTCAGCCACGTTGCTCTTCAACATAGAGAAATTGAAATCTGCCTATGATATGGGAAAGACTTAAGGAGTTATATGCTCAGAAAACTGGAGCCAACAAGGTTTATTGGTTGAAAATTTTGATGGACCTTCGTATAAAGGAAGGTACAGCCATCTCTGTACATTTGAATGAGTTTAACTCTATTTTCAGCCAGCTGATTGGTTTCGAGTTTCACATTAATGAGGAGTTCAAGGCAACATTTCTACTATGCACTTTGCCTAAAAGTTGGGACACCTTTAGGACAGCAATTAGTAATTCCAATGATATGCTGTTATATTCAAATGTGGAGAGCTCTTTACTCATGGAGGACGACTTGCACTGATTGCTGCATATATGAAATATGGTCATGATGAGGAAGTAATGAGTTGATTCAACTAAATGGAGCTGGAGAATGTCCCTGTGGACACCTACATAGTGAAATCATAGATAGAGGATTTGAGAGAGACTTCTGTATAAAAGTAATAATTTAGTGAGATGTATGTGAGATGCAAAGGTTCTCTCTACGAACAAACAGATATTTTATTACTTTTGTTGATGATGTCACATGCAAAGTATCCACTTATCTGATCTATGGTGAAGACGAGGCTTTGGGTGAGTTTAAAAAATTCTTATCACTTGTTGAAAATATGACCAACAAGACATTAAAGTGTCTTCCCTCTGCCAATGGTGGCGAATATGTGTCATCAGCCTTTCAGGCCTTTTGTGGCAACAAAGGGATAAAAAGGGAGCTCATTGTCCCTTATAATCCACCATAAAATGGTATTGCTGAGTGTACGAATAGGACTATTCAAGAGAAGGTCCGTACCATGCTGTCTCATGCTGGATTATCTCATGGATTTTGGGTAGAGGCTGTTATAACAACCGTACACTTAATAAATCGGTCACCCAACAGCTCTTTGGGCAACAAAGTCCCTTAAGAGTGTGGTCGAGCAAGCCACCTTCGTATTGTCATGGGGATATGAAATTTTAAGATGCTTTAATCTCGTGGATAACATTTGATTAAGTTATTAATCAAATGTGCAATGTTATTTAGCACATGTGATGCGCATGGAAGTTATTTCATAGTAATAGGCCAAGGACCCCGAGGATGCAATGGTGGGTGCCAAAGGCAAAAGTTGTAATAAGTAATGCCAATCCGGCTTTCGGGGTCAGTTGGTGCCAATTTTGATCCTAGGACTCTTATTTGGCCAATAAGTCTTGGTAGTGGCACTAGGGACTAAAATTAATTAATTAATTAATGACGATCTAAAGGGTCAATTGAGATTGGGGATCACTCTAGGTGGCAAATGGCCTAGCCAATTTAATTATCAATAGATACGTTTAATTTTGGGCAAGGTCAAAAGGGCTGAAATTAATTTTTGGGAGTACTTAATTCTGAACATTAATTAAATGGTTGAATAATGTTGAATAATGGGTTAAGAAGGCCATCATTGCCACTTAGCAAAAATATCCATACAAACTGAGAAAACGTTTTTGGGGGGTTGGATCTTAGCCATTCAGTTAGTTTACAGCTTGGGGGAAGAGCGACAAAGAAATAGAGAGAGAGAGAGAGAGTGTGTGTGTGTGTGTGTGTGTGTGTGTGTGTGTGTGTTGGCATCCAGTGGAGGACCGCTTACATACTAACTCTTTTCAACTCGAATTGTTGGCAGCTTCAAGATTACTTTTGTGGGAAGGCAAACATGAGCTCAGACCAAAATTTAACCGCATGGCCCGTTTGGGCTTGACTTCAGTTGCAGATGCCACCCTTGCCAGTCGTAATGTCTTGATATCGTTTCGTACAGCCAGGAGGCATTTCAGAATCCCTCGTGGATACCGTGCTTTACGGAAACAGCTTTTGTTAGTGCTCCAGAGCACGCAACCCTTTCCTGCCCTTGCTTTGGATCGTCCTTCGTAGGATTGGGACCTTGCAGGTCGGTTGAATTTGGAAAAGGCCTCAGCTAACCAGGTGTACCATCTTCTGATTAAAGATCATCAATGGCTGGTTACTAAAGCTAATACTGTATGGGGATTGCGGAAATCTCAGTCATGGTGGAAGGCAACTGTGATGGAGGGCTGGTTGAACAAGACACCTTTTAAATGCAAGGTCTTTCTTTGAAGGGTGATGATTGGTGGTCTTCCTCTTGCCTCAACCCTTTCCAAGCGTCAAATCTCTAACGGCAATAGTTTCTTCTGCACCACTACTGTGGAATCGGCCCGTCATCGATTTATTTCTTACCCTCTTGCTAAGAATATCTAGTCGCTCTTGTCAGCGGTTTGGCGAGCTGTGGTTGGTTTCTCGCTAAGCCCTTTCGATTGGGTTTTTATACGGCCAAAATACCCCACACCGGCACAGTTGCATATGAAGATCTTGTTCCACTTTCTTAGATACTAGGGATGCTGGCACAATTGGACCACTCGGTATGCCTTTCTTTTTGATTCGGCCTCTAATGTTCCGGGACACATTCCGAGGCTTAAAGGTCTCTTGCATTGACAGTTCCTAAGATGTTCCGCATGGGTCGGTCTAGCATGGAGAGGCTAAAGCGGCGGGGCAGGGCCCTCCGATGGCGACGTAGTATCCCTTGTATCTTCGACCAGTGTCTTCTGCGGGGACGGGGGACGGCGGGGCGTGGGTGCCGGGCTTTACCTCTCACTGTGGCTATTTCTAAGGTGGTCCCCGGGGGTCGGGAGGCCGGTTGGGCTAATGAGGGCTCGGTGGTGGGGAGGGTAGCTGGTATTTGGTAGAAGTCGTTGAGTGTGCATTGGTTGGTGGCTCCTTGTCTTTGCTCCGTGGTTCGTAGGAGGTGGTCTCTGTGGCGTCGTATTTCCAGCAGAAAGAGCCCCAGGCATCTCTGGTCTTTGAATTCCATCACCTTGGAGAGTGGTCCGAATCCTTCGCTGAATAGGCAGTGGAAGCATCCCTGGATTTCGTAGTACACTGGGCATCTACAGATATAGTGTTCCTCTGTCTCTTGCTCGAGATGGCAGAGCTGACAGATTCGGTCTTCTGGAAGGAGGGGGTTGGCCCCGTATCTGCCCGTTTCGACCCGTAGTTGGTGTGAGGACGTGCGGATCTATCCGACGGCACTTCTGACCCCGTGAGACAAGTGTGTCTCCATGTAGCTTGGGCGGGTGATGAAGCCGTCTGGGGAGATATACACGAAGTGTTCTCGGTAGAAAGCCTTCTTGGTTCCTAGTTCCGACGTGAGGGTCACCCATGTCCTGGCGGTGTCTGTCTGGATGATATCCATCCTGGTGATGCGATTTACCTCCTCTCGGCTGAGCTTCAAGTGTGGGCAGTCTCGGCTGTATTGTAGTGGGGGGAGGTGGTCCATGTCCAGGCCATGGAGCCGTAGCCAAGTCTCTGTTTGGGCATACCAGCACTCAGTGCCCCCTTGTGTTGCTAGCTGTTTGGATGACTTCAGGGCGAGTCTAGGGTACCAGTGCCGGGGCAAGTCCCATATTCGGCGCAAGAAGATCACGGTCTGGAAGAGGGCCTCAGCCACGAGGGGCGGTGCCCCCAACTCTGCGCGGATGATCTCGTGTGGTACGGAGGACTTGCTTCGGATCATCCGTGAGATCATAAGTATTAAGGGTCTCTCCATCTGCTCCCATCCCTCATAGGTGGCCTCCTCCTTAGGCAGTGGCTGATCCTATGGGGCCCTCTGCGTGTGGTAGAGATTGGACCCCCATATGGGAGCCCCGTACAGGAGGGCTGGTGTGACCAAGGTGTCAAAAAGCCAGAGCTTTGTCCGGGGTTCCTAGAACTGTATGCGGGCACATTGGTTCTCCATTGACCCGAGGGCTGCATAGCCTCGGGTTAGTCTATCTTCCGCGGCTTTTCTCATGGTAAATCTCGGTCCAGAGAATGTAATCCCCAGATAGACGTATCTTTGCACCACGTCCACGGTTTCTCCGCCGTATGTGAAGGGGGGTACCGACCGTCGGAGCCATTGGGTTGACGTGTTGAACACCATGACCTTGGTTTTCCCCAGGTTCACAGTTAGGTCTTTGTCTTGGCAGAAGGCCTGTAGTGCGTCCAGTTGGCGTTGTAGACCTTCGGGTGTGCTGGAGATGAGGACTATGTCGTCCACATATAGTAAGATAGGTATCAGTGTCCCTCCCAGGCTCGATCCCTCCTCGCCCAATCTATCTATGTACTCTGAGATCTCATCAATGTAGAGGCCAAATAGGGTGGGCGAGAGTGGGCATCCCTGCTTGACTCCGATGGTGCAGGTGATCTCCTTTGACAGCCCTCCCGGTGCCCGAACTCGGCCCGTTAGCGATTCGTATAGTGCCAGTATCCCCCATCGTATTTCGGTTGGTACCTCCAGTTCCTGTAGTCTCTGCGTGAGCCTCGCTCATGGGACTGTGTTAAAGGCCTTGCGGAAGTCCACGCAGCAGCAGTACACCCATCTTCCATGTGCTCTGCCCTCCTCTATGATGGTTCTCAGTGTGAGGATATGGTCAAGGGTGCAGAACCCCCTCCTAAACCCTGTCCTAAACCCTGCTTGTCCTGCTGCTCGGTGTTGGTGTTGCTCTGCCCACTTGCTCAGCTCGTGGTCCAGTATGGATCCATAGAGCTTGGCTAGTACATGGCCAACCATGACTGTTCGGTAGTTCATGGGAACCATGGGGTCTCCGGCCTTCAAGATAGGTATTATGGTGTTGGCTGATCAACTGGCTGGGAAGCCTTCGCATAGGGCTCTGTTGAACATGTGTGCTAGGAGAGGTGCCAGTATGTCTCTAGCATGGGTCAAATGCTCTGCTACCAAGCCTTCGTGGTCTTGGGCACGGCCATTTTGGAGTCTATCAATGGCGTCCCGAACCCGCCCCGTGCTGAAGAATGTGGATGATCCGGGTCTGCTCCCTGGGGATCGGGTTAGTTGGGGCTGCTTGGGTACTTCGTATAGTGAGGTTGCATATGCGTGCCAAGTGTCCGGGGAGGTGATGGGCGTCTGGGCTCAGGGTTCCTGAAACGCCTTCCATGCCTCTTTGCTGTCCTGTCCTAAGAATAGCTGGTAGAATTCGTGTTCCACTTTGGAGAGGTAGGCTCGTTTCTTCCGTCGCACTAGGCGACGGAAGATCAAGCGTGCCTGTTTATGCGTGTGTACTCCCCGTGCTTCGTCCTGTTGAAGACGGAGCCAGGTTTCCCTGCACTCTGCGTCGTACCAGCTATTCTGTGGGACATTCTTGTTCGGAGGGGTGGGGTGGGGGGAGGGGGATGTGTGGGGGAAGTATTCGACAGCCGAGGTGTGTAGTGTGCCCGCCAACTGTGCTGTGACCTCCTCCAGGGGTGCGTGGGGGTTCATTTCTTGCAGGCTCCAATAGAGATGGTCGGAGTATGCACTTGCAGTTAGCCTGGTAAAGTGGTACCTGGGGAATCTTGGGGGGTTGCTTGCTGGGGGGTTTAGGTCATACCTGCAGGTTATGTCAAATTGCAGGTATGCATGGTCGGCAGCCACTGCGAGTGGGCGAGGTGATTTTTTAAAGGACTGGACGTCGGGGATAAGTGATAGAGGGCCGAGGATATAGTCCACTGTGCTTGCTCCCAGTTTCTGTGTGGGTGCTCCATGTGCCCCCCGTTCGATGCGATTGGCCGCGTGCTTGTGTGGGAAGCATGTGAGGGCATTCGACCCCGGCTATCTGTCGAGACCGTTGAGGATGGCCAGTCCGTGTGCCCCCCCTAACGCCAGTAGGTGTTCGCCATATTCGGTGCATTCAGCTGTGTCCTGTGATGCCCGGTTGAGTCCTATCTCCTCTGGTGCGATCTCTTTGTGCATGTGGTCTTCGCTCTCGAAGAAGGGGGTCTGCCTTTGTGCTGTGTGTGCGTTGAAGTCTCCAGCCAACATGACATCCCCCAAGCTGGAGTAGTGCATGATATCTTCGTACAATGGTAGGTATGGGGACTCGCCCTTCGGTGGTGCATATGGGGAGTGTGCTGGTGGGAAATAGCACACCGCCATGTATATGTCTCGGGGGCGATCTGTGTGTATCCGGATCCACATGAACGGGGCTTCCTCATCTCTCCGCATGACTTGCACCATGGGCTGTAGCTCCTCCCTGTACAACACAGCCACCCCTCCGGACCCTCGGGTCCCTCCTTTTGTTCGGGCTCTAGGGCGGCATTGCGTCTCCCATCTATATCCCCTCACTTCTGGTAAGTAGGTGCCTGGGCTTTGGTGGGTTTCTGTGTAGAGGACGATGTCCTTGCCGGTGAAGGTCTCCTGGAATAATCCTGCATCTGTTTTCATAGCTCTGTTGCAGTTCGACACTGCAAAACTCAGGTGGGTCTCATAGGCCGCGCCCCGTCATTGGCGCTTATCTGTGATGATGACCCAACCATCTCTGTATACTGCCCATTTTCCCGCTTTGCGAGTCTCCAAGATCTGTGGCATGCATTCTTTACGGTGTGCCACCTGTGCGGGTGTGAGGTCATCCTCTAGGTAGACCTTTTCCCCCTTTTAGAGAGAGAGAGAGAGAGATGCTCCCTGGCTGGTTATTGTTCGCTCTACTCCTACTGTCCTTTCGGTGTGATCTCTTAGCGGTACTCATGTAAAATGGTTGTAATGATAGCCTGATGGCTTCATTACAGTTGTTTCCTTCCTCTTTGGTTGGCCTAAAGGCCTGATGTAAATATTTCCATTCATTAATATACTCTTATTCACGAAAAAAAAAAGAGCTGCTAGTCCATTTTCTAACCAAAGAACAACAATTTATTACAGAAGGCAACCATCAAGGAGGCTCAGCAAGCAGGGGATAGCAAGGAGTCACCTTGGAGAGGCTAGAAACAACATTGTTGATCAAGTGATAGCATCTTGGAGGTATTTGGTAGTAGATGACTGCATTAAATGCAGACTGGACAAGCAGCAAGCAAAATTTAAGGTTGCTTTCGAAGAAAATCAGATTTCTCTCTCATCTTGGCTTTCTCTCACCTTCTCCAACCCATTCTTAGGAAATCTCAAGATTTCTCAATCATTTTGAGCAAATGTCAGCCAAATTTGGTGGATAACATAAAGATCTCTGCTTAAACCCTAAATTTCTGCAAAAATTAGGGTTTAGCAACCACCTTGGGACCCGTCGAATAGGAGGAGTCATCATACACTGAAATCAACCAAAAGCCCTTGTTGTACATATAATCAACAAGCAATTTGGGCCAATTGCCCCTTGATTTTCACGAAGGAATTGCATAAATGGAACCACAAATGGCCAATGTTGCCCCAATTCAAAATCGATGGCTTGGCATATGAAATCCTTGTCCCCTTGATTTTCACCAAGGTATTGCAGAAATTGAACCAGGACTAGCCAAATGTTGCCCCGATTCACAATTGATGGCTTGGCATATGAAATCCTTGTCAATTCCACAAATTTCAGGTGATTCCACTTGTACTCAAACCATTAGCAATTAAAGTTAAAGAAATACCAAAAGTGACACCAAGCCAATCGAGTATCTATTGTCCTAGATTATCAAGATAAATTGTGTATCTCAATTTATGTTTATCTATTGAACATATACACACTTAAGAGTGTTTGGCTACAAGGTATTTGTGCATATGCGCAAGAAACAATGCAGCAAATTGGAGCCAAAGTCCTGTAAATGCATCTTCCTAGGATATGGTAACGAAGGTGAAATGGAGTATAAATTTTGGCATCTTGGGAAAAGGAAAATTTGTATCTAGCAATGATGTTATCTCCTAAAAAGATTGCATGCATAAACAGCCTGAAAAGACAGAGGAAAATTTGTATCCAGCAATGATGTTATCTCCTAAAAAGATTGCATGCATAAACAGCCTGAAAAGACAGAGGAAGTGAGAAGGATTGTGTTCGAAAGAGAAATACCTGTAGAATAGCAAAGAATGCCTATTGTACAACAACAAATGCCTACTATAAATGACCCTATAAGTGTAGAAATCAAACAACAAGAAGTTGCCCATGATATACCACTGTTTCAGCAAGAAAATGTACAATTAGAACAGCCAAAACACGTAGGATAGCATGTTGAACCACTTGAATAGCAAGCTCTTAATGTAGATTTGCAAGCTAAACAACCAGCAAACACTAATCATTGGGTCCGTAGGTTGACTAAAAATACCAAGCAGCTAGATAGGTTTGTTCCTAGTGCAAATTACGTTGCAGATTATGTCGTGTTGGCACATTGTGGTGAATCGTCATGCTTCAAGGAAGTGTCAAAGATGGAATCTCTAAAGAACGATGGTACTTGGGATTTGGTACATTTACCCAAGGGGCAGAAAGTCCTACCATGCAAATGGGTTTACAAGATGGTCACTTCTAGTTCCTCACCAAAGTACAAAGCACAACTTATTGCAAAAGGGTACAAACAGAAACATGGCATTGACTTTGTCGAGATCTTTTCTCTTGTAGTCAATATGACTACTTTACAGACCATATTTGGCTCGGTTGGATGTGAAGATATTAAACTTATATAGATGGATGTAAACACTGCTTTCTTACATGGTGATTTGGATAAGGACATATATGAATGTAAGAATTTGGAGCAATATAATAAGAAGTTTTGGATGCATTGCTACCTATTACTTCTTATCGCCCTATACCCCTTCATGAGCAAGTGGAAAAATATCTTTGTGGGTTGCCCAAAGGAATCAAGTATTTTTGCATTAAATCCACCGTGTCTAGCATGTCTCAGCTTATCGAGACTGCTGCTACAACCGATGCTTTGCTGCATGGGAAGGATTCGGGCTTCCTAGAGAGTGGGGAGAAGCCGAATAAAAAGTTGTTTAAGCCTGAGAAAAGGGGCAAATCTGAATATCAACCAGAAAAGAGGCCAAAACAACAAAGAAAGGGCTTGAAAACATTGGCACAATGTAGGGAATTGATGGCTGCAAATAAATTTTTTATTTGTGAACAGGAGGGTCACATTGCAAGGGACTGTCCCAATCGGGTACAAGCTGGAAAATCAGAAAATGAGGAAGATTCTAAAGGAAAGAAGCCTAAAACATCAGTGGGATTGGTGCTCGATGTTGTTATTGATCAGCCCAATGACGATGCTACTGAGTTGTGCAGAGCATGGGGCAAATTTAGGGATCAACATGCATTGATTTTCTTTGATAGTAGTGCGCAAGCCAACTTCATCTCTGTTGACATAGCCGTCCATCTAGGCATCAGAGAAGAGGATGAGATAGGACCCATGGGGGAAGTTGAAATGGCATATAAGGCCATACAGAGCCCGTCACACCGCTCACTGGAAAGCTTTGGTTGCACATACAAGGATACGTGGACAGTGAAGAGTTCTTCATTGCTCCACTTGAGGGTTGTGATGTATTGCTTGGTATGCCATGGTGTCACCATATGCATACAGTGATTGATTCTCGTGCAAAGAAGATCACTATTCAGCATAAGGGGAGGTACTCACACTTGATGTAAAGTTGAAAGGTGAATCTGTCCCTTTTGTATCCGCAGCTGCTATTTCTAAAGTAATGAAAATCCATCTTTCAGCGTACTTGGTTTTTACTAAGGATAAAGATGATAGTGAGAATGTTGGGAACATATCTAAGTTAGAGAAGCATCGCATGTCATTTCTGAAAATGTATATTGATTGCTTCTCTCGGTCACTTCCAGGGCAGCTACCGTCTTAAAGGCCAAAAGATCATGGCATAGATCTTAGCCCTGGAAGTAGCCCATCTATGAAGCCACCCTACAGAGTCAATGCAGCCCAACAGGAGGAGATTATGAGTCAGGTAAATGAGCTATTAGAAAAAGGGTTGATTCAGCCCAGCTCATCTCTTTTTTTTTCTCCAATGCTTTTGGTGTAGAAAAAGGATGGTTCATGGCATATGTGCATTGATTATCGTGCTCTAAACAAGATCACAATGAAGAATTGCTTTCTAATTTCTTGGATCGATGATGTTACCGATAGATTGCAAGGGCAGCCATATTTAGCCGTATAGATTTGAAAAGTGGGTATCATCAGATACGCATTAGATCGAAAGATGTTCCTAAGACAGCTTTCAAGACATCTTTTGGATTGTATGAGTTTCTTGTTATGCCTTTTGGACTTACAAATGCTCCTGTCACTTTTAATCGCATGATGGATCTTATCTTCAGGCCACATAGACGATTTATGGGCGCTTTCTTTCATGACATGATTGTCTATTCAAAGAACAAGGCAAAGCACAGAAAACACTTGGACATTGTATTCAATGAACTGCGTGAGCATAGACTGGCTATTAATGACAAGAAAAATAAATTCTTCTTGCATGAAATCCACTTTTTGGGGCATATTGTATTGGCTGATGGTATTCGCATGGACCTTGCAAAAGTTGAAGCAATACGATCATGGCCACCTTTGAGAAATGTGCATGAGATCTGCAGCTTCTTGGGTTTATGTTCTTACTATAGGAAGTATGTACGTGGGTTTGCTGAAATTGCATCTGCATTGTATGTCTTGCAGAAGAAGGATGTGCCATTTAAACGGACAGCAATGGAAATTTCAGCATTTGAAAAGTTGAAGGAAAAGGTGACTTCAGATTCTCTGCTTGTGTTGCTTGATCTAAGGAAGTCATTCATAGCTCAATTTGATATATGTGGTAACAGCATTGGGACTGTTCTTATGCAGGACGGCCGAGTTGAAGGCTTATGAGAGCCAAATTCTCCACGTTGCTGACTTCGGATTCTCTGCTTGTGTTGCTTGATCTAAGGAAGTCATTCATAGCTCAATCTGATATATGTGGTAACAGCATTGGGACTGTTCTTATGCAGGACGGCCGAGTTGAAGGCTTATGAGAGCCAAATTCTCCACGTTGCAGAAAAGAATTTGCAGGTCTATGAAAAAGAGCTTTTGGCTGCAATTCATGCACTATCTACATGGAAACATTATTTGTTGGGGGCTGATTTTACAGTGTAGACAGACCATCAAACTTTGAGGTACTTTCTGACGCAAACAAAGTTGTTAGAGGACTATATGAGATGGGCAAATTTTCTCTCTATGTTATATTTTCAGATAGTACATATTGATGGTAAAAAGAATGTTATGGCCGATGCACTGTCACATAAGCCACAGATTTCAGCTATCAGTATGGTTTATCACACTGAGTTGGATGCCATGAAAGAGCAATATGTTGCTGATTCGGGCTTTGCTAATGTTTATGATCATCTTTGCAATGGCCAAAGGCATGAAAACTTTGCGCTAAGAGATGGATTTCTAATGATGCATGGACGAATATGTGTCACAAAGCAGTTAAGGCCTAGAGTTATCACTGAAAGTTATGTTCCTCCGTATGCAAGACATAGAGATATTGATTCCACGGTCAAGGCAGTGGAGCATTTGTTTTATTGGCCAGCTTTGAGGCATGATGTAGAGCAGTTTGTTAAGATATGCATTGTATGCCAGAAGGTAAAGCATGATAGGCAAAAGATGTTGGATTTATTGCAGCCCTTGCCTATTCCAGATAGGCCTTGGCAAAGCATTGCAATGGACTTTATTTTTTAGCTTCCTAACATACCTACAGGGAATGATAGGATATGGACTATCATTTGCAGGTTTAGCAAACAAGCCCATTTTATTCCAATGAGGAAGAAAATAAAGGCCGATCATATGGCACGATTGTTTTTGCAACACATCTAGTGTTGTTGAGCACTGTTTGCACCTTGGGAAGCGTGCATTAAAAGACAGTTTTTGACAGAGTACGCCCTTGCACATTAATTGCAGAAGTGATTGCTCATTTGTATTTGGAAATTTGTCATCATGGCAAATCAAGGAGATGATGTATTTATATATGTATCCAAGGAAGACAGATTGGACGGAAACAATTACTCGCTATGGTCATTCATGATGAAGAATGTATTAGTGGCCAAGAATTTATGGGATTATGTCAGTGGAGAGGAAACTCGACCGGGAGTTTTAGCTCCCGTTACTCCTCCTCCCCATGGCGCACGTGGATAACGGGGACCTCAGCCCGCTCCACCTCAGCCACTTCCTCCAAGAACTGCAGCTCAAAAAGCTTGGGATACACGTGATGCACAGGCCTTGTCGCTGATTGCTCTGGCAGTTCAGCGGTCCATCATCCCTCACATTCGTTCAGCATCTTCTTCACGAGATGCATAGTTGACTTTGGAGCATATATTTGCAGGAAAGAATGAGACTCGGATCTCTTTCTTGAAGAAAGAGTTGGAGACTTTGAAGATCAATGAGGGTGATTCTATGCAGGATCACTTGAATAAGATTCAGGACTTGAGGGAGCAGCTCATGAATGTAGATGAGTATTTTTCGGATGCACAGTTGATATCCACCACCTTGAATTCCTTACCTCCTTCGTACTTGTCTTTTCGTACTGCATTGAACCTCACCATGAGGATTGCTGAGCACCCACTCACTTTTATTCAGCTGGTTAGCTTGTTTCTAGAGGAGGAGCAAACAAGGAAAAATAGTGCTGTGGATGCTATAGTCTCTGAGCAAGCTTTTGTGGCAAGACAGAAAGGCAAAAACAACAAGGTGCAAAATGCTCGACAGAGTTTTGGCACTTCGGGCACATCGCAGAATCAGACACAAGGGGGGACGCAAGCTAAAAAGGGAAAATGTCATTATTGTAAGAAGCCATGCCACTATATCACTGAGTGCAGAAAGCGCATTGCCAAAGAGAGGAAGAAGGAGTCACAAATGTCTGTTTCTACCACTCCTTCCACTGCTAGTGAGTCCGCGTCCTTTGTTGTGGACAAGGAATATTGTTTTTACTCTTGCAGTTATGGCATCTCTTGGGCCGATAGAGCACTTAGCTCTACAGAGGATGCTGACACTTGGTTCTTTGACAGTGGTGCTTCTAGACATATTACATCTCGCAGAGATTTGTTTGCTTCAGTTAGTGCACCTCCCGTTGGAAAATCTGTACAGTGTGCCAATAATACATCATACCTTGTTCGTGGTATTGGGGAGATTCAGCTCAGCCATTGATGGCTCTATTCTCCGCCTGCAGGATGCTTTGTTTGTACCTGGAATCAAGAAGAATTTGCTTTCTATTTCTTCTTTGGCATGTTGTGGTTTGCATGTCACATTTGATGATGACCGTTGCATGGTTAGAGATAAAGAACGCATGACTTTGGTCTTGACAGGATCTTTGTGTCATGGTTTATATGAGTTGGATGCTCTTTCAGTAGATCAGTCAGTATATTTGACATCCACTCTTACTCCTGCTATGATACAGGCGCAGTTATGGCATGCTCATTTGGGGCATGTAAACTTTGGCAGTTTGATGCTTTTGCAGCGTACTCAGATGCTGGATGGCTTACCTCTCTTGGAGAGACCTCCTAAGCACTTATGCGAGGGATGCATTTTGGGGAAAATGCATCCTTTCTCATTTCCCCGTGATGTTGCTTTCAGAGCAACAACCAGATTGCAGTTGGTGCATTCAGATGTTTGTGGGCCTATGCAAACAATGTCATTGGGCGGTTGTTACTATTTTGTGACATTCATTGATGACTTTGCACGTTTTTGCTGGGTCTACTGTTTGAAAAAGAAGTCAGAAGTGTATGATGCATTTTTGGCTTTCAGTGCACTTGTTGAAAATCAATCTGGATGCAAAATTAAGACTCTCCGTTCGGACCGAGGGGGGGAATACATGTCCTCTATGCTGAATTCTTTTTTGAAGCAGAAAGGCATAGTCCATCAGTATACTACTGCCTATACTCCACAGCAGAATGGGGTAGCAGAGAGGAAGAATCGGTCACTCATGGAGATGGCCAGATATATGCTGAAGGCAAAGAGCTTGCCTCATAGTTTTTGGATGGAAGCAGTCATGTGTGCTTGCCATATTTTGAACAGATGCCCTACGAAAGCCTTGAAGACCATCACACCTTTTGAGGCTTGGAACAGCCGTAAACCTTCTATTGGTCACTTTCGTACCTTTGGGTGTCTTGCCTATGCCCATATTCCACAGGTACTTAGAAAAAAGTTGGACAACAAGGCTGTTAAGTGCATTTTTATGGGGTATTGCAATGAGAGCAAAGGCTACAGACCCTATGATCCCATTACAAGGAAGGTTTTTGTCAGCAGGGATGTTGTGTTTGATGAAAAATCAGAATTATCCTTGGCTGGTTTGGACACATATCAAGCTGCTTGTGATGTTTTTGAAGGGCTGCTGCCCATTACTTTTGGTGATTCAGCAGAAAATGAACCTAATGTTTAGCCAGCTGCTCCTATGGAAAGTGCAGAAATTCAGCCATTGGCTGATAGGAATATTCAGCATAATGCTGAAATTGAAATTCAGCAAGAGCTTGCACACAGTCAGGAAGCTAGACAGTTACCTAGATGGTATTTGCAGACTATGCAAGATAGTCCTTTGAATGCACCCATGGCTGGTCGTACTAGAAGGCAAACTCGTTTGCATGATTCAGCACATACCATGGAGTTTGTTATGGAGGCAAGTACTTTTGATAATGAAGAGCCTGAATGTTATGAGAATGCACAACACAGTGTGCATTGGATGGCAGCAATGCAAGCTGAATTGGATTCTATTACTAAGAATCAAACTTGGGATTTGGTGTCCTTGCCATTTGGGAAGAAAGCCATTGGAACGAAATGGGTCTACAAACTGAAAAGGAAAGCAGATGGATCCATTGATAAATACAAGGCACGGCTTGTAGCTAAAGGCTACTCACAGAAAAAGGGCATTGATTATGAGGAGACATTTGCTCCTACTTCCCGTATGACAACCATCAGGTCTATGATTGCTTTGGCTGCACATTATGGTTGGACATAGCATCAGCTAAATATCAAGACTGCATTTTTACATGGAGAACTTCAGGAGGAAGTTTATGTACAGCAGCCCATTGGTTTTGCAGTTGAAGGCTCAGAACATTTGGTATGCAAGCTCAAAAAGGCACTATATGGTTTGAAACAAGCTCCTACAGCTTGGTATGCAAAAATAGATGCCTTCTTGCTTGGTCAGGGGTTTCTAAACAGCTCATCTGAGTCTACCCTTTACGTATGTAAAGAAGGGGAATCTATGTTGATTATATGTCTTTATGTTGATGACCTTTTGCTCACTGAAACACATGCTGATCAGATTTCAGCATTCAAACAAAATTTGCAGCAAACTTTTGACATGTTTGACTTGGGAGTTTTGCATTACTACTTGGGCATCCAGTTCATACATGATGCTCGAGGTATTGGGCTATCACAATCAAGGTATATTGGGCAGCTTCTTGAGAAGTTTGGCTTACAGGATTGCAAGCCAGTTTGTACTCCCATGGAACCTAGACTGAAACTCTCATTACATGATGACAGTGATTTGTTTGATATACATACATATGCTCCTGCAGTTGGATGTCTTATCTATCTATGCAACACTAGGCCGGACATACAGTTTGCAGTTTCAGCTTTGAGCAAGTATATGCATCCGCCACGTATGTCACATTGGCAAGCTATCAAGCGTGTTTTACGTTACTTGCAGGGTACTTGATCTCTTGGGTTGCTTTATGCCCAGGGGGAACCACTGCAGTTACATGCTTACAGTGATTCTGATTGGGCTGGTGATTATGATACATGTCACTCCGCTAGTGGCAATTGTTTCTTTCTTGGCTCTTCTTGCATTTCTTGGCTTAGCAAGAAACAATCCATTGTTGCCACATCGTCATGTGAAGCTGAATACAAGGCAGCTTTCACTACCACAGTTGAATGCGTATGGCTTAGATGCTTGCTAGCTGATCTGGATGTATCTGTTACGGAGCCTACTCCTTTGTTCACTAACAGTCAGAGTGCCATTGCAGTAGCATGAAACCCAGTGTTTCATGCCCGCACGAAACACATTGAGATCCATTATCACTTTGTCAGAGAGAGGCTACATGAAGGTGATATCAGCCTTGTCTATTGTCCTACCACCAGTAATGTGGCACACATCTTCACCAAAGCTCTTTCTCGTGACAAATTTGAAGCATTTCGCGATGCTTTAAATTTGATATCCTTTGGTGGCGGATGATCCTTGTACTCTTGATCACTCTTCACTCCAAGGGGGTTTGTTGGGTATTTGACTCACGCCTCACTTATGCCTACGCTCATATGGGAGTGTCGGTGATCAGTAGGACACTGGGGCACTTTTTACTCTCGGTAGGAGAGGTTTTTTCCCCCAGACTTATAGTCTTATTTTCGTATGTGCTTATGTGCTTATGTTACACACTTATGGGCACTTACTGTGTTCGGGTGTGAACACCCCCTACAACCCTAAGGTTTAAGGGTTGTACTTTGTACTTTCATTCCACACTCTTTCAGTCTATTCTCTTGGGTGTCTTGCTTCACTCTGTCTCTCACTCTCACACTGTCTACTGAACTCACAGCTGCACCTCAATCCTTCCATCTCACATACAACCCCTACTAGCCATAGCACTTCTACATCATAAGTCATTTCCACAACTATGAATCTACTTGATACATCTATCTTAATCACTACTCGCTGAAATTTCTCTCGGAAAACAAAGAGCTCACCGGAATGGGTTCTCCCTGCATCTTTATGACTCTTATGCTTCGTCACATACAAAACATTCTAGGAATTAGAGTGCAAGATTTGCCACATAACATGTTGTTTGCTATGCGAATAGATACCCCAAACCCTCCGTGTAGCGATTTTCATGATGAAAAGGGAGATCAAGGGTGGGGTTGCAGCTGCCTCATTGCAGCTTTATTTGACAAAATAGTAAGAACATCCTCAACCAAAAAACTTGCCAACAAAGCAAAGGCATTTGTCCCATTATCATGAGCTTTAGAAGTTGCAGGCTGAACCACATTTGTAGTACGATAGTGCGGGTATCTATGGTACCATGGAGTAAGAGTAATGACTTTACCACAGTTAACAAAGGCCAGATGCTTAGGGGGAGCAAGTAATGGCTCCTGTCAAGCCTTAGGATTAAAGATTGCCTTAGTGCTCAAAGGTGTAACACTAGCACCTTGGGACAGAGACTTGTCCTTGTGATGCACAAGAGATTCTATGTATCCTCCAAGAATCCAATGTTCTCAACATCATTTGACTTTTTGCCCTTTTTTGACCGCTCCTCTTGCTAGCCAGGGGCACCATTATTGGGAGATGAAAGCACTTATTTGCCTTTGCCCAAATTTGCTCTTGCAAGCTGGACATTTATATGCATATGCCAGGAAAAAGCATCCTGTTGTACGGTAGAAATATCATTTGCTTGTCTCGTCTCTTTTTTCTTTCAGTACATTGTGCCAAAAAGTGAGCTAATCGTTCAGAATTAAAGCAATGTCTCGCAAAGGCTCCCCATTTGAGACAGAAGTGCAAGATATGCATACCAAGGGGATTCACACATAGCCAAGTGGGACACTTGTGGGAGGTATCCTAGAGCATGCATATTCTGTTTCTATTGATGACTGGAGTACTCAGGGTACCAATAATACATGGCTGGGTAACCCTCAGCTTCCACCCAAACCACACATTCTTGCTTAGAGTTTTGTGAAGTCCGCCCTAGAAGAAAAAGCACATCACACTGATGAGGGAATCAGAGCAAGACCTCATAGAACCCTAGTGAGCCCACAAAAATGTCCTTCACACAGTCCTCTTGCACAACACTCCTCAGCCATGAGCATACAAACACATTATAGGAATTCAAGTAGTAAAGAACGAGATGATAGCTTTTCATGAAAGAAGGAAAACGAGCACAACACCTTTGTATCCACAATGGTAATGATGGCATCAATCTCTTCAAAGTCATGGAACTTATTCTAATTATGTTGTGCATACTCCCCAAGCAACGTGTTGGAAAATTCCAAAAGATGCTCCCAATCCAAGTCTTGGGAATCATCTGACTGCCCTATTGCTTGAGCATAGAACAAAGTGTGACACATCTCCGAAGCACAAGGCAATGTTTGCAATTCCCCACAAAAATGTCCTCTACACAATCCTCTTGCACAACCCTTATCAACCACGAGCATACAAAACACATTATAGGAATTCAGGTAGTAAAGAACAAGATGACAATTTTTTCATGAAAGAAGGAAAATGAGGACAACACCTTCTTTGTATCCACAGTAGTAACGATGACATCACTCTCTTTAAAGTCATGGCACTTATTCTGATTACGTTGTACATACTCCCCAAGCATTGTGTTGGCAAATTCCAAAAAATGCTCCCAATCCAAGTCCTGGGAGTCATCTGACTACCCTGCTACTTGAGCATAGAACAAAGTGTGATCCATCTCCAAAGCACAAGACAATGTTTGCGATTCCCTGCAAGGCAATGTATTTGTCCCTCCCACAAGAGATGCCTCAACAAACTTGGAGTGCTTGACAATGGGCTCAACATGTTCCATATCAGAATTCAGGACCATTTCATCCTCATCCATATCCAGCTCCAAGGCATCTACCACTGCATCGTTGAAAGTGTTATTCAGCTCAGCCATAGGGGGGATCAGACATCCCATTCTCAATCCAGCCTGACTCCACATTGTGTCGCACAGCCCTGTTGCTGAGGATGACATCTCTGTCTAGGTGCAGGTATGCCAGTTGCTCAATTGCAGCTACTGTTAGGGACAGCAGCTCTCTGCAGTGTTGCACCTAATGATGCACGCTCCTGTCCACTTGCTGTGCTGATAGCCTAGCTGCCCTGAACTGAACCCTATGAAGGTCATGAGCTGGTAGTGTTGCACCTCATGATGCATGCTCCTGTCCACTTACTGTGCTGATAGCCTAGCTGCCATGAACTGAACCCTATAAAGGTGGTGAGCTGGTCTGCCCTGGACTGCACCCCTGTCACAGGTTGTCACCTGTATTGCCCTTGGCCTGCACCCTGTTACAGGTCCTGACCTATGCCTGTAGCATGCTGCTGCCCTGGCCTGTGGCCCTGGGCTGTAGCACGCTTCTTTGCTCTAACCAAGACACCGTCTGCCCTGCCAGGATCTGTCTACCTTGCCTGCAACAGCTGTGTCTGCCCTGCCCTGTCAAGTTCTGCGTCTACCCTGCCTGGAATAGCTGCGCCTGTCTGTGGTGAAATCTGCCCTGCGTGAGGAACCCACCATTCTGTGGCTGCACCCGCCTGAACAGCTGCCCGCCTGTTTGAGACAGTGCCCTACCTTGTCTGTGGCAGGTAATGCACGTTGGATGTGAACATCCTCCCTCTGGTGCATAGATCAAGCAAATCTGCAGATGAAACAGGGCTACTGGTTGTGCTTAGCTCTTGGTTGTGCTATCAATCATGCTAGAGCAGGGTCTCTCTGTGGTCAAGCCTGAAGTCAGTGTCTATGTGAGAGGTCTGTTCATTGAGGCAGCAAGATTCTCTCTCTCTCTCTCTCTCTCTCTCTCGTGAAGATAATTGAATTTAGTAAATATTTACATCAGACCATCAGGTCAACATTCTCTCTGTATCTCTTACATTCTATTACATCAGACCATCAGGTCAACATACTCAGTCTCTCTCACACTCTCTCTGTAGAATTTTACATGAGGCATGCAGGCTCGCAGAACAACCTATTACATAACCAATTCTAATAAATCACACAAAAGGAACAGCTGGAGTAGAGCGAACAATCGCCAGCCAAGGAGCAACAATATCCGGAAGGACCAGGTCAGCTGAAATCATAGAAGTGATTTTCCATAACACCAATCCACGCACACGGGCCACATGCCCATGGATGCCTGATGCCGAATCAAAAATAAAGGCATTGCAAATACGTCATATATGCCACAGGGCTGTCCATCTAAGGAAATGGAATAGGCAGGAACAATCTGAAGGCAAAGAGGGCATAGAGGACATATTTACCATAATGCACAAACGAATTGGTATGCAGTGCTGGGTCACCGAGAACCACACACGGGAAATGAAATTCCAGATCTATCGCGCAACAAGGCAAGAGACAAAGAGGTGAAGCAATGTCTCATCGCACGTAGTACAGAAAACACAGCGCCCTGCAGAGATCTTCTGGGCACTAAGCATTCTCCCGTTGGAAGACCCCCAATGAGCAGCCTCCACATGAACACTTTACCCTGATAAAGAACCGTAGACTTCCAAAGTACAGAAAACACAACGCCCTGCAGAGATCTTTTGGGCACGGAGCATTCTCCCGTTGGAAGACCCCCAATGAGCAGCCTCCACATGAACACTTTACCTTGATACAGAACCGTAGACTTCCAAAGCTGGATAAATCTTTCCCGCCACTTCTTTTTGCTATCCCTGAGATGCCAGAACTTATTAACCTTCCCCGTGGCCCATCTCTTAGCTTCCACCATCTGATGATATATCTAATTAGCTGACCATTTCTGAAAGTCATCAAGAAGCACAAATTTCTAGTCATGCCATGGATGCAATGGTTGTAACGTAGGCAAAAGAGAGAACCTCTGAAGACAGTCTTTAATTGACGACCAAATGTCCTTGTATCCACAAGGCACCCTAAAGTACTGACGAATACACCTAAAAGAATAAAGGCGGGGCTGCCCAAGAAAAACACCATCACAGACTTTCTTCAACCCTAACCTAGCCATCAAACTTGTTTCGCTACAAATCTTTCTGTGGCCAATCCAACAACCTTGAGGAAGCCAGTATTTCTCCTTGCAACAAATTTTCCTCCTTACGAATATCCGGAGGACACCAGACTGCAAAATGAAGCATCTCCTGCAGGAAGCAATTAAATGAGAAAGGAGAAAAGACTGGGAGACCTTTATAGGTCTCGTAGAATTAAGCGCATGCCACCAAGAAGCATGAATACCCGTGCTTCCATGAGAGATGCCAGTCTTTTCTATGAAGAATTTGGCAATATCTGACCAAGGATGACAGTAAATACATAGACTCTGCAAAAGGGATAGCCTCAAAGCGGCCATATGCAAATTAACATCCAACAAAGCTGCACCTCCCATCCTTTTCGAACTGGTCACATGCTGCTAGGAGATCCATACCTGTCCCAAATGATTGCCTTTCTTTTTCCACAGCATAAATCTGATAGGCTGGACCAAATCCAAATGGGACTTCTTAGTCCAAGGCAGCAATGGATGAAAGAACAAAATTATATTGATCCTAATGCATTGAGCCACTTTTAGCCTAACATGTAGAGGCCAACTTTGAGATTTCCAATACATGAACCTCTCATGAATTCGGGATGCCATCCAATCCAGCAAGGCACGCGGAGCAACCTCCACACCAATAGGATATCCCAAGTGTCTGGTTATATTGCCCCTTGGAATCACAATTCCATTCCATCCCAAGGACTGCAGATCATTCTCGGTACAAGAGAGAAGGGTGGATTTCAGAGTATTAATGTGAAGACCCGATGCGAAAGCAAAAAGTTTCCAGGCCACCATTGCCCGATTGACATTAATACGATCCACCTTGAGGAACATAAAAGAATCATCTGCCAAAGATTGGGCCACCAGCTGATCACCGCCAGGAAGAGATAAGCAAACTATCTCACCTTGAGCTAGCAACTTGTCTAATAATGAGAGCATCGGGTAAGTTACCAAAGCAAACAGCAAGGGGCTGAGTGGACAGACTTGCCAAAAAGACCAAGATAAGGCAATTTCCTCCATAATCCCTCCATTAAGAGCAATATGGGCAACAGCACCCTGACTGATGGTATCAACTAGAGAAATCATACGGGGCCCAAAACCCATTGTAGAAATTAATTGCCGCATAAATGACCAACTAGCATGATCAAATGCCTTCTCAATATCCAGCTGAAGCATAACAACTTGCTGGCTAGAAGCTTTGGCATAATTGATTCCCAGTTGGACATTCAAAATATTGTCCATTATATTCCAACCTTTAATGAAACCGTATTAACGTGGATGAATGAGGTGCGGAAATACTTTTGGCAATCTGTTGGCAATAATCTTAGAGAAGATTTTATATAATGATCCCATAACTAAAATGGGTCTCCATTGTTTCAAAGAGGTCGGAGAGGGAACCTTGGGCAACAACTTGATGACTGCAATCTTCTGAGGGCATCATACGGAAGTTCCACACCTGCTGACACAATCGAGTTAATGGGTCCTTAAGCACTTGCACATTGGCTGAAAACAGCTCATTAGGAAGCCCATCCCAGCTTGGACTTTTCCTTCGAGGCAAGTGAGACAACACTTCTTCCACTTCCTCTTCAGAAATATCGGCCTCCATTAAATTCACCCATTCTGGTTTGACTTGATTACTAACTAGGTCACAAATGTATGTTCGAGCAAAGAAAACAGCATCTAAAAGAATCACAAGGCCCTATAAACATCAACAGTCATCCGAATAATGGAGGCAGGATCACTCACCATATCATTTTGCCCATCCTTTAAGCGCAAAATATTTTCCCAAGCATATTTCTGATGCAGACAAGCAAAAAATTGATGAGTTTGAAAGTTGTTATCATGTAAATCTTCGGCTCTTTGTATTTTGCATATTCCTCTTCCTGAAGAGATTGGACCCTGCCTTTCAACCATTCAATGCAAGTGAGCAAGTCGTCATCAGAATCCCCAGTTTGACACAGAGACAAGGAATGAGCTAATAAAGCTTGAGCATGTTGCAATTCAGCTTGAAACGAGGAAGCATGCTGAATACCATATTGTCGGAATAACGCTTGCGCATTATCCCTAAAAACCGCCCATGCTTCCATCCCTCTAGATAGAACCTTCAAGCTAAAAGAAGCTATCAGGTCCTGAACACCTTCCAAAAACTGATTTTGCTGCAAAAAAGATTGATTAAACCAAAGAGGCAAATGGGCAAGGAGAGCCTTGAATGCATGAACACGTCTATGGCTCATTTCTAGGACCAAAGGGTAATGATCTGACAGAACATGTTGTCTTTCCACCCACATATCAATGACTGCAGGAAGAAAGGAGTCACTTTGGCAGATGTAGATCCTATCTAGTCTGGCCCAAGTATTTGGATGCTGAAAAGAGCGATAAGTATATCCGGCTTGTGATGGATACATCTAGGACCACATGTCCTGTTTCAAAGATGCCGCTACAAGAGCATCCCAAGCCTGTCGCTCAAGACCATCCATAACCGAATGCGGAGAGGTCGCCTGATCTACAGAAACACAAGCATTAAAATCACCCATAACAAAGCATTGACAAGCCAAGGCAAGGTAGTGCAGGTCATCCCAAAGCTGACGACGATCCCTTGCATTGGAAGTTCTCTCCCTCTCTCTCTCTCTCTCTCTCTCTCTCTCTCTCTCTCTCTCTCTCTCTCTCTCTCTCTCTCTCTCTCTCTCTCTCTTTTTCGTAAAAGGTAATTGTATTAATTACGGAAAAAAGTACAAGATTAAATGATTATATGAGTACAAGAGACACGAGGGCCCTAGGCCAACGTGTGGGAAATCCCCGGACTAATACACTAAAAAGGTTACACCAATCATGGCAAGGACCCAGAGGCAATTGCCAAATGCCAGGAATGCAAATCCTCCCGAGGGAGCAAGTCAGAGTGCCTGATGAGATCTAGCTGCCAATGCAAGAGCCCTTTAAGCCTTGCAATATGTCGCGGTACATTAGAGGCCGAATCAAAGAGAAAAGCATTGCGGGTGGTCCAAATGTGCCAGCATCCCCAGTATCTGAAAAAGTGAAATAAGATCTTCATATGTAACGGTGGCGGTGTGGGATACTTTGGGCGCACAAAAACCCAATCGAAAGGAGTCAGTGAGGACCCCACCACTGCGCGCCAGATTTGCGACAAGAGTGACCAGATATTCTTGGCAAGCGGGCAAGAAAGAGAACGATGTCGGGCCGATTCCGCCGTAGTGGTACAGAAGAAACAATTGCCATTGGAGATTCGACGCTTGGAAAGGGCCGAGGCAACAGGAAGACCACCAATCATTACCCGCCAAAGAAAGACCTTGCATTTGAAAGGTGCCTTATTCCGCCATCCCTCCATCAGCGTTGCCTGCCACCATGACAGTGATTTCCGCAGGCCCCAAACAGGATTAGCTTTCACACCCAGCCATTGGTGATCTTTAATGAGAAGATGATACACCTGATTAGTAGAGGCCTTTTCCAGACTCAACCGGTCTGCAAGGTCCCAGTCCTGCCAAGGGCGATCCATAGCCAGGGCAGGAAAGGGTTGCCTACCCTGAAGTTCCGACGAAAGCTTCCCCCATAAATCACGGTATCCGCGCGGGATCCTGAAAAGTCTCCTAGCAGTCCGAAACGATGCGAGGACATTGCGAGTAGCAAGGGTAGCATCCGCAATCGAAGTCACACCCAAACGGGCCATGCGGTTAAATCTTGGTCTGAGGTGATGTTTATCTTCCCATGAAAGTAATCTGGATACTGCCAATAATTCCAGCTCAAAGGAATTAGTCCGCAAGCGGTCCCCTGCAGGATGCCAACGGGCCTTTTGGAGCACCACTTTCCAAGAGCCGACCAAGTGCAGTAACAAAGAGGAAGAGGGACTGGAAAATCGAGAGTCAGCATTAAGGACATGCCACCAGGAGGCCCGAAGCCGTGTGTTACCCTGGCGGAGCCCGCTGTCCTCAAGAAAATAACGGGCTATGATGGTCCACGGGTGATGATCCACACACATGGCACGAAAAAGAGACCAACGAAGAGCCAGCATATGAGTTTCCGCATCCAAAATAGCTCCACCACCCATGCGCTTAGGGGTACATGCATGTGACCATGAAATCCAGGAAATGCCTGCCTGCAGTGAATCTTTCTTCCATAGCATGAAACGAATGGGATGAGTGAGAGCCTTCAAAGTAGTAGGCATCCATGGCAGTAATGGCAAAAAATACGTTAGCATTGGTAGCATAATTGTCTGAGCCACTTTGAGGCGGACATGGAACAGCCAGGCTTGCGACTTCCAATACATAAACTTCGCGGCCAGTTTTTGTGAAATCCACTCCAGCAAGTCCTTTGGCCGTACATCCACCCCCAATGGGTATCCAAGATGCCGGACAATGGAGCCACGGGAAACCACCTGGCCCTGCCAGCCTAATGACTGTAAATCAGGCTCCGTGCAACTGAGAATGGCTGACTTAAAGGCATTGATGCGAAGACCAGAGGCTTGACCAAAGAGCGTCCAAACATCTAATGCCTTGCGAATGTTGTCCCTGTCCGCCTGCAAAATCATAAAGGAGTCATCAGCCAAAGATTGGCTAATGAAGTGCTGCCCCAAAGGAAGAGCCAACCCTGCCAGCTAAGCAGAAGCCGCCATGGAGGATAACATTGAAAGGACCGGGTGAGTCGCCAGGGCAAAGAAGAGAGGACTCAAAGGGCAACCCTGTCGGACCGAGCGTGCAAGGACAAATGGCTCGGTAACCCCACCATTAAGCATAACTCTTGAAGAAGCCGCAGTACTAATGGTGTAGATCAATCGGGACATCCGGATACCAAAGCCCATAGCAGACATGAGATCTGCAATGAAAGACCAGTCCACACAATCAAACGCCTTTTCCAGGTCCAATTGAATCAAGACCACTTGCTGATTGGAGTGCCGCGCATAGTCAATAGCCATTTGCACATTTAAGATATTATGCAAAATGTTGCGGCCCTTAATGAAACCATATTGGAGAGGGTGCACAATAGCTGGAAGGTGCTTGTGAAGCCGATTTGCCAGCACTTTGGAGAAGATTTTATACATCGCGCCCATCAACGAAATTGGTCTCCAATGTTGCAGCTTTGACGGCGAAGGGACCTTTGGAATCAGTTTGATAAGGCCTTCTTTCCATGAAGAAGGCATGACCCCTGTTTCCCAAACCTGCTGAAACATGACCACCAATGACTTTACCAACTGCATGGCCGAGTGCTCAAAAAATTCATTAGTGAGACCATCCCAACCAGGACTTTTATCCTTAGGCAGGTGCAACAAAACATCCATAACCTCCTCTTCGCAAATATCCGCCTCCAAAGTGGCTTGCATATCAAATGGAACCTGCTGGCGGACCAGATGATAGAAGACCGAGCGGGCATGCGTAACCTGGCTAGAAGGCAAGGGAGAAGAACCAAAAAGATCCATAAAATAATTTCTGCACATATTGATAATGGTCTGCGGATCAGTGACCATGCGACCTTCCAAATCCTGGAGTCGAGTCATATTTTCGCGAGCCGGAGAAGCATGCAAGGCGCGAAAGAACTTATGAGACTGGTAGGCACTATCTTGCAATGTGTCAGTCAAGTTATGCAGCTTGGCCTGCTGATAAGATTTCAAGCTAAATACTTGAATAAGATGGGCCAAACGCCGCTCCAGTGACAGCAGAAAATCATCATCTGGGGAGTCCAGGAGCAAGGAACGGACCAAGGCCAATAAGTCCTCTGCTGCATGGCGACGTCGGTGACAAAGAGAGGCATAATGAATCCCATACTGCCGAGCAACCCGCTGCACATTAGAGAGCAGGCGTGCAAATGAAGCCAAGCCCTCAGAGGCGAAGTCCAATAAGAACCTCTCAATCAATTGCTGCATATAGCCCTGAAAAATTGGATACTTCAAATAAGAGGAGTTGAAGCGTAAAGGGAGCCTATCCAACAACTGCATAAAAGGTGCAATAGATTGTGCCCGCATCTCAAGCTGGAGGGGGAAATGGTCCGACAACGCATATTGCTGCAAGACCTTCATCTCCAGTATCTCAGGAAGAAAATCATCCCCCTGCATGATATACATTCTGTCCAACCGCGACCAAGTGGTTGCATGTTGTGCGGAATGAAAAGTAAAACCTGAAACAGAAGGGTGAAGCCACGACCAAAGATCTTGCTTAAGTACGTGCAAAGCAAAGGAGTTCCACACCTGGCTTTCCGGCGTATCCATTACCGAATGCCCTGAAGTGGACTGAGAAGAGTCAACACACATTGAAATCTCCCATCAAAAATCCCCTGCGGCCAAGTGACATGGAGCCGTGCAAAGTCGACCATTGATCCCGTCGAGATGCGGGATCATTCGGAGCATAGAGTCCCAGCAACCATAAAATCTCTCCTTCAAATAAGACTTCGATTACCAGAAAGCGGCCCTGCACATCATTTTTAACAAGAACAGGCTGGTATTTCTCATGGACAATCATCAGCACGCCCGAATAGTGCGTAGCATGTGTCCCTGCATAAAACAAACGGAATCCATGACAATCCACAACTTTTCCTGCTTCACCGTGACTTTTGTGCTCCATTGCACACAATGCATCCCACTGGTTCTCATGCAGGACAGTCCACATGGTATGTTGCTTATGGCGAGAGCAAATGCCTCGCACATTCCACGTGGCTATCTTCATATATTTTCAAAAAAGGAAGTCAGGAACGAGGCGCCTGTTGCCTCGATTGCACCTTTCCCGCGAGAGCATCCAGGACACCCTCATCCAGAAAATCAGCCAATACTGCAAACGAATTCGGGCGACCTGCTTTAGAGGTAGAAGGAAAATCCACTGCCTTGGAAGTGGGGCGGGGATAACGCCGATCCCAAGGTGTAATCACATTACCTCTTGCATCAAACGCCAGCTTAGCAGGTGGGCCCTTGGAGCCATCGGAATAGACTTTCCTTGAAGACGGAGTACGGGGGGCAGACGGGGCCATAGTACGCGCAGCCTGCTGTGAGGTGACCATGTCTTTCCTGCGCGTATACGTGCGCACGGAATCCTGGGAAGCATTAGGCCCAGGATCCGCCAGGCCTGCATCCAACTTTTTACCTTCTTTTTTTCGTGCCTCAATCCAATCAGTGCTAGGGGAATCCAAAACCCGGACCTGTTGTTTGCCTTTATCCATGACAGTAGGTGGCTGAAGGGTCTCCTGTGTCATCCTTGGGCAGCACAACCTGCGCCTCCTCAGAAGACGGTTGCCGTTCCGGGCATTCGGCCATAAAATGCCCTAATTTACCACATGAAAAGCAGTGTCCGGCAAAGTTGCCCCATTTCAGGCGAAAATGCAAAGGATGCATGCCAGAACAATTGAGGCGAAGCCACGCAGGCCTTTTCCTGGCCGTATCCCATAACATGCATAAACGGTTTCGGTTCATAGCCCTGAGGCTTGGGGGAACCAGCACTGTTCCCACAACCGCCATCGCATCCTTCAACAATGGCCAATAGACCACTGAACAATTTTCCACTTCCACCCACACCGGGCATTCTCGTTGAAGCAGACGCTGGAAGTCAGCCATAGGGCGCCATGGTACAACATGGACCAAGCGGCGATCAAAGAATAGTGGCAACCTGGACAGGAGCTCAGCTCGAATAGTATCCTGCGACGGAGCATCGCACACCATATCTTCCATGGGAGGAGCAACATGACCCGTATCTGAAACGTGTTGTTGCTCAGGGCATTCAGCCATAAAGTGTCCCAACTGTCCACAGGAAAAGCAATGGCCGGCAAAATTGCCCCATTTCAAACGAAAGTGTAGCAGATGCATGCCAGAGCAATTGAGGCGTAACCAAGCAGGCCGTTTCCTTGCAGTATCCCATGACATGCACAAGCGGTTGCGATTCACAGCCCTGAGACTGGGAGGGACCAGAACCGTGCCCACAGCGGCCATAGCATCCTTCAATAGCGGCCAATAAACAGCCGGACAATTTTCCACTTCTACCCACACAGGGCATTCACGTTGCAGGAGGCGCTGGAAATCTGCCATCGGGCGCCATGGAACCACATGAACCAACCGACGATCAAAAAACAACGGCAGTTTAGACAGGAGAGCAGCATGGTGCGTCTCGGTTTTCAAGAGGACCTCAAAAAAACCTCGGGATCCAACAAAAATCTCCTCAACACATTCCCCTTGTAGCAGACTCTGCAGCCATTGGCGAATACGGGAAAGCAGCGGGATTCGACCAGTGAAGAAGAGTATCACCGCGCGATCATAAAATACCGAAAAGGAGCGTAGGACAGTTTTTGGGTCGACGGTTGCTTCCAGAACATCGTCTGGAGCAAAGTCAGAGAAGGCTTCCTGATTATGTTGAACATATTCACCAAGCAGAGTGTTGGCAAATTCCAACAGATGCTCCCAGTCCATCTCCTAAGAGTCCACAGAATCCGAAGTAACCTGCGCATAGGAACGATCCGGAGTAACACCTATCTCTTCCGGTGCATGCTTGGTACGTTTACCCGCAGGCTGGATGTCAGGACCCGGGGGCAATTCTTCAGTGCACGGAACCATATCCTCCGGTTCCTCAACATCAGAGTCCGGGCCAAGTGCTGCCACCGTTTGGTCTATGAAATCCAGATCCAAACCAGCCATCGTGTATGACGAGTTGATCTCAAAGAAGGGCTGACCGACAGTGCAAAGCGGGACCGCTCACTCTCTCTCCCTTCTGCCTCTCTCTCTCTCTGTGAACAAAGCCGGGGGCACGCTATCCCGGACGCTGCCTCTCTGACGATGGTCAGGTTCAGGTTTTTACAGGAGCTGGGCGCCTCTGCACAAAAGGAGGAACGCATGCAGGCGGAGCCTCGAACGGCAGCACAGGTGAGGTAAACGGGGCGGCTGCAGACGTTTCAGCGGGACAGGCAGTAGACAGGGCGGTGACTGGCCGGAGCGGACAGCGTCTGACAGGCGATGACGGCTTTTAACAGGCAAGGGCGGATAGGTCTGGCGGGCTATGGCGTCTGACAGGCGAGGGCTGATCTGGTAGCGAACAGGACGACGTGCAGGTCTTGGTAGGCGAACAGGACGACGTGCAGGTCCCGCGGCGGGTCGGACAGGTCAGATGGGCGGTGCCGCAACGGGTCAGGTCGGGGCGAGAGGGCGCAGGCGAGACGGAGCGAGGGGGCGCAGGTAAGGGCGACGGCTGGGGGCGCGGGTCGCAGGTCGCGCAGGCAACGGCTGGGGGCGCAGGTCGCAGGTCGCGCAGGCAGCGACAACGGATCACGCACAAACGGGGCTTCGTCAGGGCTCCTGTTGGGAGGGCAAAGCGGCGGCGCGTTAGGTCAGGACAGCGGCAGCACGACGCGCAGGCAACGAGCGTGTCTCCATCGCGCCCGTCTCTCTCTCTCTCTCTCTCTCTCTCTCTCTCTCTCTCTCACATGAAAGCATCACCTGGAACTCACATATGCTTTTACATTTTCTCAAAGAAAAGTCAAGATCATTACACCTTCCTCAATGTTTATACAATAAATTCTTCCAGTAACATGGACCTAACATCAGTGGACTAGCAAGATATTTAAGCCAAAAATCTGGCTTCAAGATTTTACATAAGCCCAGCATTAGAGAATCTATTTAGGATAGTGAATATGTTACACATTACACATATACAACCTCTTTCTTAGAGCGAAAGGATTGAACAGCAAGTTGTCTGTCACATGCTGCCGTCGATCCATCAACACGTACATAGTCAACCCCCTTTTCATGGACCATTTCCTGTGATTGATGGGGTATATTGTCATTTTCTTAACAAGTGTAGGTTTTAACTTCCATTTTAAGATATCCAGCATGAACAAAGTTTACCTGAATAGAATCAAGAACCTTAAGATGGTGTGCAAAAATTATCATTTTTTGAGAATCATCATTCGTAATTGGATCGTTCCCATCAGCACTAGAAAATAAGGGATGGTTCTGCAACCATTCACGAAATGCTCTTATTTTTGCTATTCCAACTTCTTGATAGGATAGTGTCGAAGGGGAAATGTTATTTTTTCTGTTTGCTTCTGAAAGAGAAGAAAACTAGCTGTTAATCACCCATAGAATGAAGATCAACCTTCACTCTGAGGATTAATGATATCAAATACAAAAAGCAGAAGAGTGGTTGCCTTCATGCTTTACAGGTTGCAGTTAGAACACTGTTCATGTCAGAGCTACCCTCATTACTGTACTTGCTTTCCACCCATGCCTCTGGCCCAAAACCAACATTGTACAGCTAAAAGCTCCAAATCAAATTGGCTAATCAAAGTTTGGTCATGCAATAATTTTCTACAATAGAACATCATGTCACATGATGAAGTGTCATGTTTGTTTCATTACAATGATTCTGCGTCATTTCAGCAACTACAACTAACATGCATGAGTAAAGATCATAGTCAAAAGCCTTGCAAATGATATAAACACAGATCCACAAAGCACCAATATAGACTGTAAAGGTAGAAAGACACTTGGCTGTTTTATATAGTACAGAAAAGAAGTGACTGAGGTCCAGAAAGACTTGATTTTAAATTTTCTTGACCTCTGAATTCAAAAATGGGTTTGACAAGAAAAGCTACATGCCTAACCATTTGAAATATGATGGCCATATGTGTTTTAAACATCGCGATACTTTTATGTTGTCGCTCACTCCATGAACTTAGCAATTCATTACTTACATGATGCTTCCAAATTAAAGACATGTATTTGGCATTCAATGGCTTATCTTAAGAGGGATTCAGTGCATTCACTGATGTACACCATAGTGAAGGATACAATAAAGTCATACTTATACCATGATTATCGGCGCAATCATTTGTATCAAATGATTCTCCTTCATCCCTCTCACAATCACAACACCCCTGAGAAGAAAATCCACACTCGCAAACGCTTGAGTTTCTGGAGTCATTTGTATTCACAGCTAGTCTTCTAGCTTCTATAAGATCCATGTTTTCCAAACTCAATCTAATCACTTGTCGTCTCTTTGGAGGAAGTTGTCCCAAAACATCTTCCTTCAACCGTCTTACCTAAAAACAATAAGATAAAGCTGAAGTTATCAAAATGCTAGAGCACAATAAGAAAAAGAAAAGAACGTCAAAACATCTTCCTTCAAGCATGTCACCAAAATACAAGAAGAAATTTAGAGGTTACTAAAACATTCAGAAAACAATGAGATGCAGTTCAAGGAAGAATTTTAAATGCCTTAAGGAGACTTCGGATTATCATTTAGCTTTAGCATGTCTAAAACACAACACCATACAGTTAGAACAAAAAAATGTCAAAATACCATCCTTCAACCATCTTACCTAAGTACAAGATCATTCTAAACTCACTTTATTTGGCAAGGGTGAATAGAGTTCTTGAGCGAAAAAAGTAAGAAGTGTGTGCATTGTTACTCTTTTCAACTGGCCTAAATTTGGTCAAATGATCTTTGGATAGATTTATGGAGAACTTAGAAAATCAACAAAACCAATAAATCTAGGTGATTTTGAAAATTTTCAGATTTTATCATATAAGCAAGCTGCTATTACCCTCTGTGCAAGGTTAGTACCTAGGGAATACAATAGCCTAGTTGAGAGTGTGAGGAAAGGTATATATCTTGGCTCTTTCTCTTCAACAAGTAACAAGATCCAAGACAATGGAAGGTGGAGAAAAGAGAATTACAATACCAAGAAAAGGGGTATTACCACATTAGTAGTGGATTGCTACCATTATGGTTTGGTTTATATGGACCACGACCTATAGTCATACCATTGATCTACAAGGTATTGGTACAACAGAAAGTTTGTTGGATTTGACAAAGTTTATTCAAATGCTTTACGAGAGATGATAAAGATTGAAGGGAAACTTTGAACCATTGAGAAGAGATGGAGACACTTCTATGTGCTTGCCCAATCCTTACAAAGACTACCTATGGATTGCTGGAAAGGCCTACAAGACGTAGAGTAGAGCCCTCAAGTTTTAATTGGACAAAAACAAACCACCTCATCACAAAGATGATACTTTGATGCTATGCAAAGATTACAAGATCGTGCACAAGATGTAAACATGCACACCTGCATATATTTAAATTTCGTTATAAATTAATAGAAAGGAAAGAGGAAAGGTGAGCATTTCCTTATGATTGACCTAGCAGTACTTAAAGATAGCTTTCTCAATGATCTATAAAACAAGCTGAACTTCAAAAAGAGATAGTGTATTGAATTTACAGATCGGTCCCAAAGTATAGCAGTGAGAGAAGACACAAATTGAGAGATTTGAAGTAGTTGACAATCATAGTGGAGATGCCTATAAGCAACCTTAGGTCAATCTTCAATTATTGTACAATACATCATCGCAAGGAAATGAAGCACAAAGAGGGAAAGTGGAGAGACAAGTATCCATCCCATGGTCTCTTGGACATCTGCAAAAGACAGAGTTAATAAAGATTTTTGTCACATTATGATATGGGGTCCAAATACTATAGACAAAGTGCAAAGCTTAGGAGAGGATGTGGGTCCATAGCACAAGGCCCTCAAGGAGTTGACTAGTGCTGGCTAAAATTTTCCATAGAGACCTATTGAGATCCAAGTTAAGACCCTTGAAACAAGAGAGAGAGAGAGAGAGAGCTCCACCGAGAGGCGTCCTGTCCTGTCGTCGCCTAGACCTGCACGCTTGAGGACTGCCGCTTGAAGACCAGCCTGACGACTGCTTGCGCGCCTGACTGCCACCTGACGAGTGCCTGATGACTGCCTGCGCGCTTGACGACTGCCTGCGCGCTTGATGACCTGCCTGCCTGACGACTGCCTGTGCGCCTGAAGACCCTCCCGCTTGACGCCTGCCTGCGCGCCTGATGACCTACCCGCCTGATGACTGCTTGTGTGCCTGACGACGCCTGAAGACCCGCCTGTATTCGTCTGTGGCCGCCTGCTCCGCCTGTGCCTGCCTGCTCGCCTGACGCCTGCCGTTTGAAGCCTGTGGTTTCGGCTGATAACGGACCCCTGCCCTGCGCTCCAGACTGTCCTGCTCTGCCGTCGACTGCCCGGCCGTTGCTCTGCCCTCCTGCCCCTGCACTGTTAGGGTTGTGCTTTGCCACCAGGGTTCTTGGGACACGCGACGACTGAGGCTGACAGGTAAAGCTTCGCTTTCATCAACTGTGCGTGCAGAATACACCCCTGGACAGCGACTCTGTTAAGAAAAGAGGGAGCGAGAGAGAGAGGGAGAGAGAGAGAGAGAAGCCTGCATGTCTCTGCCCCCCGCGACTTTTTCGCTCGGCCTCTGTCCGACATACGTACTGATACAATATGGCTGGCCTGGATCTGGCTTTCATAGACCAAACGGTGGCAGCTCTTGGTCCGGATTTTGACACCGAGGAACCAAAGGACATGGTTCCGTGCACAGAGGAGATGCCCCCTGCTCCTGACCTCCAGCCAGCGGGCAAACGCACCAAGCATACTTCGGCCGGGATAATGGATCACCAGGATCGTTCCTATGCTCAGGTTGCTTCTGATTCTGTGGACTCCCAAGAGGTTGATTGGGAGCACCTGTTGGAGTTTGCCAACACTTTCCTGGGCGATTATGTTCAACATAATCAGGAAGTCTTTTCGGACTCTGCAACGGAAGATGTTCTGGAAGCCACTGTGGATCCGAAACATGTCTTGCGCTCCTTTTCAGTGTTCTACGAACGTGCTATGATACTTTTTTTCACTGGTAAGATCCCGCTGCTTTCCCGTATTCGCCAGTGGCTGCACAGTCTGCTACAAGAGGAATGTGTTGAAGAGATTTTTGTTGGCCCCTGGGGTTTTTTTGAGGTGCTGTTGAAATCAGAGACACACCAAGCTGCTCTCCTGTCTAAACTGCCATTGTTCGTTGATCGCCGTCTGGTCCATGTGGTGCCATGGCACCCCATGGCAAATTTTCAGCGTCTACTGCAACGTGAATGCCCTGTGTGGGTTGAAGTGGAAAACTGTCCGGCTGTTTATTGGCCACTGCTAAAAGACGCCATGGCCGCCGTGGGCACTGTTCTGGTCCCCCCAAGCCTAAGGGCCATGAATCGCAACCGCCTGTGTATGTTATGGGACACTGCTCGAAAAAGGCCTGCTTGGTTACGCATTAACTGCTCTGGCATGCATCCTTTACATTTTCGTTTGAAATGGGGCAACTTTGCAGGACATTGCTTTTCATGTGGAAAATTGGGGCATTTTATGGCTGAATGCCCAGAGAAGCACCACACTTCAGATGCCGAGCATGTTGCGTAGCCCATGGAAGATATGGTGTGTGATGCACCGTCGCAAGATACCACCCAGCCACCTAAAGTTCTGAATAAAGGTAAACAACAGGTCTCGGGTTTGGATTCTGGTGGCAATGAATGGGTAGATGTACACGCGAAAAAAGGCAACAGGCATGTTGCTGGCATGATGGATACTGTGCCTGTTGCCTCACCAGATTCCATCCGTACGTATATGCGCAGGAAAGAAATGATGTCTTCAGAGCACTCTGCTCCTGCTATGGTTTCCTCTGCTACCCGTCAACAGACAGCTAGGAGAGTGTCTTCAGATGGTCCTAAGGGTCCACCCGCTAAGCTAGCTTTTGATACTCGAGGTAACGTCATTACCCCATGGGATCGTCGTTATCCCCGCTCCATCCCCAAGTCAGCGGATATGCCATCACCTTCCAAATCTGGTCGTCAGAACTCTTTTGCCGTGTTAGCTGATTTCTTGGATGAGGGTGTCCTAGACATTCTCGCCGAAAAGGTCTCATCGAGGCAAGTTGTGCCTCGTACCTAATCCTCTTTTGAATCCATATGAAGATTGCTACGTGGAATGTGCGAGGCTATGTTCTCGCCACAAGCAACATGCAATGTGGACAATATTGCATGAGAATCAGTGGGATGTCTTGTGTGCTATTGAGCACAAGAGTCATAGTGAAGCAGGGTACATGATGTACCATGTACCAAACTTTGATAAGTGCTAGACAATTGGATGATTATGGTCAGTGTGTGATCTTTAGTGAATCATGCTAGGCCAAAATCTAGCACATTGTACTCTTTGCATGTATGTAGTGTGAAAGACCATATTATAGTTGTCATAAAGGCCTCATGTTTATCATCACAATGAAACTTCTTTCACTTTTGTAATACTTACCATCTTTTAGCTTTCTTGTTGATGTTGAAATGTGTGCACATTGTATGTATTGCAAAGAGCCTAAACTAAATTTTCTTTATAAAATAGACATACCATTAAATTGCATGTTTTGGGTCATGGAAATTGATTGCATGAACTGCCATTGGACCCACCATTGGTCTCTACATAGCATGGATCATCGATTCTTAGCATCTTACACCAATCCGATACATGCCGGACAAGCATCCTTCATCCCATTCTTCTTCTCCTTCCACCCACATGAATAGCCTCTTAGAGGAGAGGGAGGGAGGAGAGAGAAAGACTTATTTTTGTTCTTCTCATCTAAGCAGCCACCATTGATCGAGTAGAAACAAGGGATGATCATGGTTTTCGTTTGTTCTATGCAGGGACACATGCCAGGCAGTATTCTGGTGTGCTTATGATTGTACATGAAAAATATCAGCCGCTTCTTATCAAGAATGATGTACATGGCCGCTTTGTGGTGATTGAAATTTTATTCGAAGGAGAGATCTTATGGTTACTTGGGCTCTATGCTCCGAATGATCCTCTATCTCGCCGAGAGCTTTGGCATACCTTGCAGAGTTCCTTGTCCCTTGGCAGACGGGGTTTTTTGATGGGGGATTTTAATATGTGTGTCGATTCTTTACAGTCCACATCAGTACATTCGGTAATGGATGCGCCGGAAAGACGTACGTGGCAGCAATTGGCTTTTGCCGTTCTTAAGCAAGATCTCTGGTCTTGGCTGTATCCTTCTTCTACAGGGTTTACCTTCCATTCTGCCAAGTATGCCACAACATGGTCGCGGCTAGACCGCATATACATCATGCAGGATGATGATTTCCTTCCTGAGATACTCAAAATGAAAGTGTTACAATAATATGCATTGTCGGATCATTTCCCTCTGCAGCTTGAGCTCCTTGCACAACCCATTGCACCTTTCAAGCAATTTCTGGATAGACTCCCTTTGCGTTTCAACTCGTCTTATTTGAAGCATGCAATCTTCCAGGGCTATATGCAGCAATTGATTGATCGATTCTTATTGGATTTCTCATCTCAGGGCACTGCTTCCTTTCAACGATTGCTCTCCAATGTGCAGCAGGTTGCTCGCCAGTATGGGATCCATCATGCCTCTCTTTGTCGGCGGCGCCGACAAGTAGCCGAGGAACTGCTGGCTTTGGTTCGTTCTTTGCTGGTGGACACTCCTGATGACGCAATGCTATCACTGGCAACGCGTCTGGCTGATCTTATTAAAGAGTTTCAGTTGAAATCCTATCAGCAGGTCAAATTGCAACATCTGACGGACACTCTGTAAGACAATGCTTGTCAGACCCATAAGTTTTTTCGAGCTCTCTATGCCTCTCCTGCTCGAGAGAATATGACGAGGCTCCAGGATGAAGAAGGTCAAATGGTTCTTGATCCGCAGATGATTGTGAATATGTGTAGAAATTATTTCCTCGACCTTCTTGGTTCTACTTCTCCGCCTTCAGGCCAAATTACGCATGCTCGTTCAGTTTTTTATGATCTGGTCCGCAATCACGTTCCTCAGGACATGCAATCTACTCTTGAGGTAGATATTTGTGAGTCGGAGGTCATGGATGTTCTGTTACACTTGCCTAAGGATAAAAGTCCTGGCTGGGATGGTCTTACCAATCAGTTCTTTGAGTTTTTTGCCACCCAGCTCGCGAAACCTTTGACGGCTTTGTTTCAGCGGGTATGGGAAACAGGGATTATGCCTTCCTCTTGGAAAGAAGGTCTTATTAAACTGCTTCCAAAAGTTCCTTCGCCATCCATGTTGAAACAGTGGCGCCCAATTTCTTTGATGGGTTCTATGTATAAAATCTTTTCCAAAGTTATGGCGAATCGCCTCCATAAGCATCTTCCTGCCATTGTGCATCCTCTCCAATATGGTTTTATTAAGGGAAGAAACATTTTGCACAATGTCTTAAATGCGCAACTGGAAATTGATTATGCAAGGCATTCAAATCAGGAGGTCGTACTGGTTCGATTGGACCTGGAAAAGGCTTTTGATTATCTGGACTGGTCTTTCATTGCAGAACTTATGTCTGCTATGGGCTTTGGTGCCCGGATGTCTCGTCTGATCCACACTATTAGTGTTACACATCTTCGCGGGTCATGTTGAATGGAGGCGTTACCAAGCCAATTGTCCTTGCCCGCTCTGTCAGACAGGGGTGCCCTTTGAGTCCTCTCTTCTTTGCCCTTGCGACTCATCCGGTTCTTTCGATGCTATCTCATATGGCAGCTTCTACTCAGTTGGCTGGATTGTTGCTTCCCTCTGAACAGCACTTCATTGATCAATCCTTGGCTGATGATAGTTTTATGATTCTGCGTGCGGACAAAGATAACCTTCACAAAGCATTAGATGTTTGGGCTCTCTTTGGTCAGGCTTCTGGTCTTCGCATTAATGCCTTAAAATCGGCCATTCTCAGCTGCACGGAGTCGGATTTGTAGTCACTGGACTAGCAGGGCATGGTTGTCCCCCGTGGCTCCATTGCCAGGCATCTTGGGTACCCTTTGGGGGTTGATGTTCCCCCAAAGCAGCTATTACAGTGGATTTCACAGAAACTGGCGGCTAAGTTTCTGTATTGGAAGTCTCAAGCCTGGCCCTTCCATGTTCGCCTCAAAGTAGCCCAGACAATAATGTTGCCAATGCTTACATATTTCTTGGCATTGCTACCCTGGATTACTACGACACTGAATGATCTTACGAAGTCTATTCATTTCATGTTATGGAAGAAGGATTCCTTGCATGCGGGTATTTCCTGGATTTCTTGGTCGCATGCATGCACCCCAAAACGCATGGGTGGAGGGGCTATTTCGGATGCCCACACTCATATGCTGGCACTCCGCTGGTCTCTTTTTCACGCCATGTGCTCGGATTGTCATCCTTGGGTCGTCATAGCCCGTTATTTTCTTGAGGATCACGGGCTTCTGCATGGTAATATCCACATCCGCAGTTCGTGGTGGCATGTTCTTAATGCAGATTCTCGGTTCTCCAGTTCTTCCTCATCTCTGCTTGCCCATTTGGTGTGTTCCTGGAGACTGGTCCTCCGGAAGTCTCAGTGGCATCTAGCGGAGGATCGTTTAGCCACTAATTCGTTTCAAATGGAACTGTTGGCAGTCTCGCGGTTAATTTCGTGGGACAGTAAACATGAGCTTCGACCACAATTCAACCGTATGGCACGTTTGGGCTTAACTTCGGTCGTGGATGCTACTCTTGCCAGTCGCAATGTGTTCATGTCGTTTCGTACAGCCAGGAGGCTTTTCAGGATCCCTCGTGGATACAGGTATTTATGGGAACAGCTTTTGAGGGTGCTTCAGAGCAGACAACCCTTTCCCGCCCTTGCTACGGATCGTCTCTGGCAGGATTGGGACTTTGCAGGCCGGCTAAATTTAGAAAAGGCTTCAGCTAACCAGGTGTATCATCTTTTGATTAAAGATCATCAATGGCTGGTTAATAAAGCTAATATTCTATGGGGATTGCATAAATCCTGGTCATGGTGGAGGGTAACTGTGATGGAGGGCTGTTTAAATAAGACACCATTCAAATATAAGGTCTTTCTTTGGAGGGTGATGATTGGTGGTCTTCCGCTTGCTTCGGCTCTTTCAAAGCGTCGAATCTCCAATGGCAACTGTTTCTTTTGCACCAGCACTGTGGAATCCGCCCGTCATCGTTTTATTTCTTGCCCCCTTGCTCAGAAAATCTGGTCATTCTTGTCAGTCGTCTGGCGAGCGGTCGTTGGTTTCTCGCTTCGCCCGTTTGATTGGGTTTTCGCACAGCCCAAATATCCCACACCGACACAGCCACATATGAAGATCTTGTTTCACTTTCTTCGATATTGGGGTTGTTGGCACAACTGGACCATTGGGAATGCTTTCCTTTTTGATTCTGCTTATAATGTTCAGCGGCATATTACTAGGCTTAAAGGTTTCCTGTATTGGCAGATAGATCTTCTCGGGCACTCTGACATCCTCTCTCGGAAGGACTTACGCCCCTGGCACATGGCAATTTCCTCCGCGTCTTTGCCATGATTTTGTAAGTATTTGGGCCTCTGGTTCTTGTAAAGAGTCAGTTTGTACACATGATGGGGTAGAGCCATCGTGTATCTTGTAATCATGAAAACTTTTTCGTAATTAATACAATTACCTTTTACGAAAAAAAAAAAGAGCTCCACCGAGTTGACAAGAGATGGCTGGAATTGCCCTATGGAGATCCAAGTTAAGACCCTTGAAACATGAGAGAGAGAGAGAGAGAGAGAAAGAAAGAGAGAGATTGCCAAGAATATCTGGTCTCTCTTGTCCCAAATCTGGCGCACAGTGGTGGGGTCCTCACTGACTCCTTTCGATTGGGTTTTTGTGCGCCCAAAGTATCCCACGCCGCCACTGTTACATATGAAGATCTTATTTCCCTTTTTCAGATACTGGGGATGCTGGCACATTTGGACCACTCGAAATGCTTTTCTCTTTGATTCGGCCTCTAATGTACCGCGACATATTGCAAGGCTTAAAGGGCTCTTGCATTGGCAGCTAGATCTCATCAGGCACTCTGACTTGCTCCCTCGGGAGGATTTGCATTTCTGGCATTTGGCAATTGCCTCTGGGTCTTTGCCATGATTGGTGTAGCCTTTTTAGTATACTAGTCCAGGGATTTCCCACACATTGGCCTACGGCCCTCGTGTCTCTTGTACCCGTGTAATCATGTAATCTTGTATTTTCGTAATTAATACAATTACCTTTTACGAAAAAAAAGAGAGAGAGAGAGAGAGAGAGAGAGAGAGAGAGAGAGAGATTGCCAAGCTGCCGTGAAGGTGGTCACTAAGAGCATGGTTGGACATTTGGAACATAAGAAATTTCTATAAAAGAAAGAAAGATCTAGTGCAAAGAGGAAAAGTGGAGTAACACAAAACAAGTGTCTATCTACATATCATTAGGTGTGACAAGTAGTGGGACACTTGGAAGCTTGTATGATCATTGTCCTAACACTTGTCTCCTCTCTATGGCCTTCCTTATCACTTGAAAACAAATACAAACAAAAAAATTTGTTAAGTACTGATACAACACAAAACCTAATACAAAACCTTAAGACCCTTAAAACATGAGAGAGAGGGGAGAGAGAGAGCTCCACTAAGTTCACAATAGATGGCTACAATTTTTCTTAGAGCCCTGCCGAGATCCAAGTTCAGACCCTTGAAACATACGAGAGAGAGAGAGAGAGAGAGAAAGAGAGAGAGAGTCGCGAGGAGCTCCGTTGACTCTCAGATCGCACAGGGACTGGTGACGCAGTCCTGCCCCTCGTCGCCTGACTGGGTTGCAGCAGCGCCCGACAGCCACTCAGCAAGGGAGCACATGGGCGACAGCTTGGCGCCCCCCACCTAAGCCGTTTCAAGATTGCCCTGCCCTGGGTTCCGCGCTTGTTGAACGAATAGCAGGATACCGAGCCAAAGGTGCCACTCTTTCTGCAGACCGGCAAGCTCGTCAGCAAACAACTGTCAGGTAAATTAGGGCAGACCCATGCAGAACAGGGTAGCAGACACGAGCGGCAGTGATGACTGCTCGTGCAGAGTAGCTTTCGGACTGGGATTGGCATCCGCTAGGTGCAGACCCGTACTATACAATCAGTTGAAGGGACTGTGGGCTGTGGGGAGTGCTGGACCCGACTCTGGGATTGTGCTTCTTCTTGCAGGCTGCTGTGCATAGGCTGGAAAGAGAGAGAGAGGGAGAGAGAGGGAGAGAGAGAGAGAGAGGCCTGTACCCCTGTGGGACTGCGACCTGTGAGCCACCCGTTTGCATCTCAGCTGCCTGCCGCCTGTTCCTGCAGCGATTGGCAGAGAGAGAGAGAGAGTTCTTGGCAGCGAGAGAGAGAGAGAGAGAGAGAGAGAGAGATGGCTGGTTTGGATCTGGATTTCATAGACCAAACAGTGGCAGCACTTGGCCCGGATTCTGATGCTAAGGAACCGGAGGATATGGTTCCGTGCACTGAACAATTGCCCCCGGGTCCTGACATCCAGCCTGCGGGTAAACGTACCAAGCATTCCCCAGAAGAGATAGGTGTTACTCAGGATCGTTCCTATGCGCAGGTTGATTCGGATTCTGTGGACTCTCAGGAGGTGGACTAGGAGCATCTGTTGGAATTTGCCAACAGATGCTTGGTGAATATGTTCAACATAATCAGGAAGCCTTCTCTGACTCTGCTCCAGACGATGTTCTGGAAGCTACCGTCGACCCAAAAACTGTCCTACGCTCCTTTTCGGTATTTTATGATCGCGCGGTGATACTCTTCTTCACTGGTCGCATCCCGCTGCTTTCCCGTATTCGCCAATGGCTGCAGAGTCTGCTACAAGGGGAATGTGTTGAAGAGATTTTTGTTGGATCCCGAGAATTTTTTGAGGTCCTCTTGAAAACAAAGACGCACCGTGCTGCTCTCCTGTCTAAACTGCCTTTGTTTTTTGATCGTCGGTTGGTTCATGTGGTTCCTTGGCGCCCGATGGCAGATTTTCAGCGCCTCCTGCAACGTGAATGCCCTGTGTGGGTAGAAGTGGAAAATTGTCCGGCTGTTTATTGGCCGCTATTGAAGGATGCTATGGCCGCTGTGGGCACGATTCTGGTACCTCCCAGTCTCAGGGCTGTGAATCGCAACCGATTGTGCATGTTATGGGATACTGCAAGGAAACGGCCTGCGTGGTTACGCCTCAACTGCTCTGGTATGCATCCGTTACACTTTCGTTTGAAATGGGCCAATTTTGCAGGCCATTGCTTTTCCTGTGGACAGTTGGGGCACTTTATGGCTGAATGCCCAGAGCAACAACACGTTTCAGATGCGGGTCATGTTGCTCCGCCCATGGAAGATATGGTGTGTGATGCTCCGTCGTTGGATACTATCCCCCCGCCCCAAGTTCGGGCCAAAGGCAAACAACAGGTTTCGGGTCTGGATTCCCGTGCCACTGATTGGGTTGAAGTTCGTGCAATTTGTAAATGTAGACGAGCGGTGGAAAGGAAGCTAGAAAGATAGAGGGACAATGGGAAAAGGACCTAGGCCACGTGCTGGCATGGAGAGTACTGTGCCTACTACCTCACAAGATTCCATGCGAACCTATATGCGCAGGAAGGAAATGATGTCTTCCGAGCGCTCTGCTCCTGCTATGGTTTCTTCAGCTCCCCATCATCAGCCCGCCAGGAAAATGTATTCGGATCGTCTAAAGGGTCCACCTGCCCAGCTGGCTTTTGATACCAGAGGCAACGTCATTACTCCGTGGAACCGTCGTTACCCACGTTCCAACCCCAAGCAAGCAGATATGCCGTCTACTTCCAAATCTGGTCCTCAGAACTCTTTTGCGGTGTTGACGGATTTCTTGGATGAGGGAGTCCTGGACATTCTCGCTGACAAAGTCAAATCGAGGCAAGCTGTGCCTCGTACCTGATTGTGTTTTGTATACACATGAAAATAGCCACGTGGAATGTGCGAGGAATTTGTTCTCGTCACAAGCAACATGCCATGTGGGCTGCATTGTATGAGAATCAGTGGGATGTCCTGTGCGCTGTTGAGCACAAGAGTCACGGTGATGCCGGTAAAGTTGTGGATTGCCATGGCTTTCGTTTGTTCTATGCAGGAACACAGGCCATGCATTACTCGGGTGTGCTCATGATTGTACATGCCAAATATCAGCCTGTTCTTATTAAAAATGATGTTCATGGCCGCTTTTTGGTGATTGAAATCTTATTCGAAGGGGAAATCCTATGGTTACTTGGCCTCTATGCTCCGAATGATTCGTTATCTCGCCGGGAGCTTTGGCAAACTTTGCAGACTTCCTTGTCACTTGGCAGACCGGGCTTCTTCATGGGGGATTTCAATATGTGTGTTGATTCTTCCCAGTCTACATCGGAACACTCGGTCATGGATGCGCCGGAAAGTCGTATGTGGCAAGAGTTGGCTCTTGCTGTTCTTAAGCAAGATCTTTGGTCCTGGCTACACCCGTCTTCTCCAGGCTTTACTTTCCATTCGGCCCAGTATGCCACAACATGGTCGCGGTTGGATCGTATATATATCATGCAGAATGATGATTTTCTGCCTGAGATGCTCGAAATAAAAGTGTTGCAGCAATATGTCTTGTCGGACCATTTCCCTCTGCAGTTCGAGTTGCTTGCACAACCCATTGCCCCTTTTAAGCAATTTCTGGAGAGACTCCCTTTGCGTTTCAACTCGTCCTACTTAAAGCATACAATTTTCCAGGGCTATATGCAGCAATTGCTTGACAGATTCTTCTTGGACTTTTCCTCTCAGGGCACTGCGTCATTTGAAAGATTGCTCTCTAATGTGCAGCGGGTTGCTCGGCAATATGGGATCTATCATGCCTCTCTTTGTCGGCCCCGTCGACAGGCAGCGGAGGACCTGCTGGTTTTGGTTCGCTCCCTGCTGGTGGACACTCCGGATGATGCATTTCTGCTTGCACTGGCCATGCGGGTGGCTGATCTTATTAAAGAATTCCAGTTAAAATCGTATCAGCAGGCCAAATTGCAACATCTGACAGAGACTTTGCAAGATAGTGCATGTCAGACCCATAAGTTCTTTCGAGCTCTCCATGCCTCTCCTGCTCGAGAGAATATGACCAGACTCGAGGATGCACAAGGCCACCTTATCCTGGATCCACAGACTATTGTGCATATGTGCAGGAATTATTTCCGTGACCTTCTTGGTTCCGCTTCTTCACCTTCCGCCCAAATTACTCAGGCCCGTTCGGTTTTTTATGACCTGGTCCGCAATCAGCTTCCGCAGGACATGCAAGCTACTCTAGAGTCCGATATTGGTGAGGCAGAGGTTATGGATGTCTTGTTACACTTGCCCAAAGATAAAAGTCCGGGTTGGGATGGTCTCACCAATGAGTTCTTTGAAGCTTTCGCTACCCAACTGGCGAAACCATTGCAGGCCTTGTTTCAGCAGGTGTGGGAAACGGGGATCATGCCTCCCTCATGGAAACAAGGACTTATTAAACTGCTTCCAAAAGTTCCTTCGCCATCTAAGTTGACACAGTGGCGCCCCATTTCTTTGATGGGTTCAATGTACAAAATCTTTTCCAAAGTAATGGCTAATCGGCTCCATAAGCATCTCCCTGCCCTTGTGCACCCTCTCCAGTATGGTTTCATTAAGGGCCGAGATATTCTACACAATGTTTTGAATGCCCAATTGGCCATTGATTATGCCCGCCATTCTAATCAGGAGGTGGTACTGATTCAACTGGACCTGGAAAAGGCTTTTGACTATCTGGACTGGTCTTTCGTTGCTGACCTTATGTCTGCTATGGGCTTTGGTGCTCGGATGTCTCGTCTGATCTACACCATTAGTGCTGCGGCGTCTTCGCGAGTCATGCTGAACGGAGGTGTTACTGAGCCATTTGTACTTGCCCGTTCTGTCCGACAGGGGTGCCCTTTGAGCCCTTTATTCTTTGCCCTTGCGACACATCCAGTTCTTTCCATGTTATCACATATGGCCGCCTCCTCCCAGTTGGCCAGACTGTCGCTTCCTACAGGACAACACTTCATTGGCCAATCCCTGGCGGATGATACTTTTATGATTTTGCGTGCGGACAAGGATAACCTTCGAAAAGCATTGGATGTTTGGGGTCTCTTTGGTCAGGCGTCAGGCCTTCGTATCAATGCGCTCAAATCAGCCATTCTAAGCTGCACGGAGTCGGATTTGCAGTCCTTGGACTGGCAGGGTCTGGTTGTTCCTCGAGGTTCCATTGTCAGGCATCTTGGATACCCTTTGGGTGTTGAAGTTCCCCCAAAGCAGCTTCTGCAGTGGATTTCTCAGAAAATGGTGGCCAAGTTTATGTATTGGAAGTCTCAGGCCTGGCCTTTTCATGTTCGCCTCAAAGTAGCCCAGATCATTATGTTGCCAATGCTCACATATTTCTTGCCATTGTTGCCCTGGACTCCTACGACTCTGAATGCTCTCACTCAGTCTATTCGCTTCATGCTATGGAAGAAGGACTCATTGCATGCAGGCATTTCTTGGATCTCCTGGTCGCATGCGTGCAACCCCAAACGCATGGGTGGTGGAGCTATTTTGGATGCCCATACTCACATGCAAGCACTTCGTTGGTCCCTTTTCCGCGCCATGTGCTCGGATGATCATCATCCGTGGGTCGCTATCGCCCGGTATTTCCTCGAGGGCCATGGGCTTCGGCATGGCAATACCCAACTCCGGAGTTCTTGGTGGCACGTTCTGAATGCTGATTCGCGGTTTTCCAGTTCTTCTTCATCGCTGCTTACTCATTTGGTGTCTTCCTGGAAACACGTCCTTCAAAAGGCTCAGTGGCACCCACCGGAGGATCGCTTGGCTACTAACTCTTTTCAATTCGAATTACTGGCAGTCTCGCGTTTACTTTCGTGGGAAGGTAAACATGCGCTTAGACCACAATTCAACCGAATGGCACGTTTGGGCTTGTCTTCAGTTCCGGATGCCACCCTTACCAGTCGCAATGTGCTTATATCGTTTCGTACTGCTAGACGGCTTTTCAGGATCCCTCGTGGATATAGGCCTTTATGGGAACAGCTATTGACGGTGATCCAGAGCAGACAACCCTTTCCTGCTCTTGCTTCGGATCATCCCTGGCAGGATTGGGACCTACAAGGCCGGCTGCATTTGAGCAAAGCTTCTGCCAACCAAGTGTATCATCTTCTGATTAAAGATAATCAATGGCTAGTTACTAAAGCGAATGCTTTATGGGGATTGCGCAAATCCCGGTCATGGTGGAGGGCAACTGTGATGGAGGGCTGGGTCAACAAGACACCCTTTAAATACAAAGTCTTTCTTTGGAGAGTGATGATTGGGGGTCTTCCGCTTGCTTCGGTTCTTTCCAAGCGACGAATCTCCAATGGCACCTGTTTCTTTTGCACCACTACTATGGAATCCGCCCGCCACCGATTTATTTCTTACCCCGTCGCTAAGAAAGTCTGGTTATTTTTGTCGGCCGTTTGGCGAGGGGTGGTTGGTATCACACTGCGCCCCTTTGATTGGGTTTTGGGCCAGCCCAAATACCCTACTCCCGCACAGCCACATATGAAGCTCATGTATCACTTTCTTCGATACTGGGGCTGTTGGCATAACTGGACCATTCGGAATGCGATTCTGTTTGACTCCGCCCATAATGTTCAGCGGCATATTGTAAGGCTTAAGGGCCTCTTGTATTGGCAGTTAGCTCTTCTTCATCGTTCTGATTTGCTCTCTACGAAGGACTTCTGTCCTTGGCATATGGCAATTTCCTCCGCATCCTTGCCATGAAATTGTAACTTGTAGTACTTAGCACCTCTTCGCATGATGGCTTGGATTGTCGTCATGTATCTTGTAATCAAGTAATCTTGTATTTTTTTCGTAATTAATACAATTACCTTTTACGAAAAAGAAAGAAAAAGAGAGAGAGAGAGAGAGAGAGAGATTGGTATAAAAAAAAGAAAAAAAAACAAGAGAAGAAAAGAAGAGACTGAAAGGAGAGAGAGAGAGAGAGAGAGAGAGAGTGTGTGTGTGTGTGTGAGAGAGAGAGAGAGAGAGAGAGCGGACGGCTATGGAGGAGCTCGATCTGACGCCGACTCGCCCCTGTACCTGTGCTGCTGCTATCTGCCGCCGTCTGGCCGTCGCCCGCAGGCCCGTCGCCTGCCTCTGAAGCCCGCCGTCGTCAGCGCCTGCTCGTAGCCGTTTGCAGCCGTCGTCTGGCCCGTCGTCCTCGCTTCCTGCCTGCAAACGTCCGCCCGCGCGCGGGCGCCTCCCTGTGGAGGCGCAGGTTTCGCCGTCGACGCCCGTGCTGGCTAGGGCAGCCCGTCGTTTCCTGCAGTCGTCGCCTGGTTGACCTGCGGGTCCTGGTCGGTGGTCGCTGTCAGGCCTGGGCGCTGTCGCCCACCTGCTCGCCACAGATCGTCCTCTGGTCTGCGTCACCTCTCAGCCCGCTACAGCGACTTGTCTTCAGCTTTGCGCCCCTGCCTGCTTGCGCAACCAGCATCACGTGCTCAGGCCTGTGCGACTCTGCGTGGTCCCCTGTGCGCAGGGCTCAGGCAGAGAAAGCGAGAGAGAGAGCAAGCAAATCGGGGCTGCTGTCACCTGTGCTGGCCCTGGGCGCCCGTCAACGTCACCTACACACTGCCTACCTGGCGCGCCAACGTGACCTGCACACTGTCTACCTGTAACCGTGCTGCGCTGCATCGTGGAAGCCCTGACCAGAGAATCGCCAGGATCAAAGGGTGTGCTTGCAGAATACGTCCCTGCACAGGCCGGGACACGACAGTTTAGGGACAGGCAGATAGACATTTTACAAGGACATATCTGTGCCGAGGAGGCAGCAGATTATTGAACAGCAGAGACTGTAGACAGTGCATCCTGCTGCTGCAGTGAGGGAGCGAGCGAAAGAGAGAAGACAGCGGTATGGTTGGCCTAGATATGGATTTTCTCGACCGGACGGTGGCAGCCCTTGGCCCTGATTCCGATACCGAGGAGCCGGAGGATATGGTGCCATGCACGGAGGAGCCGCCTCTGGGTTCTGAACTGCCGCCGGCAAGCAAACGCTCTAAGCACACTTCAGACGAGCCAATGGGTCCTCAGGACCGTTCCTATGCACAGGTTGCCTCCGAACCTGTGGATTCGCAGGAAATAGACTGGGAGCATTTGCTGGACTTTGCCAATACTCTGCTTGGCGATTATGTCCAGCATAATAATGAAACTTTCTCTGCTGCGGCTGCGGATGATGTGCTGGAAGCGACAGTGGACCCAAAATCAGTCTTGCGGTCCTTCTCGGTGTTCTATGACCGTGGAGTTATACTTTTTTTCACCGGCAGGATCCCAGTGCTCTCACATATTCGCCAGTGGATGCACCACTTATTGCAAGGGGAGTATGTTGAGGAGATCTTCCTTGGCCCTCGCGGCTTTTATGAGGTGCTGTTGAAATCCGAATCGCATCGAGCTGAGCTACTGTCCAAGTTGCCACTATTCTTTGACCGCCGCTTGGTCCATGTGGTACCATGGCGCCCTATGGCTGACTTCCAGCGTCTGCTTCAACGCGAATGCCCGGTGTGGGTGGAAGTGGAAAATTGTCCAGCGGTATATTGGCCATTGTTGAAAGACGCGATGGCGGTTGTGGACACAGTGCTGGTTCCCCCCAGCCTCAGGGCTATGAACCGAAACCGTCTATGCATGTTATGGGATACGGCCAGGAAAAGGCCTGCGTGGCTTCGCCTCAATTGCGCTGGCATGCATCCTTTGCATTTTCGCCTGAAATGGGGCAATTTTGCCGGACACTGCTTTTCATGTGGTAAATTAGGGCATTTTGTAGCTGAATGCCCGGAACGGCAACTGTCTTCTGAGGAGGCGCAGGTTGTGCAGCCCAAGGATGACATGGTGCTTGATGCCCAAACACAGGAGACCCTTCAGCCCCCTACTGTCATGGAAAAAGGTAAACAACAGGTCCGAGCTTTGGATTCTCCTAGCTCTGATTGGATTGAGGCACGACAAAAAAAAGGTAAAAAGTTGGACGCAGGCCTGGCAGATCCTGGGCCTCATGTTTCCCCGGATTCCGTGCGCACGTACACGCCCCATCAGCCCCCCGCAATCCGTCTTCAAGGAAAGTCTATTCCGAGGGCCCCAAGGGCCCACCTGCTAAGCTGGCGTTTGATGCGAAAGGCAATGTGATTACTCCTTGGGATAGGCGTTATCCCCGCCCTGCTCCCAAGGTAGTGGATTTCCCTTCTACCTCTAAAGCAGGTCGCCCGAATTCATTTGCAGTATTGGCTGATTTTCTAGATGAGGGTGTCCTGGATGCCCTCGCGGAAAAGATGCAATCGAAGCAACAGGCGCCTCGTTCCTGACTTCCTTTGTTTGAAAATATATGAAGATTGCCACGTGGAACGTGCGAGGCATTTGCTCTCGCCATAAGCAGCATACCATGTGGTCTGTCTTGCATGAAAATCAGTGGGATGTATTATGTGCAATGGAGCACAAAAGTCATGGTGAGGCAGGCAAGGTTGTGGATTGTCGTGGATTTCGTCTGTTTTATGCAGGGACACATGCTAAGCATTATTCGGGCGTGCTGATGATTGTTCATGAGAAATACCAGCCTGTTCTTGTTAAAAATGATGTGCACGGCCGCTTTCTGGTAATCGAAGTCCTATTTGAAGGTGAGATTTTATGGCTGCTGGGACTTTATGCTCCCAATGATCCCACATCCCGACGGGATCTATGGTTGACTTTGCAGGGCTCCATGGCACTTGGCCGCAGAGGGTTTTTGATGGGAGATTTCAATATGTGTGTTGACTCTTCGCAGTCCACCTCAGGGCATTCGGTAATGGATACGCCAGAAAGCCGGGTGTGGAACTCCTTTGCTTTGCACATACTTAAGCAAGATCTTTGGTCGTGGCTTCACCCTTCTGTTTCAGGTTTTACTTTTCATTCTGCGCAATATGCAACCACTTGGTCGCAATTGGACAGAATGTATATCATGCAGGGGGGTGATTTTCTTCCCGAGATGCTGGAGATGAAGGTCTTGCAGCAATATGCGTTGTCGGATCATTTTCCCCTGCAGCTTGAGATGCGGGCACAATCTGTTGCACCTTTTATGCAGTTCCTGGATAAGCTCCCTTTACGCTTCAACTCCTCTTATTTGAAGCATCCAATTTTTCAGGATTATATGCAGCAACTGATTGAGAGGTTCTTATTGGACTTCGCCTCTGAGGGCTTGGCTTCGTTTGCACGCCTGCTCTCTAATGTGCAGCGGGTTGCTCGGCAGTATGGGATTCACACTGCCTCTCTTTGTCGCCGCCGTCGACTTGCAGCAGAGGACTTATTGGCCTTGGTCCGTTCCTTGCTCCTGGATTCCCCAGATGATGATTTTCTGCTGTCACTGGAGCGGCGTTTGGCCCATCTTATTCAAGTCTTTAGCTTGAAATCTTATCAGCAGGCCAAGCTGCATAACTTGACCGACACATTGCAAGATAATGCCTGCCAGTCTCATAAGTTCTTTCGCGCCTTGCATGCTTCTCCGGCTCGCGAAAATATGACTCGACTTCAGGACTCGGAAGGTCGCATGGTCACTGATCCGCAGACCATTATCAATATGTGCAGAAATTATTTTATGGATCTTTTTGGTTCTTCATCCTTGCCGTCTAGCCAGGTTACGCATGCCCGCTCGGTCTTCTATCAGCTGGTCCACCAGCAGGTTCCGCTTGATATGCAAGCCTCTTTGGAGGCGGATATTTGCGAAGAGGAGGTTATGGATGTGTTGTTGCACCTGCCTAAGGATAAAAGTCCTGGTTGGGATGGTCTCACTAATGAATTTTTGAGCACTCAGCCACGCAGTTGGTAAAGCCTTTAGTGGTCATGTTCCAGCAGGTTTGGGAAACAGGGGTCATGCCTTCTTCATGGAAAGAAGGCCTCATCAAACTGATCCCCAAGGTCCCTTCGCCGTCAAAGCTGCAACACTGGAGACCAATTTCGTTGATGGGCGTGATGTATAAAATCTTTTCCAAAGTGCTGGCAAATCGGCTTCACAAGCACCTTCCAGCTCTTGTGCACCCCCTCCAATATGGTTTCATTAAGGGACGCAACATTTTGCACAATATCTTGAATATGCAAATGGCTATTGATTATGCGAGGCACTCCAATCAGCAAGTGGTCTTGATTCAACTGGACCTGGAAAAGGCGTTTGACTGTGTGGACTGGTCTTTCCTTGCAGAGCTTATGTCTGCTATGGGCTTTGGGATCCGCATGTCCCGATTGATCTACACCATTAGTACTGAGGCTTCTTCAAGAGTTATGCTTAATGGTGGGGTCACAGAGCCATTTCTCCTTGCACGCTCGCTCAGAAAAGGCTGCCCTTTGAGTCCTCTCTTCTTTGCCTTGGCGACTCACCCGGTCCTTTCAATGTTATCCTCCATGGAGGCTTCTGCCCAGCTGGCAGGGTTATCTCTTCCTTTGGGGCAGCACTTCATTAGCCAATCTTTGGCTGATGACTCCTTTATGATTTTGCAGGCGGACAGGGATAACATTCGCAAGGCATTAGATGTTTGGACGCTCTTTGGTCAAGCTTCTGGTCTTCGCATCAATGCCTTCAAGTCAGCCATTCTCAGTTGCACGGAGCCTGATTTAGAGTCATTAGGCTGGCAGGGCCAGGTGGTTTCTCGTGGCGCGATTGTCAGGCATCTTGGATACCCATTGGGGGTGGATGTACGGCCAAAGGCCCTGCTGGAGTGGATTTCACACAAACTGGCCGTGAAGTTTATGTATTGGAAGTCGCAAGCCTGGCCGTTCCATGTCCGCCTCAAAGTGGCTCAAACAATTATGCTACCAATGCTGACATATTTCCTGCCATTACTGCCATGGACGCCCAGTACTTTGAAGGCTCTTACTCATCCCATTCGTTTCATGCTATGGAAGAAAGATTCACTGCAGGCAGGCATTTCCTGGATTTCATGGTCACATGCATGTACCCCTAAGCGCATGGGTGGTGGAGCTATTTTGGATGCAGAAACTCATATGCTGGCTCTTCGTTGGTCTCTGTTTCGTGCCATGTGTGTGGATCATCACCCGTGGACCATCATAGCCTGTTATTTTCTTGAGGACAGCGGCCTCCGCCCGGGTAACACACGGCTTCGAGCCTCATGGTGGCATGTCCTTAATGCTGACGCTCGTTTCTCCAGTCTCTCTTCCTCTTTGTTAGTGCATTTGGTCGGCTCTTGGAAAGTGGTGCTCCAAAAGGCCCGTTGGCATCCTGTAGGGGACCGCGTGCAGACATATTCTTTTCAGCTGGAATTGTTGGCGGTATCCACATTACTTTCATGGGAAGATAAACATCAGCTCAGACCAAGATTTAACCGCATGGCCCGTTTGGGTGTGACTTCGATTGCGGATGCTACCCTTGCCACTCGCAATGTCCTTGCATCATTTCGGACTGCTAGGAGACTTTTCAGGATCCCGCGCGGATACCGTGATTTATGGGGGAAGCTTTCCTCGGAACTTCAGGGTAGGCAACCCTTTCCTGCCCTGGCTATGGATCGCCCTTGGCAGGACTGGGACCTTGCAGGCCGGTTGAGTCTGGAAAAGGCCTCTACTAATCAGGTGTATCATCTTCTCATTAAAGATCACCAATGGTTGGGCGTGAAAGTTAATGCTGTTTGGGGCCTGCGGAAATCACTGTCATGGTGGCAGGCAACGCTGATGGAGGGATGGCAGAACAAGACACCTTTCAAATGCAAGGTCTTTCTGTGGCGGGTAATGATTGGTGGTCTTCCTCTTGCCTCGGCCCTTTCCAAGCGTCGAATCTCGAATGGCACTTGCTTCTTCTGCACCATTTCGGCGGAATCGGCCCGACATCGTTTTCTTTCTTGCCCGCTCGCCAAGAATATCTGGTCACTCTTGTCACGAATCTGGCACGCGGTGGTGGGGTCTTCACTGACTCCCTTCGATTGGGTTTTTGTGCGCCCGAAGTATCCCACACCACCACCGTTACATATGAAGATCTTATTCCATTTTTTCAGATACTGGGGATGCTGGCACATTTGGACCACCCGAAATGCTTTTCTCTTTGATTCGGCTTCTAATGTACCGCGACATATTGCAAGGCTTAAAGGGCTCTTGCATTGGCAGCTAGATCTCATCAGGCACTCTGACTTGCTCCCTCAGGAGGATTTGTATTCCTGGCATTTGGCAATTGCCTCTGGGTCCTTGCCATGATTGGTGTAACTTTTTAGTACCCTAGTCCGGGGATTTCCCACACGTTGGCCTATGGCCCTCGTGCCTCTTGTACTCGTGTAATCATGTAATCTTGTACTTTCTTCGTAATTAATACAATTACCTTTTACGAAAAAAAAAAAAAAAAGAGAGATTGGTATAGGTTATGGATGTTTTGTTACACTTGCCCAAGGATAAAAGTCCGGGTTGGGATGGTCTCACCAATGAATTCTTGGAGGTTTTTGCTACCCGACTGGTGAAACCATTGACGGCTATGTTTCAGCAAGTTTGGGAAACGGAGTTCATGCCTTCCTCATGGAAAGAAGGACTTATCAAACTGCTTCCAAAAGTTCCTTCACCGTCTATGTTGAAACATTGGCGACCAATTTCTTTAATGGGTTCTATGTATAAAATCTTTTCCAAAGTAATGGTGAATCGGCTCCATAAGCATCCTCTTCAATATGGTTTCATTAAGGGCCGAAACATTTTGCATAATGTCTTAAATGTGCAAATGGCTATTGACTATGCAAGGCACTCTAATCAGGAGGTGGTATTGATTCAATTGGACCTGGAAAAGGCTTTTGATTATTTAGACTAGTCTTTCATTGCAGAACTTATGTCTACTATGGGCTTTGGTACTCGGATGTCTCGTTTGATCTACACCATTAGTGTTGCGGCTTCTTCGCGAGTTATGCTGAATGGTGGTGTTACCGAGCCATTCGTCCTTACACGCTCTGTGAGACAGGGTTGCCCTTTGAGTCCTCTCTTTTTTGCCCTTATGACTCATCCGGTTCTTTTGATGTTATCTCATATGGCAGCTTCTACTCAGTTGGCTGGATTGTCTCTTCCTTTTGGACAGCACTTCATTAGTCAATCCTTGGCTGATGACAGCTTTATGATTTTGCGTGCGGACAAGGATAATCTTCACAAAGCATTAGATGTTTGGACTGTCTTTGATCATGCTTCTAGTCTTCATATCATGCTTTGAAATCAGCCATTCTCAGTTGCACGGAGTCAGATTTGCAGTCATTGGACTGGCAGGGAATGGTTGTTCCCCGTGGTTCCATTGTCAGCCATCTTGGGTACCCTTTGGAAGCAACTACTAGAGTGGATTTCACAGAAACTGGCAGCTAAGTTTCTGTATTGGAAGTCACAGGCTTGGCCCTTCCATGTTCGCCTCAAAGTGGCTCAGACAATTATGTTGCCAATGCTCACATATTTCTTGCCATTGCTGCCTTGGACTACTACTACATAGATTGTCAAGCCGCTATGAGAGTGGTCACTAAGAGCATGGCCGGACATTTGGAGATTTCTCTAATAGAGAAGCTAAACTAATGTGGAATTATCAAGATGAGATCTTTCTATAGAAGAAATAAAGATCTAGTGCAAAGAGGAAAAGTGGAGTAACACAAAACAAGTGTCTATCCACATATCATTAGGTGTGGCAAGTGGTGGGACACTTGGAAGCTTGTATGATAATTCTCCTAACACTTGTCTCCTCTCCATGGCCTTTCTTATCACTTGAAAACAATTAAGAATACAAACAATAAAATTTATAAAGTATTGCTACAACACAAAACCTACTATTATTAGAATGTCATCCCTATTTGCTTGCACTAGCAGTTTTAGGCCAATCCGAGGCTCCTAAAATTTAGCGACCTCAAAATATTTATGGTTCTCCTAAAATTCAAGAACCTTCCAATATGGGTATCACGTAAAGGTTCCTTTCAAGTACATTACAAAAACCATGGTGGAATCTTCACATGAGTCTTCTATACAAAGAAATGTGCATTTCGAGGTTCCAATATACACATGTACATTGTACAAACATTTTATGATCATGCCACCTTACTAATTGTAACCATCTATTCTAGCGGTTCTAGCATGTACTTCAACTGATTAATTCTTTGCATGTGAATCTCACCTTGACATTCACAAGTACCCAATTGAGTCATATAGGTGAAACTATGTACTAACTATCTTCTAACTCTTTGTATGGATCCACCATAACTTGTGACCGCTCATCATTGGCCACCTCTAATACACTTTTATTGATACCTTTAAATTACAAAGAAAATAAATTTAATAAATAATTGAATACACAAATATATTAAAATGAATATAATTTCTATTTTTGTTGTATTGCAATAGCCCTCTAGGTTTTATTTAGCTATCCTCAGCTCACAAGCTTCTTCATATGATTAAAGAATACCTAGATAGCTTTGCACGCACTTTAGCAAGAATTAGTGTATCACAAGGCCATTTCTAGTGGTTTGGTCCTTCTGAAATAAAACCTATCTCAAGTTCCAAGAGTTATTTTGTTTCTTCAACTTCAAGGGATACTCAGTAAAAGAGGTTCCTTCAGTATTGGTCCTATGTAAGGCTTAAGCAAACTTACATGAAAAGAATTATGTATTTTTCAGTGAGCAAGAAGGTCAGATTGATAAGAAACTTCATTTAATTTATCAATTACTTCGAAGGAGCCAAAGTATCTATTGTTGTTAAGCTTCGAAAAAGATGAACCTTGATTGGAATCTTATTTTAGTCTGCTTTTATCAAATTTCAGTGACATATTGACTATTTTCAAAAGCTTCTTATTTGCCTACTTACCTCTTTTTTCACTTATGAGGAGCTTTAATAGTGGCTCAAACTTGATTCATTATTGTTTTTAAATCTAAAGCAAACTCCTCACAACAAAAATCTTGTCTTAATTTTAGTGGAAATAATTGGATCGATAAAGACATAGCAGTAAAGAAATATTTCTTAGCATTAAAAACATAGATTTGTTTTTTTGAACTAGAGTAATTTTTTTCTTTTTACAAAAAGAAAAATATACCTTCTTTTTATGCACATTTTCTTTGTGTGATATGAATGAATCATGAAATTTGGGGTCTGAATCAATAATGGATCATGGATGTGTACTACATTATTCTCAATTGACTCTAGCCTGTCGTGGTGCATCGTTGATACTCAATTGGTCTCCTTATGTTTAAGAGAGAATTTCATAAAGGTTTAAAATCTCCTTTCCTAATTTAAAACTATAAAAAGACCCTTTATTAAAAAAACTTGCCCTTCTTATTTTACTCCCTCTTGAAAGAAACTTATGAAACACATTTCTAACATTTTGTTTCTAAATGTTTATGACATTTATGGCTGCAATTGACAATAATGAATCATAGATGTGTAATGCATTATTCTCAATTCATTCTAGTCTATCACGTTATATCACTTATGTTCAATTGGTCACTTCATGTTTAAGAGAGAGCTCCATAAAGGTTAAACCTCTTTCCCTAGTTTGAAACTATGAGAATACCCTTTACAAGAAACTTGTGTTTTTTCTTTTACCCCTTGAAAGAAACACATTTCTGATATTTCACTTCTAAACATTATTTACATTTCTAGTTGCTATGTAGAAGGAAACACTTTATTTTATATTATCTCACTTAGAGCTTTCCCTATGGATAAGCCCATTACATTGTTGCAATCAAACTTCAACCATAGAAAAAACTTCTTCCATTGTGACTTATGTTCACTAACATAAGCTTTCAACATATCCAATAGAGTGAGATTCATTACCTCTATTTGACCATTAGTTTCATGATAAAAAGAGAAGGAAAACTTCAAAGGGGCTCCTAAATTCCTAGTTACTTGTGAATTTGAAACCTCTACAGGAGATGATTTTGAATTATATATTATGTAGTCTAAAGATATGTTGAATGAAAAGTCTTGTAGCTCCTGATGATTTTAATGTTTAATGACATGGAATAAAATCTCATTGCTTGCTGAATCTATAAATTATGATCCAAATTATTTCATGACCCTAAGATATTCTTGGAATACATGAGATGAAATCCATTGTGATAGATTTCCATCGACATTGTTGCAGTAATCCTAGGGTCTTTTATCTCAAATACTTGGATTTTTGACATGCCAAGTAAACCTCAATAAATTTGTGTATCTCTTTATAGCGTTCGTCAATAAAAGAAACATTCAAATGTACTTAAAGTGGTTTCCCTTCCTATGTGTCAGGCATAAGGAGGTTCATGACTTTCCTTAATGAAATTGTGTATATCTCTTCATAGTATTGACCAATAAAAGCAGCATTCAATTGCACTTAAAGTAACTGCCCTTTATCTATGTCGTTCGTAAGGAGGTTAATGACTTTTTAAAGCACCCTCCATCAAATAGAAAGAGTGTCACAAAGACAATTACTCCTGAGAAGGTAACTATCTTTGATAGAATAATTTGGATGAGAATCTTCTTGTTGCATCGGCCAAACAAATGCAAATTCAGTATCTTGATTGTAAATATTGCTCATTGCTTGGAATTATTCATAATGAGCCACTGTATAGCTAAGCACTCTAGAATTTCTCTTGTAAATACTTCTAAGCCTTAAAATACTTCAAGCTCTAATGATCATCATTTAAATTATGGATTTCAACGGGTGTATACAATATAGCCTTCTTGATTCAGCAATGCAACAACACAATCACCACAAGAATTCCCTTCTAGCACTAATGGTTTTACCAAATCTAGAATGATACAAATAGATTCGAAAGTGAGGGCTCTTTTTAACTTTGTAAAGACTGCCTTTTTTTTCATAATAGATAGTTGTATTCATTGCAAATAAAATGCAAGATTACATGATTGGAAGATATAGATAACTCTAGGTCTTCGCCTTTCCTTTCTCCCTCCATTGAAAGAATCTCTTTTTCTTTGTCAGGCCATGAAGAAGATAAGTCATATGTGTAAAATGCTTGATGAGGCGGTTCTAAAGGTTGCCTTTTCATGTGCATCAAAAAGATCGGGTCATTCTTGGATTATCTTGATAGATACCTAATATAATCATTTTATGTATGAAAAATTCACTCTTTTCAACATTTTTCTAGAGTTGATTTTGTTAGAGTAGTTGTAGAGCAATCCCCAAGTGTTGATGATGCTCCTCTTTATTGTAGAATAATCATTCAATTGAGGTGTAGGACAATCCCTAGGTGTTGATGACACTTCTCTTTATTGTAGAGTGATCATTCAATTGAAGGTGGCTAGTACACTAGTTAATCTAAAAGGAACCAATGGTAATTCATAATGACTAAATGATCTGAAAAAGTGTTGGGTTTTACTCATGCCTACGTTCACAGAGGAGTGTCGGTGATCTCTAGTAGGACACTCGAGCACTTTTTACTCTCCGTACAAGAGAGGTTCTTTCCCCTAGATTTATTCCCTTTATTTATGTGCCTATGTTACACAATTTCGGGCACTTATCGTGTTTCACACACTGCGGGCTTACATCCCTAAGGTTTAAGGGTTGTACTTTGTACTTGCATCTCGCATTTGTACTTGCAACCCAAGGTTTAAGGGTTGTACTTTGTACTTGCATCTCACATTTCAATCTATTGCATTGGGTGTCATGCTTTCACTCTCCACACTGTCTACTTCACTCTCAGCTGAGCTTCATCCACTCCTGTTCTCACAATTGGTATCAAAGTTGTGTTCAGCTCAATCTTCTCTCACTATGTTCTGCAACCATCAGCAGGGTCTAGCTCTACTCTGGCTTCAACCTTCAGGAGTCCCCGTCAGCTACCTTGCAGTGTACCCTTGTACTAGCGACCTACATTCTACAACAAATGCCCCGCCTGTAGCAGAAGCACTGCCCTAGTTAGCGCCTCCTCCAAAACACCGCCCCAGCCAGCATCTGTGCCAGCACCAACACTCTGCAACAAAGTTGAGCTCTGCATCAACTATCCCACCTCGTCCTGGTCTTGCGCCCACCTGTCCCTCTACCCTGCGCCAACTACGCCCGCCCGTTAGCAGCTCCAGGCCCGCCCATAAGACACCAACGCTGCCCAAACCTCGACACCGCCCTGTACTCCTACGACCTTCGACAATGCACTGCCTGGTAATTGCACTCGCCCTACACTCCTGTCTTTGGTGCACTCTACGATCTGGGTCGACGCCGCCCCCTGCGCCCGTCTACCCCCCTCAGTTGGTGTGGCTATGACCTATCTGTTAGCGCCTCTGTCCTCTACGTAGGCCTCTAGCGCGCAATGAGCCTCCACATTAACCTCCAGTTGCAAAGAATTGGAGGTACAAGTTTTTTTTCTTATTTTTTATTTCAAATTCATTTCTAGGAAAGGGTCTTTTGCCTGAGCAAGCACAATCAGTCTCAATACATGTTTGGGACATGATTATTACATAAATTTATTGGTAAATAGGCCAGGAAATTTTGGGGCTTTTGGGTTTTGTGAAGACATTGGTACATGCAATACAGTTTTAGTCTGAAATAGACTATTTTTTAGCATTTTGGGGCAAGAAATTTTAGGGCTTTTGCTTCTACAGTGTTGCTGAGTATTTATTGCACCTTCGACTGCGTGCATTACAAACAATTTTGACAAAGTGCGCTTCAATTCGTTAATTACAACAAATTATTTGCTGTAATTTTTGGAAATTCTGAGATTTCTAGGTTGGTCCAGCTTGGAACATTGCTCTTTTGCAAATCAGGGAGCTGATGTACTTACCTATGTATCCAAGGAGGACAGGTTGGATGGTAATAACTATTCACTCTAGTCCTTCATGATGAAGAATGTGCTGATTGTGAAGATTCTTTGGGAATATGTTAGCGGTGAAGAAGTTAGGCCTAGAGTTGTGACTCCTGCTACTCCCCCAGGAGGATATGCACAACGGGCAACTCAGCATGTTCACCGTGCTCCAACTCAGCCACTTCCCCAAAGATCAATAGCACAAAAGGCATGGGATACACGGGATACAGAGGCTTTGTCGTTGATTGCATTCGCAATTCAACGGTCTATCATCCCTCACATTCAATTTGTGGCTTCTTCACGAGTAGCTTTGCTAACCTTGGAGCTCATGTTTCCTGATAAGAATGAGACCCGCATCCCTTTCTTGAAGAAAGAGCTTGAGACAGTGAAGATTGATGACGGTGATTCTATACAGCATCACCTAAATAAAATTTAGGACTTGCGTGAGCAGCTTATGAATGTTGATAAGTATTCCTCAGATGCACAGTTGATATCTACTACATTGAATTCATTGCCAGTCAGACAAGCCCTCGGGAGTTGAGAACGTTGTCAACTGAGATGACTGTGCCGTGGCAGTGTGAGTCTGACCTTTAAACTGCCCCTTGCCATCACCCTACCTCCCCTGCAAGGGGTTGCCTGACTAAGGGGCCGGGGTCTGAGACTTAGGTTTTGGTGTTGTGCCTCTTGCCTTTGATCAACACTCGTCGTCAAAATGGCCAGCCTTTTGACAATGTTGACACTACCTATTCTTTTTAGGCACATTTTGCCACCCACGTTTGAGAATTTGGGATGTTCCTTGTGATTCCCCAGATTGATTTTGCTTTTGATTTTGATTTTGATTTTGAGTTTGAGTGGAGGTTTGGTTTTGTTTTCCCTTCCCTTGTTGCTCTTTCTGAGAATGAGCAACAAGAGCCCCCTCTGAAGAGAAATTCATATGAAATTGATCGAACAACCATGCGTAACGCAACAGCTGACACTCAAATTCATAGAATGTAGGCATGGTAGGTTTTGAAATTATGCCTTCCACAAAATTAAAGTATTTTCTAAGGAGTTTGTTTAGGAACAATGTGGCCTAATCGTCAGAGGACTTAGGAGTCCCCATACTGGAGAATTCAACGAGGACACGCCAAAACTCAGCCAACTTGACTTTCAAGTCATATCGGTCAGTGATTTTGAAAAGCTGAAGCTCATGGTCAAGATTAATACGACGGGTCCTATCCCGAGCCGCATAGCGGTCAGTCAAGTGAGCCCAGTCATCCCGGTCAGTGATTTTGAAAAGCTAAAGCTCATGGTTAAGATTAATACGACGGGTCCTATCTCGAGCCGCATAGCGGTCAGTCAAGTGTGCCCATCGCTCTCACACTAAGTCAAAATGCTGAAGCTGAGAATGAAACTCAGGCATTAAGCCCTGCATCAGCTCGACAATAGCGGAGGCATTCCTAGCCTTCCATGAGCGGACAAGCTCGTATAGAACAAGTGCGGAATCGGGTTGGGGCTCCAACCCTTGCATAACATTCCATAGGTTCTAGGAGTCAAGGACATGTCTCATCAAGCTCGACCAAGTAGTAAAGTTTGATCCGTTAAAACGAGCCTTGTCATTAAATGCATGCTTGGTAGAAGACGAGTAGGTAGGGTAAGATGGATGTGGGGTATAAGATTATGAAGGGTAAGATGGTAGAGGTGGATGTGTTTGATAAGAAAAAGGAGGAGGGGAAAAAGATAGGTAGGCAGAAGTAGGTTGTGAGTGTCCAACGAGTGCCGATTGAGGCGGAGGCACTAGAACATGAATGTTTCCATAAGGTGCCGGTGTATGTGAAGGCACTGGGACACGGAAGCCCTGTCCAAAGTGAGCTTGGGGCACAACAGTATGACCAGAAGATCCACTAGGGAAAGCCATGGAGGCAAACTGTGGAGTGAGGCTGGGGCACAACAATATGACCAGAAGGTCCACTCGGGAAAGCCATGGAGGCAAACTGTGGAGTCAACTGATCCACACTCGGGAGAGACTGGGGGGGATATCCAGGCTACAATGATCCCAAAAGTGTGTGTGAAGTAGATGAGACACCACCCGACAGAGGTAAGAATGAGGTCCTAAAGGTGTCTATGTTTCCATAAATCCCCGTTGTGATGTGCGGTGCGGCATAACGTGTCTGAAATGAAAAAGTGAATGGAAGTGGAGAAGCAACGGATGAATGTGGTGGGATGGGTGGGTTTTGAAAAGGAGGTGTATGAGGTGCAGATGCATTTTGTTCATTTTTATCATTTGATGATTGAAAATAAAAATGTAAAGATGATGATGCACCATGCAATGAAGAAAAAGGAACACTAAATTCATTCTGATTTTGTGAAGTAGAGTGAAAAGAAGGAAGGTTAGAAGAAAAGGTACCTAGCTTTTTCTTATAATCCCACGACGTGTGTTAACATACAAGAATTGGTCCTCAAGAGGACATTTTCCGTAGTCAACAGATTGTACTCTTTCTTCCACATGATCTTTACCAGAATATTGCAAAGAAGAAGAAGTAAAAGAAGAAGGCACAAAAGATGAATCTAACGTACCTTACATCGGAGTGGATGGAAGTGGATAAAATAAATGAACATACTCCGGGTCTTGTTTTCCAATAGGGCGGCCCATCCTTGATGAAGGTCTCGATGGCCCTACAACATCATTAGACTTACGCGCAAAATCAGAAGAGAGAAATTCATGCATACCTTCATTTAGGAGATTTTTTTGAAGGGCAATCCTTCAATCAAGCTCCTCAACAGACTGTACTCTTTCTTCGACATGATCTTTACCAGAATATTGCAAAGAAGAAGAAGTAAAAGAAGAAGGCACAAAAGATGAATCTAACGTACCTTACATCGGAGTGGATGGAAGTGGATAAAATAAATGAACATACTTCGGGTCTTGTTTTCCAATAGAGCAGCCCATCCTTGATGAAGGTCTCGATGGCCCTGCAACATCATTAGACTTATGCGCAAAATCAGAAGAGAGAAATTCATGCATACCTTCATTTAGGAGATTTTCTTGAAGGGCAATCCTTCAATCAAGCTCCTCAACAGACTGTACTCTTTCTTCCACATGATCTTTACCAGAATATTGCAAAGAAGAAGAAGTAAAAGAAGAAGGCACAAAAGATGAATCTAACGTACCTTACATCGGAGTGGATGGAAGTGGATAAAATAAATGAACATACTCCGGGTCTTGTTTTCCAATAGGGCAGCCCATCCTTGATGAAGGTCTTGATGGCCCTGCAACATCATTAGACTTACGCGCAAAATCAGAAGAGAGAAATTCATGCATACCTTCATTTAGGAGATTTTCTTGAAGGGCAATCCTTCAATCAAGCTCCTCAATCTTCTTTAGTCTATAAGCTATGATCAGTTTATATTCTTTGAAGGTTAGCTTGTCTAGCTGTTCTTCCACGTAATCAGAAGTATCATCCACCATGTCGAAACTTTGTGGAGCAAGCTGATCAGCCCACTCTTGCTCGGTTCTCGGCATAGTTGGTCTTGGAGACTAAATCAGTGTTATTGTGTTCGAAGTCATTTGAACTTACTATTGTTCTTGCTTCTTGTGTAGAGCTTTCAAATCAAAGGCCTAGGTTTCTCAAAGAATACCAGCCTCTGATACCATGTTAAGAAATACCCTAACACAGAAACATAAGCAGAAACCGTACGACAAAGCACAGACTGATAAAAGAACGCCGTTAGGGTTAGAGTAACTCAGAGACAATGAGCACAGTGAATAAATGAAGTGGCATAACTATTGAATAATATGATGCTCATGCAGCAAACACACTATGCACTGAATGAATATTGAACCTCGAACTCCTGTATCTCAAGGATCAGACCCAACAGTGATGTATTTGATACAAACAGCAATGAGGAGAGAGAAATACTAAAAACGCAGGCAATAGATGAGAGAAATACTAAAAACGCAAGCAAGACAGCCTACAGGAGAGAGAAAGACTAGAAACGCAAGCAAGATAGCCTGCAGGAGAGAGAAAGACTAAAAACGTAGACAGTAGGTGAGAGAGACTAAAAACGCAGGTAGGACAGCCTACAAGAGAGAGAAAGACTAAAAACGTAGGTAGCAAGTGAGAGAAAGACTAAAAACGCAAGCATGACAATCTGCAGGAGAGAGAAAGACTGAAAACGTAGGCAGCAGGACTGTGATGACGTGGCAGGCTGTACGGCAGCAGGTCTGCACAAGAACAACAGTCACCTAACCGAAATCAACTGCAAACTGCGTAAAGAGCGCTAGAAATGAGGTGCCAACTAATAGAGACAGCAATGGACAGCTTCGGCTGAGATGTCCTCCGCAGACGGGGTGTGGGCAACAAGCTGAAACACCTGAAATCTGCAAAAACGAGATTGAAGAAAGAGTCGAGGTTTGACTGCCAATTTATAGAAAATTAGGGTTCTAGATCCTCTCCCACTTAACTCTCTCAATCCGCTTCCCATTTTAGGGTTTTGGATAAAATAAGCCTAAAATAAGCATGTTTTGGGGTTGTTTAAGTGAATAAGTGCATTTCTTAGCACAACATCATAGAGATGGCCAGATGTATGCTGAAAGCAAAGAGCTTGCCACACAATTTTTGGATGGAAGCAATTATGTGTGCTTGCCATGTTTTGAATAGATACTACACCAAAGTATTAAGAAATATCACACCTTTTGAGACTTGGAATAGCCAGAAACCTTCTGTTGGGCACTTTCGTACTTTTGGGTCTCTAGCATATGCTCACATTCCCAAAGTACTTAGAAAAAATTTTGATAATAAGGCTGTCGAATGCATTTTTTCGGGATATAATAGTGAGAGCAAAGGATATAGATTATATGATCCCGTCTCTAAAAAGGTATTTGTCAATAGGGATGTAGTTTTCAATGAAAAAACAGAATTATCCCTTGGTTTTGACACACATTAGGCTGCCAGTGATATATTTGAAGGGCTACTCTCCATTTCTTTTGGTGATTTAGCTGGAGTTTCAGCAAGTGAACTTAATGTTCAACCAACTACTCCATTGGATAATGCAGAAAATCAGTCCATGGCTGATCTGAATATTCAGCAAAGTGTTGAATCTGAAATTCAGCAAGAGCTTATACATAGTCAGGAGGCTAGACAAATGCCTAGATGGTATTTACAAAATATGAAAGATAGTCATTTGGATGCTCTGATGGCTGGTCATACTAGAAGGCAAGCTCGGATGTATGATAATGCATATACCATGGAGTTTGTTATGGCAACAAATACAGTTGATGATGAGAAGCATGAATGTTTTAAGGATACACAACATAGTGTGCATTGATGGCAGCAATGCAAGCTGAGTTTGATTTCCTCATTACTGATCAAACATGGGATTTAGTGTCTTTGCCTATTGGAAAGAATACCATTGGAACAAAATGGGTCTACAAGCTGAAAAGGAATACAGATAGATCCATTGATAAATATAAAGCCAAGCTTGTAGCCAAGGGCTATGCACAGATGAAAGGCATTGACTATGAGGAGACATTTGCTCCTACCTCCCGCATGACTACCATCAGGTCTATGGTTGCCTTGTTGGCTGCCCATTATGGATGGACTGTGCATCAGCTAGATATCAAGACTGCATTTTTACATGGGGAACTTCATGAAAAAGTATATCTACAGCAGCCCATTGGTTTTGCAGTAAAGGGATCTGAACACTTGGTTTGTGGGCTTATATAGCTTGAAACAAGCTTGGTATGCAAAGATTGATGCCTTTTTACTCAGCCAAGGATTCATAAACAGCTCATCAGAGTCTACTATTTATGTATGTAAAGAGGGGGGATCCATACTGATCATTTGACTATATGTTGACAACCTTTTGCAGCAATCAAACAAAATTTGCAGCAAACTTTTCAGATGGTAGATTTTGGGTCTTTGCACCATTACTTGGGCATTCAATTCATTTATAATGCTAGAGGCATTGCTTTATCACAGTCAAGATACATTGGTAAACTTCTTGAGAAGTTTGGCTTACAAGATTGCAAGTCACTCTCTACACCAATGGAACCTAGACTAAAGTTGTCATTGCATGATGACAATGACTTGTTTGATATACACACATATGCTCCAACGATCAAATGCCTTATCTATCTATTTGCAGCATTCAAACAAAATTTGCAGCAAACTTTTCAGATGGTAGATTTTGGGTCTTTGCACCATTACTTGGGCATTCAATTCATTTATGATGCTAGAGGCATTGCTTTATCACAGTCAAGATACATTGGTAAACTTCTTGAGAAGTTTGGCTTACAAGATTGCAAGTCACTCTCTACACCAATGAAACCTAGACTAAAGTTGTCATTGCATGATGACAGTGACTTGTTTGATATACACACATATGCTCCAACGATCAAATGCCTTATCTATCTATGCAACACTAGGCCGGACATACAGTTTTGGTAAACTTCTTGAGAAGTTTGGCTTACAGAATTACAAGTCAATCTGTACACCAATGGAATCTGGACTGAAGTTGTCATTGCATGATGACAGTGACTTGTTTGATATATACACATATGCTCCAGCGATTGGATGCCTTATCTACCTATGCAACACTAGGCCGGACATACAGTTTGCAAAATCTATGCATCAGCCACGCATGTCACATTGGCAAGCTGTCAACCGTGTTTTCCGTTACTTGCAAGGTACTAGGACTCTTAGATTGCTTTATGCCAAGGGGGGATCACAGCACTTACATGCTTACAGTGATTCTGATTGGACTGGTGATTATGATTCTCATCACTTCACTAGTGGCAATTGTTTCTTTCTTGGCTCATCTTACATATCTTGGCTTAGCGAGAAACAGTCCACTCTTGTCATCATGTGAAGCTGAATACAAGGCAGCTTTCACTACCACAGTTGAATGTGTATGGCTTAGACGCTTGCTAGGTGAGATGTATCTGTCACAGAGCCTACTCCTTTATTCACTAACAATCAAAGTGCCATTGCAGTGAAATGGAACCCAATGTTTCATGCATGCACGAAACGCACCGAGATCCATTATTACTTTGTCAGAGAGAGGCTACATGCCAGAGATATCAGCCTTGTCTATTGTCCTACCACCAATAATGTGGCAAATATCTTCACCAAAGCTCTTCCTCGTGACAAATTTGAAGCATTTCACAATGCTTTAAATTTGATCTCCTTTGGTAGCGGATGACCCTTGTATTTTGATCACTCTTCACTCCAAGGGGGTTTGTTGGGTTTTACTCACGCGTATGCTCACAAAGGAGTGTTGGTAATCTCCAATAGGACACTAGGGCACTTTTACCTCTTCGTACGAGTGGTTTTTTCCCCCATATTTAGTCCCTTTATTTTATTTGCCTATGTTACACACTTTCGGGCACTTGTCGTGTTTCACGCACTTTGGGTGTGAACACCCTCTTACAACCCTAAGGTTTAAGGGTTGTACTTTGTACTTGCATCTCACACTTCAGTCTATTGCATTGGGTGTCGTACTTTCACTCTCCACACTGTCTACTTCACTCTCAGCTAAGCTTCAATCCACTCCTGTTCTCACAAAAAGAAAATTTATATATACCTTGTCGTATTATCTTGATTAAGTAACCACTCTTTGGATCAATGAGGCTGAAAACATTTGAGACTTCACAATAATTTTGTTGAGGTCATGATAATCAATGTACCATCCTCCTTTTGAGCAAGGACTGGTGAGCAAAATGATGAGCTACTTGGCCTAATTAGCCCATACCTAAGTAGGTCTTCTACTTGCATTTCGGGTCCTTGCAAAGAGCAGCTTACACAATATGGTAAGGAGAAAAACTACTCGAAGTAATATCAATATGATGGTCTTCTAGCCTTTTTGAAGGAAGGTAATACGAAAGATCTTTTGAGAAACAATCTTTAAAATTTCCCAAGAGTTTATATCATTGACATAAAGATAACAACATTGAACACAATCCTTACTTGCTCTAGAGACTTGCATATGGCTTACCATGGGTATGGTGTCTCCAATTACTCCAACTTGGATCTCCTACTTCTTGCTTTTGTTGGTTAATTCTATCTTCTCTTTCAAGGAGAAGATCGCTTAGTCTACCATAGGAGTATAGGGCATATCAAAAATCATGTCACAATTAGAAGATCTATGATACAGCAGGTATCTTCATCATTGTAGCCTTAAATTGAAATTCGAGCTTGCCAATATAAGATACTATAGTCTTTAGCATATTCAAGCCCTTCATTCTCTTCATTCTTTAATCCAAACTCTTTAACCAATTCAAAGGAAATGAATTTTTTATTCACTCCAAGGTCCATCACAAATAGTGCTTGCTTACTTGTCAGCAGCTACCCCCAACCTTTTAATATTTGTGCATTTTTAGAGTGTGATTTGTATTAGTACTATATCATTGACAGCATTGATCACCACAAGTGACTTGGGCATGTTGTTTGAGATCTTGCTTTGTGTTTTATTTGGACATTGCTTTGTTATGTGGCCTATTTGTCTACATTTAAAACACTTCCCTTCTTTCATGAAGCATTCCTTCAAAAGTCTCTTGGCTTATGAGTGTAGATTGAAGGAGAATGAAAGGAGTATTTCTTTTTCTAATTTGATGGCTACTTTTGCTGCTTCTTTTGTTCTTCTTTGGAGGCTAAATACTCCTCATGATCAAACACTCTTTTCTTATCATTCTTTTAGAATTATTTATTGCCATTATGCTCCATTTTCCATGTCTCAGTATAATCAATTGCCAATCAAGGTGTGAATGATGTCATTATAAGAAAACTCTACCAATGGAAGATATTGTTCCCATTGAAACATAGTGCTTGAGAAGATCCAAAATCGTTGAGTTTGCAGCTTCGTGTTGCCCATCTATTGGTGGGTAAAAATTAAGAGAAAACTTTTAAATCATGTTCACATTCTCCAATAATGCTCTCCCAAACAAACTTGCCATCCTATATCCTGTTCACTAACAATAGGAGGAGGCATTCCATGGTACTAGAAGAAGGCAATGATCTTCCTTAGTGGAATGAAATGAGCCTGACTTAATGAACCTATAGATGGTAGAGATGTCATCATCCCTAGTCTGAGTCCAAGGAAGACTGAACAAAAAATCCAAAGCAACACTCTCCCACAGTCTATCCAGACTTTGTAAAGGCTGAAGTAAACGCAGAGCTGTTCACCTCTCATAGACCTTCTGTAACATGATGCAAAAATGGCCAAATACATCATTATCTAGCTTCAAAGTAGGCCAATAAAACCAAAGCTTTCAATGCCTCTGTCATCACCTCAATGCTCAAGTGGCCTGGGTATGATGGAGAATGACTCTCATAGATGAGTTTTTGAATCAAAGCCTCATTAACACAAAGTTTCCCCTGCATCACAAGAAAATCAACTTTGCTAGCATAATGATCATGACCATGACCAGAAGACACCTGATCAAATACTCTTCCAAAACCTTCATTCTACAGATATTGCTCTTTTGTCTCATCGAGCTCATGAAAAACCAGAATAGTGAGTATCAAAACTTGTGGCTTTCACAACAAAGCATTAGCATCCACATTCTTCTTTCCATCCATATGAACAATCTGATCTGAATCTAATGTACTTCTTTGACAACTTGGGCTAACTAAGGACCTATTTAAGAGTTTGATTATTATTAGCATCATAAATCAGCTATCCAAGAAGATAATGCTTCTACATAGTAAGAGCATGGAAAGCTGCCAAAAGCTATTTTTCATAAAACTCCTTTTCTCTCCCAAGCAAAGCTGCTGCAGGTTTGTCTCGTCAGCAAGGCTGATATAAGCTTCATTTTCAACAGGTAATGCTAACCCAAACTGTGTTTCAGCTAGGTGAGGCTGTGCAATTAAGACAGCCTTTCCTTCTCCTTTCTTTCCCAATTGAAGCCACTGAAGGTTTGTTCCATCAGCAAGGGTGATATAAGCTTCATTTTCAACAGCTAATGCTGATCTAAACTTTATTCCAGCTAGGTGAGGCTGTTCCAGCTCCCTTTTCCACATGCAAGGCAAGACGACAATGTCCCAAGCTATATATTCACCTACAATTAATCCATTCTGAGCATGTGTTAGCAACAAAAACCAGTCAGAAGTTGTCCAACACCTGAGCTCTGCACTTTAAAGTTTCAACCATCTAGAATGTTATTTCGAATACCTGCCTTTTAGGTAATGAATTAATCCTTTTTGTGGAACAGAAAACATATCAAACAATTTTGGTGACACCCATCTAACTCTGAAGAATAATCGCATTTCCAACGTAGGTAATCTTTTGAAACAAACATGTACTTTTATAAATGATAACAAACAAGGATTCAAAGGTTATCAAACAAACCATTGTTGTTTCCTTCAATAAAATGTTCAGCTCATCTAAACGACGCCCCTTTGAGAAGTCCTGCACAAAACTGAAAAGGATAAAGCCCAAAAAACTGCCCAGGATGATGTTTTCTGAGAGAGAGAGCAGATTATATTATACATTTTCTGCGATCTGTGTGATTTCACAAAAGCACAGGCAATTAGAGCTAAGAAGTTGATAAAATGTATTTTGTCAAGGCTTCAAAGAGATTTTCAGATATTAATAACCATAGTAATTGACAAATTCTCATTGCTACCTCTTCTAATGTCAAACATCCACTTGCAAAACCACATCCAGTGTCTAGAGAGAAGTTTCAAACCAATATATTCAATCATGGGAACATTCATATATTTATTTTTTACAGAAAATGTTATATATTAGTTTTGAGCAAACAACACAATGAACAAAAAGACAGAAAAAAATATGGAACCTCATCCTTGAATATGTTATACCCAGTTAACTGACCTTAGTGGCCCACAAGAGCAGCCTAAGATATTATGAATATGCATGAGCAATGTTAAAGTCTCCACATATGAAGTTCTTGGAGTTCTTTTAGTTGAAGCTTCCTATGCCTACATAGAATATGTTATACCCAGTTAACTGACCTTAGTGGCCCACGAGAGCACCCTAAGATATTATCAATATGCATGAGCAATGTTAAAGTCTCCACATATGAAGTTCTTGGAGTTCTTTTAGTTGAAGCTTCCTAGGTATATACAGTTCAAAAAGTATTTACTTGTGCATGAGCATCCCTACAGTTCAAAAAGCATTACTTGTGCATGAGCATCACTCCAACATCAAGATCACTAAAAGCAAGGGTAGAACAACCTGCTTTTAAGATGCAAGGGAGATCTTATTATGTTCCTTTGAACATATGAACATATGGATGCACTGTATTTACTTTGTGCTGCAATAATGTCCACCTTCTTGAGCCACACAGACCATCTAAATCCAGGTAAAGCATTTGCCATCCATATTGTAAGTAAAGCATGTGCCATCTGGACCCTTCTACAAAAGTTGATTACCATCATCTTGTTCCAGCTCCAGATAAACAGTTTATTTGTGATCCTTTTCTGATGTTTGCAACATTTTCTTCAGCTAACAGAATGTTTTATTTCTAAAAACAGACACCAATTTTTCTGTCCAGCAATGAAGCTAAGACTCAGCCAAAATGGGTTGCACTCTTTATCATTGTTTGTCAGTAAATTATATACACCTAACTCCTTGACACATGCAGAAAAGCCATGTTCCCATGCTTTTCAAAACCTTTTCCTTCAAAACTTAACATTGCAGGAAACAACAATTACCCAAAAATGGGTTCTATATATATATATATATATATATATAATAACCATTTCATAGTTAGTTTTAGAACTAGATGTACCTACTTTTGGCCAACTTCTTTGACTTCCTTCTGAGGCAATACAATAACTTTGAGCAAATTCATATTTGTTTCGTCCAAGTAAACCAGGGCTGTCAAAGGCATTGCAGATATTTACTAAAATGTTGCTTCTCTTTTCCTACTATAAAGGCAAAATAAGTAACTCACCTTAGTAGATTAATCTGGTGAAAAATATCAAAAGGCCTACAAATCAAACCCAAATCGTAAGTAATCGCAGACAAAAACGTAGCTCAAATTCACAGTTAGAAGGTGTCAAAAACACATCAACAAAAAAGGAGAAAATCCTCATAAAGCTGTTTATAAGTGAGGTGACACAAATATCAGATTTATTTACCCCTACAAGAGTTATAACTAAAAAGCTTTTTGAAGTATAAATGTAAATTTACAAAGCCATGTAGCAGAAGTATGCTTGCAGTGATTGGCATCATGGAGAGGCACCTTGCTATAGCTAGATTTGAATGTGACAAGGTTCCCACCCCAAGAGAAAGGGGAAACATTGCATGTTCCACAACTCTTGTGTACAACCGAAGTGCACATGGAACAAATCGTGGGTTAAGAGTTGGGTGTGCTGAGAGAAGCCATGCATAGTACTGCATCTCTGAACATCACAAGTACTAGTTGAGTTGTTTATTGGCAATGATGCTCTCATAACCTATCACCATGTGGACTAAGTTGGCAGAACAATGCAGACCGAAGAGGCACCCTAAGCCCTCAACCCAAGTGGCAACTCCACCTATGCCCTGGCAAAAGGAGTGTACCAAGTAATAAGGGCAAGGAAGGTCATCATTGGGTTTTTTACTTTTCCTGTTTTGTGTTGTTGTTTTTGTGCCATTTGGGCTACCCTACTATTACACCCTTAGCCCAACAACACTAGACTAAACCCATCTTCATGTATCACAACACTCATGTTAAGTGGTTTTAAAACTGCCCAAACATAGTGTAATTTATTGCCTAATGTCCAAACTTGCACAAGTGAGTTGTCCAATGACGATGATCCTTTGATAGACTAAATTGTTCCCTAGATAGCCATGGGGATTATTTGCCATGAACCTATAATTGCAACCTCGGACTTCAACACCCCTACACCAATCACTCCATCTTCAAAGTAAGCAAGCTGACAAGAAACAATGGTCTCAAGGAGGCACCCATAATAACATACAAACACTGAAGGAAATTGTTAAAATAAGGGCTTAGTAAAAAGCGAGTCTAGCAATCCAAGATGGAAGGTGTCTGAATTCCAAGTCCATAGACAAGCATGTCTCTTCATCTATCACAAGACTCATGTTAACTAGTTTTAAAACCACCCAAACCTAGTGTAATTTATTGCCTAATGTCCGAACTTCCATAGGTGAGTTATCCAATGATAATGATCCTCTGATAGACTACATTGTTCCCTACCACTATCTAGATAGCCGTGGGGATCCTCTGGTGTGAACCTATAATTGCAACCTCAAACTTCAACACCCCTACACCAATCACTCCATCTTCAAAGTAAGCTGACAAGAAATTATGGTCTTGAGGAGGCACCGATAATAACATACAAAAACTGAAGAAAGTCGTTAATACAAGGGCTTAGTAAAAAGTGAGTCTGGCAGTCCAAGATGGAAGAAGTTATCTGAATTCCAAAGTCCATGGACAAGAACCTCTCCTCCTCATACACAATACAACTAAAGCACGTTCAATGCTAGCTACTTGCAAACTAAATACATTTAACTCCCACTTGTTTCCACAAATAGAACAGCATCCTCTTTTGTTGGAACAAAAACTTTGCTGGATCTCTCATCTCTCACATCAAAGGTAGATCCATGTCTTGGAAATCTCAAGATTGGCCTTTGTATATTTCATCCTTCAAGAGGTTGGAAATGTGTCTTTTCTCCTAGTATTTTGCTAGTATGTGTAGCAATATGGAATCTGAAGTTGTTTTCTTAGCTGTCATTTTGGCTTTCATTCGACACACGCACACACACAGAACCAAAGAACATCCAATGCCAGTTAGTTGCAAACTAAATACACTAATTCCCCTTTATTTCCACAATTAAAGAGTATGGTATTAAGGTTGACTGTCAGCAAGGTCTTCATTTGGTTATTTATATTAGACAAGTTTGTGAAAGTGACTAATGTTTGATACAGAAAACAAAGGAGTAACAGCATGACACCCATGTTGCTTGCTGCACACAATATTGTGAAAGGTAAATCTTTTTAAAGCTTATATTCCAAGCCAAACATTATTTTACTTTGAAAATTAAATAAGTATGAACAAACTGCAATGTGATATTTACACCAAGAGTTGAAATGGGCAGGAAACCTGGAAAGAGAAGGAGTCCCACTCAACAAAACAATCCGCTTGATGTTTCGACCCATATCAAGAATAGCACTTGTCTGCATCGCAAGGTATAAAACTAGCATGCTGTTCAATGCTTATAATAATATCCTTGCAAACAAGCTACTCAATCCCATAAGCTACCTAAAATGGCTAAATATATTAGACAAAATAACAAGTCCATCATACCAACATCATAAAAGCTTTGTTTTATTTTCTTGAAGGCATAAACATTTTTGTTTATACACGCAAGATGACTACCTTCAAGAAAGTATACAAAAACATTAAGCTGCCAAGAAAGTATACAAAAACATTAAACTGCCATTGAAATACTCTTGTTTATACACACAATATGACTCCACTCAACATAGTATACAAACACTTGAAGCTCTTACCTAAGTTTGAGTAGAACTAATTCATAAAATAGACTAGTTTCTTTATATGAAGTTCAGCTCTGCTTAAAGGGTACCAACGTGCACAAGTTCAATATTATCTGGTTTCATCCAAACTTCATAATGCATGACACTAGTCAATGAGAACAATGGGTTGTACACATAGTTTTGTCCCAAACACCTGCATAGAGATAATGCAGAAAAGTATGGAAATATGATCAAAATATGATTCAGACCTTGCTGAATAATCATGCATGCCCTATCTGTATTCAAAATTTTAATGAACGTATAATTAAAGTAGTCATTTATGACCAGTTAACTCTTAGTGGAAGTTCACACTAACACATCATCAATTAAGACCACTTAAATAAACTTTCATCAAACTTTTACAGTGCACACAACACTGGAGTCTGAAACGTCCTATTAAAACATGCTGATCATACAGGTATGAAAAGTTAAGATATTCTAATGAATACGAGTTGGATTAAGGTTGCAAGACCAAGAAATCTCCCTACCGCTCTACAACTGAAATAAAGGACAATGTGGAGTGTGTGCATAAATGTGTTTCTTTCCTTGTGATGGACTAGCCTCTGTGTTTCTTTCCTTGTGATGGACTAGCCTCTGCTAGTTCATACTACAACAAGGTAATTTACAGTTTCAATGACCCAGATATTGTATTCATAGTATAGACTACAGAAGGACTTTTCACAATTGAAAGGCAATGCAGCATTAGCAGCTTCAAAAGCTTAGGATTTGAAAAGTTGAAATCTTTAACAGCATGCATTGAAACCTTCAATTGCAGGAGTACCTCCTCGCATTCTTCTTTGTGCTTGGTGCACCGTAAATTGTGTGATTCATCCACTATCAACATGGCCCACTTCCTTGGCAGTAGATTTTTTTTTAATCGTCGCAACATTGTGTAAGAGATCACCACAACTTTAGGAGTCTTTACATTTTCTTTAAGATTGTTTCGGCGGCCAAAAACTGCAGCAAGGCAGCTCCACAATAGGTCTGGTTAGTGATCAGAAAAATAATGACTATTTTTCACCAACACAAGTGCAAATCACATTACCAAGATGTACATCTGACGGCAGTAAAAATGGGAGCCAGCGTTCCAACTCCTCGGCCCACATTAACCGTAAGCTTGCTGGACATGTGATAAGAATAGAGCCTTCTCCAGCATAACAAGCCGCTAATGCTATTGCCTGCATCAGCCCAAAGAATTGGGATGTTGATATTTAGGCAATCAGCCGCATTCAGGGAAGAGTAATTTTAAAACAATATCAGTGGCTAGCAATAATGGCAAAGACAAACATTATACAAAAATAAGTTGAGCAATTGACATCTGCAGCATAGTTGAGCGAAACGGAGAAACGGAAACATTAAATTTCTGGAAGGGGAAAACGGAAACACCATCTCATACTGCTGTGCAAGGGGTCAAATTTCCAAGCTTTAAAAGAGTTCTACAAAAGGCATAAGCTCAAAGGAGCTTTCTGATGCATAAAAGGATTTCAGCGCATAATTAATATGCTGATTGCAAAGAAACAACAATTCTGAATAAGTGCAAAACCATACAAGAGAGAGAGTAATAACTAATTATCATCTCTTAATTTCTCTTCCTCTTCTCTCTCCCTCTTCCTCATCCATGTTGCAAGTTGTTTTAGGCAAATCCTTTTCATTATCATCCTCCTCGTAACGAAGAAAGTTGAAACAAATATAGACGACTCTAAGACTAATCGTTTCAAATTATTAAAGAGTAAATATTTAACGATTTAAGCTTAACTAATGAAACATTTAGCATTTAAACATTAAATATTAAACGACTAGTTAACGTTATGAGTTTTAAAGAAAACGCTACATTAAAACATTAAACACTTAATACGACATTAATAATGCTCAAAGAACATGACACTGAAAAAAGTGTAAAGAATAAGGAATTACTAATGCTTTAAGCACTATGTTTAAAGTGTAAAGAGCGTGACGATTAATAATGCTATGCTTAAACAAGCGTAAAGAACATGACAATGAATAACGCTACGTTTAAAGCCCTAAAAATATCCTATGTTTTGCTAGAAACGTTTCGGGCTTGTTGGGAAATGGGGCGAACCGAAACATGTCCCAAAGGGAAAACGCCACATGGAAATGTTTCAGACAGGGAAACGTGTTTCGGGTTGTCCTGTAAAAGGCTGTTTCGGGGCATTCCCCACTTCCATGATCTGCATAAGCCAATCTCAGAATCAATGGGCAAGGTCCTACTCTCAATTGGCAGATGAAGCACACAATTGGCAGATGAAGCACACAATGGGCAAGGTCCTACTCTCAATTGGCAGATGAAGCACACAATTGGCAGATGAAGCACACAATGGGCAAGGTCCTACTCTCAATTGGCATTCCCCACTTCCATGATCTGCATAAGCCAATCTCAGATGAAGCACACAATTGGCAGAATGATGATTAGCATCATCTTGCATCCTACTCTCAAAGGATGCAAGATGATGCGGTATAATAGCTCATAAGGTATGGCGACATCCCTACAACTAGAAAACCGATTCCTCAATCACTACAACTTTAGCCGCATGACCAAGATCGGAGAGGAAATTCAAGAATAATGAAGAGTCTAAGTCACACTTGCCATTCTTCCCCTTCTTCCAAAAAACCGCTAGCTTTTTGCAATCCTTCTAGGATGCCCCTTCTTGCGATAGAAGAAGCACTCCACCTTCTTCTTCTTGCCACCCCCCTCTGGAGCTACAAAAGCTTGAACATCTGGAGCACTTGTTTGAGACCACATTCCCCCCCTATAATTGCACAGAACAAGCCTCTAGAACAACACTCTTAAGTACGCTCGTTGTCCAAATTTCCCATCATGAACCTAGACCACACCAACTCCAGGATTATGAGTCGTCAGGGGCCCAGATTAATCTGATGCACGCGGCAAGTCCCCCCTTAGGAACCACCACATCAAGAAACCAGTGAGGCTAGCAAGCCCCACCACTACCCTCTCTGGCTTGGTGACTTGAAGGGGATTACTATATCACTAGAGCTAGAGGTAGAAACAAATTCGCCAATCACTGCACACTTAGCTGCCGAACGATCGAAATCAAAGTTGGTAGTCCATTTCACATAAACCGGAATGAAATTGTCACTAATCAATCTTGGACAACAAACACCCAATTGGCCCCAAAAAAAAAGCCCCTTGCCGTATTTCTCTATCTTGAATTGAAATTAATTGAAGTACAAAAAGATTTCTCTCCAATCTCATTCAATTTCCAATGCCCCTTGCTACCAAGACACACAACAAGTCTTCAATTCAGTTTACCCTTGATTCTGAAGGGGATTGGCCTCCAATTCACTTCTTGGGTGAGTAACTTCACCCCAAACTCAATTATGACTGGCTGGTCTCTCGGAATTCCCAAGCATGCAATTCCCATAAACTAAGATGATATTATTACCGATCAATCTCAAACAATGGACACACAATTGGCATCCCTTGCGGTATATCTTTAGCTTGAATTGAAATTAATTTAAGAATGTCAAGATTGCTCTCCAATCTCCTTCAATTTTCGATGCCCCTTGTGCCCGAGAAACACAACAAGTCTTCAATTCAATTTGTCCCTTGATTTTGAAGGGGACTGACCTCCAATTTGCTCCTTGAGTGAGAAATTTGCCTCAAACTCAATTATGGCTGGCTGCTCTCTTGGAATTCACTGAAATCCCCCGATTTTATCAGCTGAGTTCCAAGTCTACAGCCTCAATTTCTCAGCACGCTTCCTAAGGTGCCTATCAAAGCCTACCTTTTGCTGCAAATTAGGGTTTAGAAGGAAATTTTCTGCAATTGCACCTTCCTAGAAGAAACCATAGATAGAAAGAGTTTAGAGATTTATCACAAGAAATTGGTGAAATTGAGCTATCATCCCTGTTTTCCAGTCTTGAATGGGTTCACCATTGACAATTGGAGTATCAGAGGCTGTAATCTTCAAAAGAAAGTGCACTAACAACAATCACGACCTTCCCAACGTCAAGAATATGCAATCGCCTTCACCAAAAGGGTCCAATGGCTGGGAAATGGCCCCAAGAGCAGGTGGCAACAATCCAACACCGCTCCCCACTAGATTGCAATTGAAATTCTTCTTTTCTCTCTCTTTTTTTTCGTGATAATAATTGAATTAAGTAGTAAATATTTACATCAGATCATCAGGTCATCAAAGAAATGCCCTCTCTCTCTCTCTTTCTCTCTCTCTCTCTCTTTGTTTACATTCTGTTGCATCAGACCATCAGGTCCTCAAAGAAAGTGACGAAAGACTATTAGAACTATGTCACAAAGAGAAAATCACACTGCTGGTGTAGAGCAAACAATGGCTAGCTAGTGGGCAGCAATGTCAGGAAGAACCAGGTCAGCTGATATCATAGAAGAAATTTGCCATAGCACTAAACCTTGAATATGGGCCACATGACCATGGATGCCCGAGACCAAATCAAAAAGAAAGGCATTCTAAGTTCGCAAAATATGCCACAAGGCAGTCCATCTAAGGAACTGGAACAAGCAGGAATAATCAAAATGCAAAGAAGGCATGGAGGGCAGCTTTCCCATAATCCATGACCGGGCTGTTATCCGGAGCTGAGTCGCCGAGAACCAGACGCGAGAAATAAAGCACCAGATCTGTCACACTACTAGACAAGAGGCAAAAAGATGAAGCAATGTTTCATCACATGTAGAACAAAATACACAATGACTAGCAGAGATCTTTCGGGCACGTAGAACCTCTCCAGTAGGAAGACCACCAATCAATAGTCTCCACAAGAACACCTTCTTCTTTTTTTCGTAAAAGGTAATATTAATTACGAAAAGGTACAAGTTTACATGATTACAAGATACACGATGGCTCTAAGCAATCGCATGTAAATCTCTCTCTCTCTAAAGCACTAGACTACAAAAGAATTACAAAAAGTCATGGCAACGACGCAAAGGAAATTGCCCTATGCCAGGGAAGTAAGTCCTCCCGCAGGAGTAAATCAAAGTGCCGAATAAGATCTATCTGCCAATGCAAGAGGCCTTTAAGCCTAGCAATATGTCCCTGAACATTATAGGCTGAATCAAAAAGAAAAGCATTCCAAATGGTCCAATTGTGCCAACAGCCCCAATATCTAAGAAAGTGAAACAAGATCTTCACATGCGACTGAGCCAGTGTGGGGTATTTGGGCCGCATAAAGACCCAGTCCAAAGGGCTTAGCGAGAAACCAACCACTGCTCGCCAAACTGCCAACAAGAGTGACCAGATTTTATTAGTAAGAGGGCAAGAAATGAATCGATGACGGGCCGATTCCACACTGGTGGTGCAAAAGAAACAATTGCCGTTGGAGATTCGACGCTTGGAAAGGGCTGAAGCAAGAGAAAGACCACCCATCATCACCCTCCAAAGAAAGACCTTGCATTTGAAAGGTGTCTTGTTCATCCAACCCTCCATCACAATTGCCTTCCACCATGACCGAGATTTACGCAATCCCCATACAGTATTGGCTTTAGTAACCAGCCATTGATGATATTTAATCAGAAGATGATACACCTGGTTAGCTGAGGCCTTTTCCAAATTCAGACGGCCTGCAAGGTCCCAATCCTGCCAGAGACGATCCGTAGCAAGGGCAAGAAAGGGTTGTCTACTCTAGAGCACCATCAAAATCTATCCCCATAAATCACGATATCCACGAGGGATCTTGAAAAGCCTTTTGGCTGTACGAAACGATATCAACACGTTGCGACTAGCAAGGGTGGCATTTGCAACTGAAGTCAAGCCCAAACGTGCCATACGATTAAATTTTGGTCTAAGCTCATGTTTGCCTTCCCAAGAAAGTAATCGCGAGGCTGCCAACAGTTCCTGTTGAAAAGAGTTAGTGGCTAAGCGATCCTCGGTTGGATGCCATTGAGCCTTCTTGAGAACCAATTTCGAGGAACATACCAAGTGAGCAAGCAAGGATGATGCAGGACTAGAAAACCGAGAGTCTACATTAAGAACATGCCACCAGGAGCTCCGAATTTGAGTACTACCATGCACCAGCCCGTGATTCTCAAGAAAATAACGGGCTATCAAGACCCACGGGTGATGATCTAAGCACATGGTACGAAAAAGAGACCAACGGAGTGCCAGCATATGAGTTTCGGCATCCAAAATAGCCCCACCACCCATGCGTTTGGGAGTGCATGCATGCGACCAAGAGATCCATGAAATACCTGCATGTAAGGAGTCCTTCCATAACATGAAACAAATGCACTAAGTAAGAGCATTCAATGTAGTGGGAGTCCAAGGCAGCAATGGCAAGAAATATGTGAGCATTGGCAACATAATTGTCTGAGCAACTTTGAGACGAACATGGAAAGGCCAAGCCTGTGACTTTCAATACAGAAACTTAGCTGTCAATTTCTGTGAAATCCACTCTAGCAGTTGTTTCGGCCAAACATCAACACCCAAAGGGTACCCAAGATGCCTGACAATGAAACCACGGGGAACAACCATTCCCTGTCAGTCCAGTGACTGCAAATCTGACTCCGTGCAACTGAGAATGGCTGATTTCAAAGCATTGATATGAAGACCAGAAGCTTGACCAAAGAGAGTCTAAACATCTAATGCTTTGCGAAGATTATCCTTATCCGCATGCAAAATCATAAAGCTGTCATCAGCCAAGGATCGACTAATAAAGTGCTGTCCGAAAGGAAGAGACAATCCAGCCAACTAAGTAGAAGCTGCCATCTGAGATAACATCGAGAGAACCGGATGAGTCGCAAGGGCAAAAAGAGAGGACTCAAAGGGCAGCCCTGTCGCACAGAACGTGCAAGGACAAAAGGCTCGGTAACACCACCATTCAGCATAACTCGCAAAGACACCGCAACACTAATGGTGTAAATCAAACGAGCCATCCGTGTACCAAAGCCCATAGTAGACATAAGGTCTGCAATGAAGGACCAGTCTAAATAATCAAAAGTCTTTTCCAGGTCCAATTGAATCAATACCGCCTCCTGATTAGAGTGCCTTGCATAGTCAATAGCCAATTGCACATTCAAGACATTATGCAAAATGTTTCGACTCTTAATGAAACCATATTGAAGAGGATGTACAATGGTAGGGAGATGCTTATGGAGCCGATTCACCATTACTTTGGAAAAGATTTTGTTCTCTCTCTCTCTCTCTCTCTCTCTCTCTCTCTCTCTCTCTCTCTCTCTCTCTCTCTCTCTCTCAAACAGCCCTCCCACATTTTGCATGGGAAGTTTTGTCAAGTATCAACCTTCCTTATCTATCTTTTAGCAATTTTCAGCCCAATTAATTAATTTTCATCTTTAAATTTTTTGCTCAAAAAAATAATTATGCTAGGAAAATTAAATTGCATGTACCAATTTGCCACCCAAGCTATCCTAAGCTTTTCGCAGCCCAAGAAACAGCATTAATTAATCAATTAATGCCTAGTTCCTAATGTCACCACCAACATTAATGGCTAATACATTGTCCTAGACCAATAATTGTCACCAGGTACCACCAGTACCTAACTGATACATTTTATTACAACTTTTGACCTTGGCATCCTCTCAAGGTCCTTTGCTCGACATTGTGAATTAATTTAACTTGCACCTCACATTTGAACATTTGATTAATAACTCAATCAAATGCTAAGCAAAGCATCAAAATTTCACATCCCCAACTAGGAAGGAAGAGGTAGACCATGGAAAGCTATAACTAGTATTGAGGTCATTTGATATTATGCTGATATCATTTGAGAATGCGAAGATGCTTCAAAACATCAAAAGGAAGTGTGAACATAGACAGAAAGAAAGAGCACATGAACACGAGGGAATGCAATCCATAAAATAGACAATCGGCCTTTATCGACTCCTTGGGAAATGAAATTTTCCCCGAATTCGAATGTTGGCTGGTCTCTCACTTGAATCTTACTAAGAATTAATTCTCAGTCTTGAAAATTCAAGTCCTAAGGCTTCAATCTCCTGGCACACTTCTTGAGATTGCTGTAAAATCCTTATTTCTACTGTAAATTAGACACAAGATATGCAATACAATACCAGTAGGACAATAATACAATGATGGCTAGCAATAGTGCTTGTGATATAAGAACTAAGAGTGGAGTAGAGCATATATAGAAGCCTTAGGCGAGACACAAGACAAGTGAAGGAACCCTAAAAGATTCAGGGCTAGACACATGAGAACTGAAGAAACCCTAAAATGGGCCATTCAGCTCTCTCTGTTCAATGCACAATTGAAGGCTAAACATATTGCTTAAGTGGATGCAATTATTTGAACATACAAAGGCTATAAGAACATTTATTTTGAGTGATTCACACCCAAGAATTAGAAGGTCCTCTCCTTACAAATATTCTTTCTTATCTAGTATATACTGATTTTGGACCATCAAGTGGTCTTAGTATATAGTGCAACGTTCTTCTTCTTTTTTTGAACCAATGCAATATGATTATTAAGTGATGCTTTTAGCGCATTTTTGAATACTTTTTAATATTTATCTTAGAATTATAAAAAAATTCTTGATTTTACCTTTTTTTTCATGTCTTGTTACCTTTTCATTCCTGGAATGGGGTTTACTTGTTCCTATGCTATTCAAGTAGTTGTGAATGGAGGGCCGAGGCTTGCACAAGGGAAGGTATGGCGAACATGTTCCCTAGGGCTGGAACATTCCCAACCCTATTCTCAACAACCATTTCATACTTTGGAACATTCCAAGGCCATTCGACTTATAGAAAATAGCCTTTCGTGGAATGGCAACCCATTAAAAGTCAAAAACCTTATCAATTTTGGCCCATTTCTAACCATCTTTTCCTACACTTGTTGTGTACATTTGGTTCCAAAATATGGTCAAAGACAAGCCCAATTCAGATGTTAGAAATGAATGTTTTCCCTAGGTCTAGGACATTCGTAAGTCTTACCATTTTTGGCCCATTTCTACTTGTTTTGCCCTACACTTGTTGCAAACATATGATTCCAAATATAGTCAAAGAGAAGCCCAATCCAAACCTAGAGCAAACCTAGAGAGTAAACATTTTCCCTAGATTTAGGTATTTGTATCCCCATTTCAAGCAATTGCTCCATAATTGGAACATTCCAAGGCTATTCCAGCCCATCAAAAGTCAAAGGCCTTACTTATCATTGTTGAGTTGAGGGTCCATATTCAAAGGTACCCGGATTTAGAGAAGTTTTACATCATGCCACCTGAGCATTGTGATGTTATGTTAGATGTGCTTTGGTGCCACAAGGTTTTAATAAGATGATTGCTTTAGGACATTGGGGAAATTTTCACATTTTGCACATAAAACAAGAGGAGGAATAAGTCCATCTTGTATAAGCATTAGCAATCACCTGAGCATTGTGATGTTATGTTAGATGTGCTTTGGTGCCACAAGGTTTTAATAAGATGATTACTTTAGGACATTGGGGAATATTTAACATTTTGGACATAAAACTAGAGGAGGATCAAATAGCCTCAATCTTCCTTGACCCAAGTGCATGAGCAAATTATATATCCCCAAAGTTGGCATGACAATTAAGCATCTATCCATAGTAGATGGGGCCAATGAGTGAGGCAAGTTTGGTTTGCTTGGTTGAATTGAGCCAATTATACTTATCATTGTTGAGCTGAGGGTCCATATTCAAAGGTACCCGGATTTAGAGAAGTTTTACATCATGCCACCTAAGCATTGTGATGTTATGTTAGATGTATGTACCCGGAATATTTAACATTTTGGACATAAAACTAGAGGAGGAATAAGTCCATCTTGTATAAGCATCGGCAATTTCCAATGTAATGAATGTTTTTCTTAATCATTGCTCGGAAAAACCTCTTGATGTGGAATTTTCCCAAGACACAACAATCTAACTGGACAAGGGCAAGGGTGACTTTAAGACCTTTGTAATAACACATGGAGATATTTTGCAAACCAGCAAGTGCCCTAATTAACTTGCCCCTTGGAAGACAATTTTTCCCCAAAGTTGATGTGGACTGGTTGGGTTCTTGAAATTCTCTGAAATACCCAAATTTCAGCTGCTGAATTTCAAGTACTACACCCCAATTTTTTAGCACTCTTCCCAAGGTAGCTGGTCAACCCTAATTTCTACTGTAAATTCTTACTTGCACCCTCGTGGGATTGGATTTGGCTCTCTCTTGAGCAAATCTATGAATAGGCCGAGAGAAAAGAGAGGAAGTTGAAGAGAGAAATTCCCAAGCTTCATCACCCAAATTGGCTGAAATTAATGCTATCCTACCATGAATCGTTGGTTGACTGCAACCCAACATCGACAAGAGTCCCACATGCAATCGCCTCCCCTTGTGGGCCTCAAAATTGTTGTCACTTGCCTATAGTCAACCTATAAGGGCTGTCACCTGCCTCCAATGACCTCCTAATCAACTAGTAGCAACTAATGGCTAGGCTGATCACCCAATAGCTAGAAAATTGCAATAGTAGCTCTCTCTCCTCCTCCATAATCGAAGTCTTGGAGCTTCCAATTTTTGGCATGTTCCTAAGGCTGATGCTAAACCCTAATTTGTGTTGCAAATTAGGATTTACAACAGAGAAATCTGAAATTTCTCAGCCTATGATTCAAATTCAAGTGGAGGGACCAGTAAATCAATGAATTTGGGGCATTTTCCATCTCCATCAAAGAGGTGAAGGTCAATTAACTGCCCAAATCAAGGGGCAAATCAGATTGAAGACTTACTGGTCATTTTGGACAGCAAGGAAAGTTGGAATACCAAAAGGGATTGGGAGAATCCCATTATACATCAACTTCTTCTAAATACCGAAAGGGGTGCTAGTTTTGGGGCCAACAAGGTGTCCAATGTCCCGGATTATCTGGTGAAGTGTGCATTTCAGTTTTGTGAATTTATTAATTGTTTTAAATAGTGCTTAATCAAGGTATTTACCACCCTATCCGAGGAGAAAGGCTGGTCGCATGGTTCCATAGCCGGGATTACCACTCAATCCCTTGCTTTAGTGGGCTTGAGGCACCTGATTTTGCAAGCCAAAGGTTTGATGCAAGGTAGAGCACCGTCAACGTGGATACAATTCAAGCAAATGTTTGCATCAATTTGATTGGCAAGTACCTTTGAGGTGGACACCATGACAACTTGGAATAAGCTAGATGCTCAAGAATGTGCATGAGATCCGCAGCTTCTTGGATTTATGTTCTTACTACAGGAAGTATGTACACATGTTTGCTAGAATTGCATCACCATTGCATGCCTTGCACAAGAAGAATGTGCCATTCAGATGGACAGTAGTGAAAATTTCAGCATTTGAAAAGTTCAGATGCTGCACTTGTGTTGCCTAATCTAAGGAAGTCGTTCATATTTCAATGTGATGCATGTGGTGATAGCATTGGAGCTATTCTTATGCAGGACGGATGAGTTGTGACTTATGAGAGACAAATCCTCCACGGTGCAGAAAAGAATTTGCATGTCTATGTAATTCATGCGCTGTCCACGTGAAAACATTATTGTTGGGGGCTGATTTTTCACTGCAAACAGATCCTCAAACTTTGAGATACTTTTTGACACAAACAAAGTTATCAGGGAAGCATATGAGATGGGTAAATTCTCTCTCTATGTTTCATTTTCAAATTGTATATATTGATGGTAAAAAGAATGTTGTAGCTAAACACTATCATGTAAGCCACAAATTTCAGCCGTCAGCATGGTTTATCACATAGAGTTAGATGCCATGAAATAGCAATATGTTGTTGATTCTAACTTCGCTAATGTTTATGATTAGCTTTGCAATGGCAAAAGGCATGAACACTTTGTGCTAAGAGATGGATTTCTGATGATGCGTAGACGACTGTGTGTCACAAAGCAATTAAGACCTAGAGTTATCATTGAAAGTCATGCTCCTCCGTATGCAAGACACAGAGGTATTGATGCCATGGTCAAGGCAGTGGAGCACTTCTTTTATTAGCAAGTTTTGAGGCATGATGTAGAACAGTTTGTTAAGGCATGCATCGTATGCCGAAAGCTAAAGCATGATAGGCAAAAGATGTTGGGTTTGTTGCAGCCCTTGCCTATTCCACATAGGCCTTGGCAAAGCATTGCAATGGACTTTGTTTTTAAGCTTCCTAAGACACCTACACGGAATGATGGGATATGGACTATCATTTATAGGTTTAGCAAACAAGACCATTTCATTCCGATATGGAATGATTGGGATATGGACTATCATTTGCAGATTTAGCAAACAAGACCATTTCATTCTGATAAGGAAGAAAACAAAGGCTCATCATATGGCACCATTGTTTTTGCAACACATCTTTAAGTATCACGGTATACCAAAGTCGATCATTAGTGATCAAGATCTTCGAGTGACCGGTTTATTTTGGAAAGGGTTGTTTGAGAATATGGATACCACGCTGAAATTCTCATCATCCTTCCATCCGCAGACAAGACAAATGGTCAGTCTGAGGAAGCAAATTCCACAGTGTTAGATCTTTTGAGGTGCTATGTTTCAGACCACAAGATACAATGGCAGCAATAATTGCCCTTGGCTGACTAACAACACAGTGGATAGTTCTACGAGCAAAGCTCCATTTAAGGTGGTTGAGGGTGGCAAGAAGGTACCACCTATTCTACAATTTAAGGATAAGATCTTTAAGGATGATCGTTATGTGAAAAACTTGGAGGTAGCCTATGCAAAGATAAAATATACACTTCAAAGATCGCAACAAAAGTAAAAGAGGACAACTGATCGCCACAAACGTGCTTTGCAGTTTGTAGAGGGTGATTATGTATTGCTCTGTTTTGAAAAGGCAAGGCTGAAAATGATGAAAGGAAGAGAAAGATTGTATCTGAAGTTGAGTATGAGATATTATGGGCCCTTCCAGGTGTTGGAGAAAATCAACAATGTGGCATATAGGCTGAAATTACCTCCACATTGGCGAATACACAATGAATTTCATGTCAGTTCATTGAGATCTTTGCATGGTGATGTATCAAAGAATATGTCTGCCGAAATTTAACCTGAGGTTAAGGAGCTCGATGAGATTTTGATACCCAAGCAAATTTTGGCACATAAGGAAAGAAAGACCAAAGGTAAAGTTTCCAAGAGATGCTTGGTGAAATTTCATTATTATTCACCAATTGATGCCAAATGGATAGAAGAGGATGACTTGGCAAACCATCCTTGGTTGTTGCAGCTTTTTCTAGATGCCTTTCATCTAGAGCCAACTTTAGTTCGGGCTCGGTCAAGTTCAGCAAAGCAAGGGTGGAGAGTATTGTCCAATGCTTAAGGGGGAGGTAGCACTTCCACTCCTCCAGTTATGGATAGCTCTCATATGTAGTGCATCTCGGATATATTCAGCATGCATCCAAGGTAGTGCACTGACAGTATGTCTACCATGAGGTCACTACTTAGTGTACTAGTCACTTTGAGATGTATGCAGATGAGTATGAATTTCACCTAGGCACTAGAACTATACTTAAGCATCAGCTTATGATCAATTTGGTATGAATTTCGCCTCAATTTTGAGACAAAAATTCTGATCAATTTCAACTCAGTTTTTTATCAGCTTGAGAACCGTTTATGGTCACTTTTAGGATCAATTTTTTCATTGATTGTTGGTCAGTTTTTTGCAATGAGTTTGTGATCAGTTTGGATTCACATTTGCAACAGTTTATGATTAGTTCTCAGATCAATAAGTGATCAGTTTATCATCAAATTATGCTCAGTTTTCAATGGTTTACATCTGGTTTCATGGACAACAACATATGTTATGATGCCATTGATATCTTAGCCATTGTAAATGCTTGGTTATGCCATGCTATGGTTTGGTTTTTCCATATGAGTTGAGCTCATAAGAAATAGACAAGCCACATGATAATCTGGCAATGTTTTTAAGATTCTTTGTGAGTCTTATGTTATTTTATGATTGGCTGGTAATTTTCAACATGTGTTGGGCAAATGGAATGGTTGAACAACAATGCACAATGTTGTGTTAACTATGATGCCTTGTGGAAATTCCAATCCACTATTTATCTTTTGATGCATCTGGCAATGTAATCGAGGACGATTGCAATGATTTTAAGGGGAAGGGCTGTCATGAGGACATGTATTCTATCAGTGATGGAAGTATGCTCCCCTCAATGATGACAAATTGGGGAGCTAAAGGTGGACGAAGAACACCAACATAAAGGAGAGTAGATGGTTGCTGGAAATGATATTGTAATGCTGCAATTTGGCACTTGATACAAGGATGTTAAATGACCCCATGCATACTTAGTTGTTTTTCAAGATCAAATGTATGGAATGATATTCCCTTCAATGGGAGGTGATGTGGTAGAGGAAGATGACTCGGCATCATGAGAGCCACCTCTCGATGTATGGCAGGAGGTGGTGCTAGTGTTGGGGAAATCGGCCTTCGCTCGGGGCCGCGGTCACAATATTCCATAGATTCTTTCTAACAAGAACATGTGCCATCATATATACCCACATCAAACAATGGGTGCCATCAAGCTTGTCAACAATGCCAAGCATGCCCAACAAATCACTACTATGGCTGGCCATGAATGAAAATCTGCAATAAAATAATCAATTTCAAGTGAAAAGACAAAAAATAAATGCCCAAATAATGATGAAACACTAATAGGAGAAATGTTGGTCGCTTTAATGGAGTCAAATAATATGAAAAATAATATCTTTCTCTTGCTGTTTTCTTGCTAAGGAGGGAGAGAAATATGCTGAAAATAATGAAACTCAAAAATAGAATATTACCCAAACAAGGCAGCAATTAGTGAGATGCTAAAATCAGAGATTAATGGCTGAAAACCCTCCAATAACATGAACAGCAATAGAATTTCAGAATATTCAGCCAATAAATGTGCCAAAACAATAGAATTTGCCTTCAATGTCAGAAAAAACAGGACCAACAGCCAAATAATATGATTTTGGAGCATGTTGAGGCCAAAAACAGTGATTTTAGGCAAAAGCCCCTAATTTCGAGTGGCTCAAAGGTGAAATTGGGCAAAAGCCCCAAATTTTCCCCAAAATTTGAAGAGAGATTGAAAAAGTTAAATAACATTATTACCCAATTGATGTTGAATGTCATGTTTGAAGCTGAATTGAGCCTCGACTTTGATGAAATTTGTTGAATTTCAAAAAAGCTCTAAATTAAGGGAAATTTAGGTGAAATTAAGCTCGAATGCCAAAAAAGCCCCAATTTTTACTGAGAAATTTAGAAAATTTCAAAGAAATATTGTGAAAATTTTTACCCGAATGATGCCTAATGTCATGCGTGTTGAGAAATTGGCCTCAATTTTAATGAAGAACGCCAAATTTTTAAAACTCCCCAAATTTCATGGCAAATTTGGGGTGAAATTTTGCCAATTTAGTAAAAATCCCCAAATTTGTTGCTGACTAGTACTAGATTTCTTCAATTTGATGAAGAATTTGGAAGAATTGCAGAATTTCTAAATTTCTTTAAATAGAACTTTGGAAAATTTGGTTTGACATGGGAAATTTGACTGCAAGGTGGTGTACGTGTCCGCTTGGACACAGCAGGCAACAAGGTGTATAGACAACCATGACAACCTACACATGGTTAAATGATTGCGACCAAGAGGCAACGACCCTAACTACCAGCAAAAAGGATGACAAGTTGTCACAAACTTGTTGGGCGTAAGGCATGTCCACACGGGTAGGAAAATGCATACCAAGTGAGGCCTGTTTGCTAATGAGTGAGGCCTATTTGTCACAAACTTGTTGGGCGTAAGGCATGTCCACACGGGTAGGAAAATGCATACCAAGTGAGGCATGTTTGCTAATGAGTGACCAGGGCAACAAGGCGGCTGCCAATAGGTGTGATTGTAGGCCTGCAAGCAAGGCGCAACTAGACAAGAATGGGCAAAAGCAATTCCTTTTACGTAAGGTGACTACTTGTATAGGCAAGCTGACTCTTATGGCTACAGGTGGAATAATTAATGCGCAGGTCAATGCATGCTACACACAATGCAGGGGCAACATAAAAAATGGCTGTAGGAGAAAGCATGGAGCCTAGTAGGCTACAGCAGTTTGGAATTAATGCTGACAACTACTCTTGATGTGGCGGAGACTACAAAGGAACAACAAAATGGTTGCGACAATGGTGGCATGGTGACATGCAACCATAGATGGCCACAAGTTGAGGCAACGAAAGCCAATGTGATGGCAATGGCTTTGTACAACAGCTGATCAAGGTATGGTGCTCAATGGCAATGGTTGCAAGGAAGGTGGAAGCAAGCATTGGTGATGGAAGTAACTGGCTCTGATACCACCGTTGGCATTCAAAAATACCTAAAATACCTAGTCATACTCGACATAAGTCAGACTCACACGAGTTGTATAGACTGTTAATATGAAGAACCTTCCTATATAGATAATCATACATTTTTAAGCAGTGGTTGGCCATTTTAGGCAATTTATTACAACTCTATGTGAAGAGTTTTTTAGTGTGGCCTTGAAGAAGGTACAACTCCTCAATCCTATCTGACTATCAAGGGCATGGATATCATTAGAATCATTTTGTACTTCAATCAAAATCAATCAAGCAAAATAATTGAAGAAAACAATTCTTTTTGAACAAAGATTAAGATAACTTTTCCAATGAAATCCCAATAATTTCCATACAAATAATCATAATCAACTCACAACTTGAATTTAGTCTATATACATGTGAACGCATATTTTTTGTACTAAGGTATCTTGATTGATTTTTTATTTACTTGGAAAATAAAGAAAAAGAAAACTTGACAATTTACTTGTTGCATTTCACTACACTACAAAATTTAAGATGCATGTAATTCATAAAGAAATTATTTTCAACATATTTTTTAAATATTCCTCTCAAGGGGCAATGCCAAAATGATCTTCACTTCGGTAAGGTCTAGTAACTATTTCAAGAGGGATCTAGTAGCCTAAGAAGCTTTAGCGGTCCCAACACCCCAAAGCTGGCAACAAAGAGAGAGATAGTGGAAAAGCATTTTATTATGGATTTCTTTTTAAACAGGCAAAGTATGTGTGCCCAATGATCAAGACCTACCATATACTGGACTTTGGCCTTGGTTACTTGCTACTTTTATTGGCCACTCATTAAGACTATGGTTGAGTCTTATGTGCGTAAGTACCTCCAATGTCAGCTTAATAAAGTTGAACAACACAAATAAGCAGGGATATTACATCCTTTATAAATTTCTAATAGAAAATAAAATAGCATTTCTATGGAATTTGTGATAGGATTAACCCAAACAAATCAAGCTAGTAATGCAATCTCGGTTGTGGTCGACGAATTGATGAAAATGGCTCGATTTATTCATATAAAGATGACCCTGAAAAGCTACGAGTTGGTTGGTCTCCTTGTCGAACATCTTTACAAACTTTATGTCTTGCACAACAAAATAGTTAGTAAGATTGTGCCATGTTTTATGCTAACCAACATCGTACTCCTTGAGAGCTCCATGAGAAGGGGAGTTGATAGAGGTAAGCTGGTGAGAAATACCATGCTCATATAAGGCCTCTAAGAACTCATGGAAGACAAACTCACCATCACTACCACTTCTCATGGTACTTATACAGACACCCCTTTGATTTTGCACTAAGAGCATCCATGTGGGAAAACATGTGAAGGCATTAGATTTATGCTTTAAGAAGTACACCCATATATATCTTGAAAAGTCATCCACAATAAAAAAGAAGTACAACACACCATTGATGGCGATAGTAGATGTTGGTCTACAAAGGTCAATGTGAATCAACCTAAGAGGTTCCTTAGCTCTATGAGTGATTTGCGTAGGAAATGGAGTGCGGTACTATTTCCCAAACTAATAAGCTTTACAAACATCCTAAGGTAGTTTTAAGCGTGAAAGGCCATATGATGGTGTGACAACTCATAAAGAGATTCATATCCAAGATATCCTAATCGAAAATGCATGAGATGCTCTTTATTCGTTAGTGTTCAAGCAAAGCTAGGGTTTAAAATCAATGGAACTTAGAGCCCTTGGTGGTTGGCTATGAGAGGAAACAAGTTATTATATAGAAGCCACTAAGTTGTACCTTGTTATGAGCAACCATTAAACCAATTTGGCCATCAAGCACCTCAATTGTGGTCGCAGTAAAAAAGATTGTTTATCCCAATCAACAAAGTTGTTGAATGGATAGAAGATTCACCCCAAGTTGGGGGACATAATAGACATTGTCCAACATAGCGAGATGAGGATTGGTATCAGTATCAAACTTGATGCAAACTAGACCCTAGGTCTTGACTGAGGAGTTATTCCCACGTTGAATATTCTTGGTTGTAGAGGCTCGGTTGAGAAAAATGTCCCAAATGGTATAATGTGATGTATGGCTCCACTATCCACAATTCAAGCAGCTGAAGAGCATACTTGGTCAGGTAGAGTGGGCCTCTGTGATTGCCTCATTAGGGGAGCATGAGGATGGGAGTCCATCGATGCTCCAACAGAAACCAGTCATACATGGCCTCTGAAGTTGAGAATGGTGCCAACTATGATGGTTGTTACCAATAGTTGTGTGAGTTTGAGATCTTCACTGCCCTTGATTTTGATTGCCAATACCTTGCCTCCCATGTTGGGGGTTTCCTTAAGACTAAGGAACGAGGGTTTAATTTTTGGGTTCTGGTTGGGTGGATCTAGCCTTTGAGCAACACTCATTGTCAAAATTGACAAGCCTTTTGACAATGTTGATAATACCTATTTTTCTTAGCACACACTACCACCCTGGTGTGAGAGAAGATTGGGTATTCCCTTGTGATTCATTATTTTGATTTTGATTTTGAATTTAGTTTTGTGCCTTCTTACCTTTCCCTTGTTGTCTCTTTTGAGAAGTGACAAAAGCTCCCTCTAAAAAGTGAGTATTGTGAAATTGATTGAACAACTAAGCATAACACAATAGCTAACCCTTAAATTCATAAAATGTGAACATAGTTAGCTATGAATTCACTTTGTTGAATGCAATCAAAATATTTATTTCGAAGTTTATTGAGGAACAATGTAACCTAGTCATACGGGGACTTAAGAGCCCCTATAGTGAAAAGCTCAATAAGTAATCGTTGATATTCAGCCAACTTGACCTTAAGATCATCCCGTTCTAGAATCTTGAATTTTTAAACATCATGGTTGAGATTGACATGATGGGTCCTATCTTGAGCCACTAAAACCAACCTTCTCCCTTGAATAAGGTGGTAAATAACATGATTTAACACTAATTACAACAAACATAAAATTCACATAAATTGAAAGTGCACACTTTACCACTTTAATCTCGGATATTGGACACCTTATTGGCCCCAAAAATGGCACCCCTTGCGATATTTCTTTAACTTTTATTGCAACTAGATGGAGTACAACTAAGATCCTCTCACCTCCTCTGCTAATCCAAGTGCCTCTTACTATCAAAACTGACCAGAAGCCTCCAAACCAATTTGCCCCACTTTACCATTTTAATTGGACATTGGGCACCCTATTGGCCCCAAAACTAATATCCCTTGCAATATTTTAATTGGACATTGGGCACCCTATTGGCCCCAAAACTAGTATCCCTTGCAATATTTCTTTAACTTTTATTGCAAATAGATGGAGTATAACTAAGATCTTCTGATCTCCTCCGCTAATCCAAGTGCATCTTGCTATCAAAATTGGCCAACAAGTCTCCAAACCAATTTGCCCCTTGGTTTGCTTGGGAATTAGCCTTCACCCTACTCCTTGAAAGACAAATTCAACCCCAAATTTAATATTGGTTGGCTAGCCTTTTGAATCTACTCAAAATTTCTCAATTTCAATTGCTAGAATTCAAGTTCTAGGCTCTCAATTCTGAGAACGCATCCCAAGGCAGCTATCAAAATCCTGATTTCTACTATAAATTAGGGTTTACAATAGAGATTGACTAAAATCTCTTCCTCTAATGACTCAAACTACTTAAATGTAACGTGTCCACCTGTTCCCTTCATGACACGTCTTAGCAGTCCATCGGAAAGGAGGTCTAGAAAGCTCCGCCCGGCACTCCCATGGAATGTTACGGGGTTTGCAATCTAGGACTTTCTGCGTCTGCCACGTAGCGGAAGCATTTTGGCCGTTCCCACTTAGGACCGACCTGAATCAGGGTTTCCCCTAATGGTCATTTCCTAAACGGCAACTAGCGTCGAACCCCAGGCGACCTACTTTACGCAAAAACGCTAGGGCCGAAGCAGATTCACGCTGCACTTGGTTCAAGGAGAATGGGAAATGAGAGGGATGCAAGACTCGACCTCTTTGCCATAAGGCATAGTCCCATTCCGTTCCCCTAAAACAGCATAAACCGGGGTTATAATAGCCTAGCCTCTAGGTCAACGCCCTTGCTATTCATTTCCTTTGAGAATATCTTCCTGCTATCCATTATGATTGAGAAAAGTTCCCGGCAAACCGGGACCACCCATCCGTAGGACGGACCCATGGCCACATCCACTGCACTTTCCTCAAGGTTGCTTTAATTGTCTAATTACCTACCACATTTAGTTGGACATGCATCAAGCAGCTTCCTTAATTAGCCCGTTAGACACCGGTTCCTTTACGTAATCTTAGCACTTGACATAGAAAAGCAATGTCAAACAAGTTCCTTTTCAACAGATTATCATATTTATCTTTGGAATACATTTCTAAAGTCCAGCCCGCAGGCTTATTCATAATCCGCCCGAAGGCTATCCAGCAATCCATAGGGACTACTAATCCAAGATTCTGCCCGTAGACTAGTATGCAAGCCTCGAGATCCAATCCCGAGTCACGTCAGGCTCTTGTGCAAGGCCCAACTACCACATTTAGTTGGACATGCATCAAGCAGCTTCCTTAATTAGCCCGTTAGACACCGATTCCTTCACGTAATCTTAGCACTTGACATAGAAAAGCAGTGTCAAACAAGTTCCTTTTCAACACGTTATCATATTTATCTTTGGAATACATTCATAAAGTCCAACCCGCAAGCTTATCCATAATCCGCCCGAAGGCTATCCAGCAATCCACAGGGACTACTAATCCAAGATTCTGCCCGTAGACTAGTATGCGGGCCTCAAGATCCAATCCCGAGTCCCGTCGGCCTCTTGTGCAGGGCCTGGAACGCAAGGGATTTACAGCCAAAGCCTCCCCTGGCACCCAAGCGTCCTCCTACTCCAAGTAGTGCCCAACGGAGAGACTTCACACGGCAGGTTCGATCCACGTTCCTCGCGCGGCTAACAACCCCCTTGATTAGGGTCAGGCAGACAGTCGGGGGTAACTGAGGCTGTCTTTTCCTTCAGGCCTTCAACCTGAAGCATTAAATATATTTTCATCCTTTAGTTCCTTGAGCAAACAAAGCAAACAGTGCCCTCTAAACTGTTACAAGCACAATCATTTCCAGTGGTCGTTATTTGGCCAACTGCTAAGGAGTGAATCCTTCATTCGATGCGGGATCAATTGCGACTTGGCAAGATTCCCAAGGGTTTGTCTGTTCTCTCTTTTGTCCTTGGGTTAAGGCCGTACCCTATTAACCCAACTTAACCAATACCTTAGGTTTTATTAACAGAAAAATCATGGCGAATATGTTGCTCCAAATTATTGATTGGTCCTTTGCTTCCAAGCAAATACCTAATTCCCTTGTCTTGGTAACTTTATAACATAATGACTACTCATCCTCTTGCAGGTTAAACTTGCGTAAGAATCTGTCAATCTCATTCCGAGGAATTGGCCATTCTCTTGTAATCAAACCACAAGATCATGCGACGTTGCAACTTGTTGTACAAGTGTCGCATCTAATCCATGGGACTATTTCACCCATCGAACGGCGTCTTCTAATCACGGAATCATGATTAGATAAAAAGCAAGGTTTAGGGTGTCTTCCTATCCAACCCATTTCCAATTGCATAAACAAAAATAACTTAAAACCCCAAATGTAGAGCATAAGGGCCTCGAACACTGATCTCCAACCTTGTTATGTAATAGCATAAACAAAAATAACTTAAAACCCCAAATGTAGAGCATAAGGGCCTCGAACACTGATCTCCAACCTTATTAGGTTGATAATAGAGATTGTACTGAAGACTTGTCACCAACAGTGCAATGATCGATCTCCTCTACCCTTGACATCCTACAACTACTCCCATGATGAGGAGTCAAACGGGCTAGTGGCACTACTATCCATCAACCAAGGCTTTGACTCTAAAGATACCAAAGATTCACCTCCCTGATGAACCAAGAAGATTGATAAACACACACTCTATACCTAATGTTGCAAGGGAGAGTCCTTTGTAGTCATGTAGGACAACAGAGTGTCTTAGAAGGACGTAGATGGGGATGCTTCTACCAACATTGATTCTCCATATGGATACCCTTTCCACAATAAGGTCACCTCTTGGAAGATCCTTTCTTCTCTTTCTCCCCTTTGTTATCTTTATTACCCTTCCCTTCCTTCTTCCCTCCCCCACTAGAACCTATTGTGAAAGCATTGGTGTTTAGTCTCAATCCACCAAAGGTTTTAAATAGCCGAGCTTCTTACTCAAAAACTAACTCCTCCCAAGTCACAGTCTCCATGAGCTCACGAGTTAAGAAAACTAGTATCTAGGGGAATAATAGCCAAGCCTCTTACTCAAACACTAAAGAACTAACTCCTCCCAAGTTACAGTCTCCACGAGCTCACGAGTTAAGACATCACACCTAGGAGAAGGAAGATGGGTAATAAGGATAATTGCCAAGCCCCTAGAATCCACCACTCAACTACATGATGCCAACTCAAATCAAATCTACTCCATCTTGTTGATGTGCTCCATCATAGTAGGAGACTCAAATAGAGACATCTAATCAAACCCACATCTCCAAAGTGAGCTAATAAGAGAAAGTGCGAACCTCATAGAGATCCTCGAGTTCAGTCCCCACTTGTGCTGGAGTGTCAAGATCTTTTCCATAAACCAACACATTGTCAATGCAACTTGTGAGAAATGCGGGATCTAGAGCATGGCAAAGGCAGAAGCTATGGAGGATGGAAGGAGAAGTGTGGACTCATGATGAAAAAGACACTGTTTGTTACACAAGTGAATTAGGTTCCAAGATTGAGACTTGGACTCATAAACACAATCTTGTGTATGTGGACAATGACATTGACACTTCACTGAAAAGAAAAGAGTACTATCATTGCATTTAGAAAAGGAAGCAAGTACAATGCTTTATAGGAAAGTAGGAAACTGCAGTAGGCACCATTGTGCATATAGGATAGGTTAGCATGCATATCCTTGACCCTGAAGCTCCATACAAAGAGGCTGTTTTAGTGAGTGTGATTGCTGATTCTCAACACCCCTCCTCAATCACAACTAGAAAGGCACAAAGTGTGTAGAGGCTGTAATAAGAACCATCTGCAAAGTGTGGGCACACCACAAACATGGTAGACACCAGAGGCTGTTGCAGAAAAGGCTAAGTGTGGACACCAAAACATGATGGACATCCAGAGGCTGTAACAGGGGCCTCACAAAGTGTACAGCGACTGTAATGCCAAGTTACATAAGGAGTTTACAAAGCTTATGGCAGGAAGCATTAGGGCAAGGAAGTACAAGGCTTTTAAAACAGACTATCAGAAGTAGAAGGACTGATGAGTCTTGTCCTTCCGATCCTGGTGGTCTTCATCTTCATCTTCTTCTTCATCTTTTGGTCCATGGTCTTCTTCTTCTTTTACAACTGCAAGATAGGCCTTTTGAGACCTCTTCCTAGCATGACAGAACTTTTCAGTATGTCCGGTCCTTTTGCAGAAGTCACAGAAGAGCGGTTCCTTTTTACCTTTGTATCTGTTGTTTACATATAACATTTGTTCATCCTTTGAAGTGCTGAGCTCTTCTTTGCTTTTAAGTTTCTTTTCTTCTTCTAACAGAGATACCTAGATATCAACAAGTTCAGGATTTGGCATGTTGATTAAAGTTGTTGATACATTATTATATTCAGGAGGCAAACTCTTAAGTAGAACACCGATGCAAACATCTTCATCCATTTTAATGTTGATACCTGCAAGTTGGGTTAGGAGTCCTTCCATGTAATTGAGATGTGTGGCAAGTGATGTGCTGGACTTCATTTCAAGCCTGAAGAACTCAATCAGGAGACCATACTTTGATGATTTAGATTGTGCACCGAACAGGGTGTCAAGTCTTTTCCATGTATCCTGTGAGGTCTCACAGTTATCCACATGGTGGATATAACTGTCGTCTAGCTCCAGTTTGATAATGGCCTGGGCTCTGTCATCATTCTTTTGCCAAGTAGTTGCAAGGTCCGCGTCCCAAGGTTTGGTATCAGAGCCCAGTTGGGCATGGCATTGCTTCTCCAGCCTCTCTTGATTTCTCTCAACCTCAATCTAGCTCAATGTCAACTCATGACTTCATCTCCCAACTCTACTCTCACTGAAGCTTTCATGGCAGCCATAGCCAGCAGCACCCTGTCAGATTGAGCTGCTTATATCTCACTCCACAGGTCAAATCTCTTGGAGCTTCCTTCTGGAAAAGTATTTCCCAACTCACGAAGCTTCCCTGTATCACATCAATCCAGGAGAATTGACTATCCGAAGCTCAGCATTGTGAAAATTCTCAATCTCTGCTCTGTGTCTGCCATAGCCAGACAGGACCTACCTCACTTGGAGCTTCAATAACTTCTCAACCAGGCCACTTCAGCTCTTGATTTCTTCTAGGGAGTTGTTCCTCTACTCAAGGCGCTTCATCCTGGCACGAAAATCGATCACATTGCTGCGCCCTGACCCTGGCATTACAGAAATCGTGGAAACCTATCCTGAACTGCGCCGAATCTGTTCGAGCTGCCTGCGCACGCCATACTGCCAACGATCTTAACGATTATCATGGGGCTTTGATAGCCCATGAAGTCAGCTTCCTAGGCATGTAAAAATTTTTGAAAATGATCGAGTATAGCTCCTGCAATGTTGAAAAAACCAGGCCCCTGTCTCAGAAACCCTAATTCCACCATAGCCAAAATTTCTCAAGCTTTTTTTTCCTCAGTTTTTCTCTCTCTTGACACTCAACCCAAGCCTCTATCACTCTAATCCATTGACCCAGCATCAAATCAAGGAGGGGAAAGACCTGAGAAGATTGAAGAACGACCGAACGATCCCGAACAAGAAGAATCAAGAATCAAGCTCAACATCAACACTGACATAGTGTGTTTTCACACTGTCACTAACTGTGTCTCTTGACACACTGCATTCTGCTCTTCTACTGATAAAATCTCAGAATTCTGATGTTGATTTGCTGCTGATCTTGAAACCTCAACATGGAAAAAGACTCTGTTTGTTACACAAGTAAATTAGGTTCCAAGATTGAGACTTGGACTCATAAACACAATCTTGTGTATGTGGACAATGACATTGACACTTCACTGAAAAGAAAAGAGTACTATCATTGCATTTAGAAAAGGAAGCAAGTACAATGCTTTATAGGAAAGTAGGAAACTGCAGTAGGCACCATTGTGCATATGGGATAGGTTAGCCTGCATATCCTTGACCCTGAAGCTCCATACAAAGAGGTTGTTTTAGTGAGTGTGATTGCTGATTCTCAACACAACTAACAGAAAAGAATGTCAAAGCTCTAGCATTGACCCTATCCCATAAGTAAACTTGATCCTAGGAAGCACCATTATCAAGTGTAGGAATCTGGTGTGGAATAGATCAAGAGACAAACATTCACATCTTATAGGTATCAAAAATGTGACGGGCCTTCACCCTCCACACGGAATAATTGGAATCATCCAACTTTTGAGCCTCAAATAGCTTTAGGACAATGGAAACATGCATCACCAATGCATGAAGAGAGAAATGAGTTTGAGACCTCATGACCACCAAAGTAGTCGAGAAAAGGTGGTATAAGATGAAGGAGAGGTTCCAAATGGATCCATGGTGTGAAACATGCATCACCAATGCATGAAGAGAGAAATGAGTTTGAGACCTCATGACCACCAAAGTAGTCGAGAAGAGGTGGTATAAGATGAAGAAGAGGTTCCAAATGGATCCATGGTGTGAAATAAACTTGAAATAAAATACCTTCAAAGTGAAGAAAAGAAGAAGAAGCCTAAGTATAAAAGGGGCAACTCCATCAAACATAACACATCAAACTGTCAAAGGAGATGTCTAGCAATTGAAACACAAAGGTCTCCTTTGAAAGCATGGCCACTAATAGTCCTTCTGTTGAGAAACCCTTCACCTATAGTTTGCGTTTTTGCATTTCTGCGTTTTGCATTTAGGGTTTGCAGCCCCAAAAAGGGGCGCCATCCTAAACTGACTGTGCCTATTTATAGGCCACTCTCTCATTCATTCCTTACAGCTAATTCATTCAGTCTGTCACCTCTTCTCTCCAACCTCTCCACTACCCTCACACCCCTTCAGGAGGACATTGTGGTTCGTGGTTCATGGCTGTCTTCTTCATCTTCCTTGTGCTATGGCACCCTTGTTTCATTGTATCACATTCACTCCATGATTCAGATCTTCACCATTCCATTCATCAGAGTTTCTTCTCTTTTCTCTTCTCTTCTCCATGTTTGCCGAGTTCACTCCGTGTTTCTCCCCGCCAACCCTACTATCTCGCTGGTACATCATCTTTTGACATGGCATCAGAGCTGGATCTGCTCAGACAGCGGCAAAGGTCCTCCACTCTAATGAAGGCAAAGACCGGTAGCGGGTTCGGCATCCACTTCTCTTCTTCTTCTGTTGCATCAAAATCTCATTTTTGCAGGTTTCAGGTGTTTTCAACTTGCTGCCCACACCCCTTTCGCAGAGGCCATCGCAATCTCAGTTATCCCTTGTTGTTATCTACAGTCTGGCGTGTTGGAACTGGAAGGACACAGCTGAGAGAGTTTGAGATCGAGCAAGAGTGAGCGTATGAGTGTGACGGCTGGAGTGAGTGTGAGCAGAGTGAAAGTCCGAGATGATAAGAGTGTACCAACAATGTGTTGATACACAAAGAATAAAATGTATTTATACTTAGGACACATAAAGGGTGCGTTCACATGTACAGTGTGCGTGTACTATATACACAGAGGTCACTGGGCCTTTATATCCCAACAACCTCCCACTTAAAGGTCCGATATGAATCTCTAGCTAACCAACTCCCACTAGTCAAATGCAATGCTTGTGCTGAGCTCTGCTTAGACTTTTAGTGAGAACATCTACAGGGTTATCTTCTGTTTTAATCTTGGTCAATGTGATTTGACCATCTTTCAGAATCTGTCTGATGAAGTGATATCGCACATCTACATGCTTTGTGTGTGAATGATACACGGCATTCTTAGCCAGATACACAGCACTCTGGCTATCACATCCCAAAACTGCAGTACCCATAGACATGCCGAGATCATCTGCAAGTCTGCTCAACCATATAGCTTCCTTAGAAGCTTCAGTAGGCTGATATGTATTCAGCTTCAGTGGTACTCAGTACAACAATGTTTTGCAATCTGAAACACCAAGAAACAGCCCCACCAACAACTGTAAAGACATACCCGCTAGTGGACCTACGAGTGTCCAAGTCACCTGCCATGTCTGCATCACAATAACCCTGCAAACTAAGTGCACCCTGCCCATAGCAAATACTTTTTCTTAGTGTACCCTTAAGGTATCGAAGAATACACTTGACAGCCTCCCAATGTGCTTTGCCAGGATTTGACATAAACCTGCTAACAACTCCCACTGCGTGAGCAATGTTTGGACGAGTAGCAACCATAGCATACATAAGAGAGCCACAAGTTGATGCATAAGTGCAACAACGTTTTGCAACCTGGAACACCAAGAAACAGTCCCACCAGCAACTGTAAAGACATACCCGCTGATGGACCTACAAGTGTCCAAGTCACCTGCCATGTCTGCATCACAATAACCCTGCAAACTAAGTGCGCCCTGCCCATAGCAAATACTTTTTCTTTGTGTACCCTTAAGGTATCGAAGAATACACTTGACAGCCTCCCAATGTGCTTTGCTAGGATTTGACATAAACCTGCTAACAACTCCCACTGCGTGAGCAATGTTTGGACGAGTAGCAACCATAGCATGCATAAGAGAGCCACAAGTTGATGCATAAGGAACTCCCTTCATAGCATTTGCTTCCACGTCATCTTTCGGGCTGTTGGCTTTGCTAAGCTTGAGATAAGGAGGTAAGTATACCCCAAAAGGCTTAGCTTCAGCCATGTTAAATCTGTACATTTCTTGAGATAAAAACAGCAATTTCTACATTCTATCTCTACAAATCCTCATGCCCAAAATATGCTCTGCATTCCCCAAATCTTTCATGGAGAAAGCTGATTTCAACTGATTTTTGAGAGCATCCAAGCTAGTCTCTCTTTTCCCAACTAGTAACATATCATCCACATACAAAACAAGTATTATGGGGCTGCCATCTATATCCTTTTTCATGTACAAGCAATGATCTGCATGGCTGCGTGTAAACTCATGAGATAGCATAAAAGTATCAAACTTTTTGTACCACTGCCGTGGTGCTTGCTTCAGCCCATACAGGCTGCGTTTTAGCTTACACACCATCTGCTCTTTTCCAGGAACTACAAAGCCCTCGGGCTGTTTCATGTAGATTTCCTCATCAATGTCACCATGCAAGAAAGTTGTTTTTACATCCATTTGATACAGCTCTAAATCCAAAACAGCAGTAAGAGCAAAAAGCACACGTAAAGTGGTCATCTTCACAACAGGAGAGAAGACCTTTTGGAAGTCAATCCCTTCCTTTTGTGCATAACCTTTGGCAACTAGCCTTGCCTTGTACTTGGGTTTTCCATCAACTGTCTTGACTTTGTACACCCATTTGTTTGGAAGTGGCTTTCTTCCCTTTGGTAATGACACAAGATCCCAAGTATCATTTGCATATAGAGATTTAATCTCTTCCTGCATAGCTAGCTCCCACTTACTACTGAACTCACATGACTTGGCCTCTTTGTATGTAAGAGGCTCACCCTCATCTGTAAGCATCACATAATGCAAGGAGGGGTCGAACCTATGTGGTTGCCTTCTTACGCATGTAGACCTGCATACTCAATGATCAACATTGTCAGGAATTGGGTCTACATCAGGAGGTATATTATTTTCGGCATTCATTTGCGGCTGTAAACCATTTTCAACATGTTGTTCATGCTGTACAGCACCTTCATTTTCATTTCCAGCACCTGCATTTTCATAATCAGCAAGCCTATCTTGCTGTCCATGACCTCCTTGTGCTTCTATTTGCTGTCCATCATCATCTGGCTCAAAAGTAACCGGCTAATCATCAGTTTCGGCCTGTGGTACAGCACCTTGAGGCTCATTTTCTAAAGTTATGGGTGGCTGCAAACTCTGAAATTTCACCTTTTTCAGATCTTCATTAGAGACTAAAGAGCCTTTCAACAATTTTGCCTCATTAAACACAACATTACGACTGCGAATAATTTTCTTGGATTGAGGTAACCACACTCTGTAGCCAAATTCACCCTCATCACCATAGCCCATGAAAATGCCTTTGGTGGATTTTGGGTCAAGTTTATTCCTCAGCTCATCCCTAACATGTACAAAAGCATCACACCCAAATATACGTAAATGGTCATATGAGGCCGATTTGCCTGACCAAACCTCCTCAGGGATGCCATTATTTAAGGACCTATTTGGAGAGCGGTTGCAAATGTGAACCGCGGTTTTGAGTGCCTCTCCCCAAAATGCATGAGGGAGATTGGCAGTGGACAGCATGCACCGCACTCTTTCACATAAAGTCCTGTTATATCTTTCACCCACCCCATTTGAAGGACTGTAAGGGGCTGTAAGTGTCAGAAGTGGAGCAGCGGTGGAAGCATAAACATGTGCTGAAATAAACTGCTGAAACACAAGACAAAAAGAGAAAAGAAAGAACACGATACAGATGAGAACTCAGATGTATGCACGGGAAATGGAATCCATATATCTGAACACGAGACAGTCGCATACAACAGTGAGTCACTGGCTGCGTGGGCACTGGCACTGGCTCCTCTCTCCACAGAGTCTGCAGATGGTGAAGATGAAGTAACTGACTGAGGAGGAGCCACTAAGTATAAATAGGCTGAAAAAGTGGGGAGCAATAATGCTAGTCGGACAGCGTTAAAGCTGGCCGACTGGTGCATAAAATGCTCCACTGGCATAAAATGCCACACCAGAAAAATACCTAAAATACCTAATAAAAATGCCCAGCCCATATCAAGCTCAGACTCACACATGAGCTGACAAATACTCTGCTAACACCCTCTCTCAGATCATGAGTGATCTGATACAATACAATAGTACAATGAAAAGGGATCAGAAACTATATAACATAGAACCACCAAGTAGAACCATGGATACCCAAGGAGTGGGTGATCAAGCCACCACCAAGGTGCCTTGGAGAGAACCTGATGTCGATGTCGATCGTACCAAACACCTGAAAATAGAGAAGATCATAGCATGTCTCTGTGTCCATCACCAATGTCTCGCAATAGCATACAAGACCATCCTGTGAAAAATGCCTCTGAACATATGTGACCATGGAGTCCCCGCCTTTGGCCAGACCGCCAAAGTCTCCCCTCATGTGAGCTCCAGACGAAAGCCTCCCGCTCTCTGTCAGATAACCAGCTCATCATGAACCTGGATGTCAATCCCAGCTCCAGGATTTGATTCCGCCAGACTGAAGTCGATGCGTCAGGGACGTTCCTCTCTGGAACCTGTGCACCTGTATAAAAATATAGATGAGGCGTGGCTGCCCCATCTGAACACCCACTCACACTCCCTCTCTGGCACAAGAGAGTCGTGAGGGATGACCTCATCACCACCACTAGAAAGCAGCCGAGGAAGGGGCCACCAAGCCCTTCCCGCGATCCAAAGAAGAGGATCCCTTCCGCGCCTTGGACTTCACCTTGGTCGGAGGATCGGAGTCGGAGTCTGATGAAGGAGAGGACTCATCGGTAGAGTCAGCATCCCGCTTCGTCTTCTGCTCCTTCTTCCTGGAAGCCGCTAACTTCTTGCAGTCCTTCCGCAAATGTCCCTTCTTGCCACAGTGGTAACACTGGGCCTTCGACTTCTTCTTCCCGTCACCCCTCTCTGAAGCTACATAAGCCTCACCTCCATAATGTGCCGGAAGCCGCCCCTGTAATCAAAAGGATGCCTCGTGCTCAAGAAGCATCGAGGTCATATGTGTAAAACTGACAGGAGTCGATGATGTCTGCGCCCGCAAAGCATTGGCCACTCCATCAAACTCCGGGGGGAGCTTGTAGAGGACCGTCCCAACGAGATGCACAAACCAAGCTTTCATGACAGCACTCCATGTGAGATAATCAAGTCCATGTAACTTATCATCAGTGGAAGTGCACGGAGGAGCCATATGGAGAGGATAAGAAGAGAAGTAGAGAAGAGATGGAATTTAGAGAGGAAACACAGCCAAAACACAAGCACAGACTACAGAAAAAGAGAGTTCACATGCAATAGAACCCAAAATCTGATCAATAGAAGACAAAATCTGCTGCAGAAAGTCAAAAAATCAGTCAAAAACTGCCAAAAACAGCAAAAACGGCCTGAAGGAACAGTCACCCAGCCACGAGAGATGCTGAATCAGCAAAACGCAGGCTGTAAACTGGAGAAAACAGGTAGAAAACTGTCGCCAGCAGCTGCAGATGAAAAACGCAGGCAGCAGAGGGTGCGTAGGCAGCAGAGGGTGCGGAGGCAGCAGGCGATGGCAAAACTGCAAAAAACGCAGGCTGAAAACAGCCCCAAAACAGGTCGCCTGGCTGGGACAGCAGTCGTCTAATCAGCAAGGGTACAAAACAGTCCTGAAATCAGCAATAAAACACAGCAGAAACACAAATCCTGAAAACTGATACCATGTCAGAAGTGGAGCAGCGGTGGAAGCATAAACATGTGCTGAAATAAACTGCTGAAACACAAGACAAAAAGAGAAAAGAAAGAACACGATACAGATGAGAACTCAGATGTATGCACGGGAAATGGAATCCATATATCTGAACACGAGACAGTCGCATACAACAGTGAGTCACTGGCTGCGTGGGCACTGGCACTGGCTCCTCTCTCCACAGAGTCTGCAGATGGTGAAGATGAAGTAACTGACTGAGGAGGAGCCACTAAGTATAAATAGGCTGAAAAAGTGGGGAGCAATAATGCTAGTCGGACAGCGTTAAAGCTGGCCGACTGGTGCATAAAATGCTCCACTGGCATAAAATGCCACACCAGAAAAATACCTAAAATACCTAATAAAAATGCCCAGCCCATATCAAGCTCAGACTCACACATGAGCTGACAAATACTCTGCTAACACCCTCTCTCAGATCATGAGTGATCTGATACAATACAATAGTACAATGAAAAGGGATCAGAAACTATATAACATAGAACCACCAAGTAGAACCATGGATACCCAAGGAGTGGGTGATCAAGCCACCACCAAGGTGCCTTGGAGAGAACCTGATGTCGATGTCGATCGTACCAAACACCTGAAAATAGAGAAGATCATAGCATGTCTCTGTGTCCATCACCAATGTCTCGCAATAGCATACAAGACCATCCTGTGAAAAATGCCTCTGAACATATGTGACCATGGAGTCCCCGCCTTTGGCCAGACCGCCAAAGTCTCCCCTCATGTGAGCTCCAGACGAAAGCCTCCCGCTCTCTGTCAGATAACCAGCTCATCATGAACCTGGATGTCAATCCCAGCTCCAGGATTTGATTCCGCCAGACTGAAGTCGATGCGTCAGGGACGTTCCTCTCTGGAACCTGTGCACCTGTATAAAAATATAGATGAGGCGTGGCTGCCCCATCTGAACACCCACTCACACTCCCTCTCTGGCACAAGAGAGTCGTGAGGGATGACCTCATCACCACCACTAGAAAGCAGCCGAGGAAGGGGCCACCAAGCCCTTCCCGCGATCCAAAGAAGAGGATCCCTTCCGCGCCTTGGACTTCACCTTGGTCGGAGGATCGGAGTCGGAGTCTGATGAAGGAGAGGACTCATCGGTAGAGTCAGCATCCCGCTTCGTCTTCTGCTCCTTCTTCCTGGAAGCCGCTAACTTCTTGCAGTCCTTCCGCAAATGTCCCTTCTTGCCACAGTGGTAACACTGGGCCTTCGACTTCTTCTTCCCGTCACCCCTCTCTGAAGCTACATAAGCCTCACCTCCATAATGTGCCGGAAGCCGCCCCTGTAATCAAAAGGATGCCTCGTGCTCAAGAAGCATCGAGGTCATATGTGTAAAACTGACAGGAGTCGATGATGTCTGCGCCCGCAAAGCATTGGCCACTCCATCAAACTCCGGGGGGAGCTTGTAGAGGACCGTCCCAACGAGATGCACAAACCAAGCTTTCATGACAGCACTCCATGTGAGATAATCAAGTCCATGTAACTTATCATCAGTGGAAGTGCACGGAGGAGCCATATGGAGAGGATAAGAAGAGAAGTAGAGAAGAGATGGAATTTAGAGAGGAAACACAGCCAAAACACAAGCACAGACTACAGAAAAAGAGAGTTCACATGCAATAGAACCCAAAATCTGATCAATAGAAGACAAAATCTGCTGCAGAAAGTCAAAAAATCAGTCAAAAACTGCCAAAAACAGCAAAAACGGCCTGAAGGAACAGTCACCCAGCCACGAGAGATGCTGAATCAGCAAAACGCAGGCTGTAAACTGGAGAAAACAGGTAGAAAACTGTCGCCAGCAGCTGCAGATGAAAAACGCAGGCAGCAGAGGGTGCGTAGGCAGCAGAGGGTGCGGAGGCAGCAGGCGATGGCAAAACTGCAAAAAACGCAGGCTGAAAACAGCCCCAAAACAGGTCGCCTGGCTGGGACAGCAGTCGTCTAATCAGCAAGGGTACAAAACAGTCCTGAAATCAGCAATAAAACACAGCAGAAACACAAATCCTGAAAACTGATACCATGTCAGAAGTGGAGCAGCGGTGGAAGCATAAACATGTGCTGAAATAAACTGCTGAAACACAAGACAAAAAGAGAAAAGAAAGAACACGATACAGATGAGAACTCAGATGTATGCACGGGAAATGGAATCCATATATCTGAACACGAGACAGTCGCATACAACAGTGAGTCACTGGCTGCGTGGGCACTGGCACTGGCTCCTCTCTCCACAGAGTCTGCAGATGGTGAAGATGAAGTAACTGACTGAGGAGGAGCCACTGAGTATAAATAGGCTGAAAAAGTGGGGAGCAATAATGCTGGTCGGACAGCATTAAAGCTGGCCGACTGGTGCATAAAATGCTCCACTGGCATAAAATGCCACACCAGAAAAATACCTAAAATACCTAATAAAAATGCCCAGCCCAGATCAAGCTCAGACTCACACATGAGCTGACAAATACTCTGCTAACAGTAAGCTCCCTCTTAATACCATGTAAGTCACAAAATGACTTAAATTCAGTCGATGTGAACTCACCCCATTATCAGTTCTCAAGCATTTCAGCTTTTTATCTATCTAAGTGGTCACAAATGCATGAAAAGTTTTAAAAACAGCAAACACTTCACTTTTCTTTTTCAACAAGTACACCCAAATCTTCTTGGAACAATCATCAATAAAGGAGACAAAATATGAAGCACCACCCAATGATTTCACGGGCATACTACATACATCAGAATGCACTAAGTCCAAGACATTGGACTTACGAGAGACACCTAAAAGGAATTTTTTATTTGCTTTCCAAACTGACACTCATTACAAAAATCAAGTTTAGAGTCTTTTCCATCAACCCTCTTCAGAGAGGTAAGAACATCAAGTCCTTTTTGGCTCATATGGCCTAATCTCTTATGCCATAACTCCAAGTGGCTGCAAATTTCAGCAACTACAAGAAACTTGCCATTCAAGGCTTTACAATGCAAACAATACAATGTGCCCTTCTTGGTTCCTTTTGCAATCAGCATGGAACCCTTTTTTACTTTCCACAAACCACCACCAAATAGTGTGGTGTAGCCATGCAAGTCAAGCTGACCAACAGATAGTAAACTCTTTTTAATGCCAGGCACATATCTGACATCTTTCAACACAAGCTCTTGACCATTGTCTAAAGACAAGTGTACGATGCCAATCCCATCAATGCTACAAGCATGGCTATTTCCAAGGTACACCTTTCCACAATTGCCTGCATTGAATATAGCAAAACACTCCAAGCAAGGAGTTACATGGAAAGAGGCACCAGAGTCTACAATCCAAGTCTGAGTGACCATCATCAACTGACAAGAGAGCATCAATCACATCAGCCTTGGTAATCTGCATATCCTGCATGTGATATACAAGGGCATTATAATCAACTGCACATAATACATCAGCCTCTGTATCTAAAAGCTCCTCTATGACCACACTAGAGGCCACATTGGCCTTTTCTTTGCCTTTGGATGTCTCCAATGCATCTGTCTTTTCTTCCTTCTTCTTTTTATCTCTTGCATTCTTCTTTCTCTCTTGTTCCTTCTTGTAGTACCTGCAATCAAGTTTCTTGTGGCCCTTCCGACCACAATGATAGCAAGTAATGTCACTCTTATCCTTTCCTTTACTCTTGCTCCTGTTTCTCTGCCCTGCATGTGCATTTTTCTTTTCAGCCCTGCCTCTTACATTATAAGCTGAGTTGCTGCCTTCTCCACTAGACATACATCTAATTTATTCATTCAAGATAGAACCCTCACCCCATCATATGAGAGATTGGGGTTATTGTTGAGTGAAACCACAAAGGTTTTCCATGAGTCCGGCAGTGTCATGATAAAAAAGATCGCCCTCAACTTATCATCAAAGTCCAAGATTGCATCTTTGAGCTGATTTAGAATCCCTGTAATTGCACTCAAGTGCTCAGCTGCAGGCTTTGACTCATCCAGTCGCATATTCACCAACTTGCGCATTAAATGCACTTGATTAACAGGTGTGGTGATCTCATAAGTAGTCTTTAGCTTCTTCCATATTGCATAACTTGTGTCTAAACCCTTAATGTCTGTCAGAATGTCATCAGTGACACCCATCTTTATATAAGCCACAACCTTTTTATTCACTCTGGCCCAATCTACATCAGATATTAGTGCGGGTTTATCTTCCTGCAAAGCATCCTCACAATCCTTCAGGAACAAAATGCCCTACATACAGTCTTTCCAAAGGTCAAAGCCATGACCATCAAACCGTTTGATCTCCATCAAACCGTTTGATCTCCATCAAACTCTTGATGTCTGAACTGGAAGAAGTTGCAGCCATTTTATCACGAACACAAGAGTAAATGCACTAATCTGCGGAAGCACAAGCTGAACCAGCAAAATACCCTGCTGTTTTTCCTCAACCAGAAATAAATCTCTGCTGTTTATACATCAACCAGCCATTGCACGGGCAAAAGATGCAGAAATTTACCAAAAATCTGCGCAAATTCCCAAAATTTCAAGTCCAAAATTGCATGATGTCAATCAATCTGACCCAGCTGAGTAAAGCTTTGCCAATATATGAAAAACCCCAAATTTCTGGGATCCAATGTCAGGAAATTTTACCCAAAAATGCAAAATTTCGACAAAATTGGCAAAGTCCCCAATTTAATTGAGGTCACCGCTCGCGATGTCTGCAATTTCTGACTCAAAAGTCACTGACAAGCATGAATGATGCCAAATCTGGGAAAAGCCCCAAATTCTATGGCCAGATTTGCACAGATTTTGAAACTGTGCCTCTGGTGTGTGAACTAACTCTCGCCAAGGAGGGATTCAAGAAAAGATTTTAAAAAGAATGTTTGGGATCTACGAAATGACCAGGGGGAAGGGGATCCGTTGACCCTGCCCCGTCACGTCTATCTAACGCTTGCCCGCCGGCGCCACCTGCCTGTTGCCCGTCATGCAAACCGCCCGCAGAGGTCGCCTACACGTCGCCTCGTTCCCAGTCGCACACCGCCTGGACAAGTCACTGCCTCGTTCCCAATTCGCCTAGCGCCTCGTTCCGAGTTCGCCCAGCTGTTGTCAACTGATCCCGTCAGGTCAGACCAGACTTGTCAATCTTGGGAAGTGTGCGGGACCTTTGGCTTTGATACCAGTTGTTGAAACTGGAAGGACACAGTTGAGAGTTTTTGAGATCGAGCAAGAGTGAGCGTATGAGCGTGACGGCTAGAGTGAGTGTGAGCAGAGTGAAAGTCCGAGACGATAAGAGTGTACCAACAATGTGTTGGTACACAAAGAATAAAATGTATTTATACTTAGGGCACATAAAGGGTGCGTTCACATGTACAGTACTGTATACACGGAGGTCACCGGGCCTTTATATCCCAACATGGCACCTATTTCCAACCTTCCATCCGCAGTTTTCAGCTGTTTACAGCAAAACGACTGTTGCTGATCACTCTCCATTCAAAAAACAATCTCGTTTTTGCAGATTTCAGGTATTTCAGCTTGCTGCCCACACCCCAAACGAAGATGACATCGCGGTCCAAGCTGGCCATTGCTGTCTACAACAGTCTGGCGCCTATTTCCAGCCTATCACACACTGTTCGAAGCTGATTTAAGCATATTGACTGCTGCTGCTGTTTTTTCCTGCGTTTTTAGTCTTTCTCTCTCCCTACAGGCTGTCTTGCCTGCATTTTCAGTCTTTCTCTCACCTGATGCCTGCGTTTTTAGTCTTTCTCTCTCCTCACCTGCGTTTTTCTACCGGTTGCAACCTCTTACTGCTGGTTGCATCCTTCTCCCACTTGCAGCTCACTTCCAGCCCTTCCACTGCCCTCCCACCCCTTGAAGCGGACATTGCGGTTCATGCTTCACACTGTCCTCACACCCCTTGGGGCAAACATTGCGGTTCGTGGTTCATGGTATCCATGGCTTCTTTACCAATAGATGACCAGACTACTGGGTGCTCCTATTGTGGCATCACCGGACACACCACAATGCTTGCCGACTTCGACCCTTACTCCCCACCCCCCCGAAGTATATACGTCTTCCACTAGGCACTCCTTGTGCCACCTCTTCTTTCTGGGCCACCGAGATCATTCTACATCGGCTATCAGAGTACTATGCTCAAGGCAATAAGACGCATCCGATGCACACTAAGTCCTTTCGAGCACATGGAGAATCAATTGGCGCTATGACCTCCTGGAGATCGTCACAATGCCAGCAGCAATCTTCTCCCACTTATTTTCCAGTACAGTGGCTTCCACAACCTATGAATCTACAGTCTGCTCCATCGAGAGACAGTGCTTGTTTAATACTGTCTCATCGTCACTCCGCTCCTTTGAGAGACAGTGGCTGCTCGACTCCTTCCTCTTCTTTGGCTACCCAGTCCGCTCCACTAAGAGACAGCGACTATTGCCCACCTCTTGCTCATTCTGAGCCCCACCCTTCCCCACCCTCGACTACTCAAGTTCGAGAGGCTACCTTTGGGAGCTCTTCGGCACCCCAAATACGTTCTTCGGCACGACCAGCGGCACTTCCTTCGTCATCAGACATTTCGGAGTCCGTGATCCATGAGTTTTTGGATTCCCTATCTACTTTAGAGGGGGATTCAAAGGGAGATATTATTTCTTTGCACTCAGAGGGGGCATCTACTTTTTCTTCGACTTCAGCGGGGACCCCTCCACCTCCCACCTCATAGGGGGAACCTACTCCACATGAAGTTCTTCACCCATCCTCTATTGATACCCAGGATCTTCAGGTACCACCTAGATCGGGACCTCGGAGGTTCAGCCACGACTTGGTAACGAGGCCTTCGTATTCCTTCCAGCATGGATGCACGAAGCTAGTGACTTCTCTCCCGAGGTTGTGTTTCGGGTTCTCCAGTTCACTCTGTCTACTGGTCTTTAATGCAGGTTCCCTTTCCGGTGGAAATTTTGGATCTTAGGGATCCTCCACATCTTCTTCCTCCTCTTCTTCTTACCTTGGTCACTTGGTCAGCATGGAGCCAACTCCCGTGATCGAGTACGGGCATATCCTTATGATTCTCAACACCACACAAAATCCGACATTCCTCCTATGCATTGCATATTTTCATCATCTTTGTATAGGGCGCTTAGGCAAGTGAACAAATTCCCCACAAGAGACACTATCCAAGTGGCACCTGCTGCATGCGCATTCTTCAACATGTAGCATTGCATCTCCACCTCGCTCTTCTCTTGTTCCCCTTTTTGGGCCTGAGAGGGGGTGTTGAGAAACCCTTCACCCATAGTTTGCGTTTTTGCGTTTCTACGTTTTACATTTAGGGTTTGTGTTTAGGGTTTGCAACCCCAAAAATGGGCGCCATCCTAGACTCTGACTATGCCTATTTATAGGCCACTCTCTTATTCATTCCTTACGGCTGATTCATTCAGTCCGTCACCTCTTCTCTCCAGCCTCTCCACTACCCTCACACCCCTTCAAGAGGACATTGTGATTCATGGTTCGTGGTTGTCTTCATCATCCTCCTTGTGCTACGGCACCCTTGTTCCCTTCTATCACATTCACTCCGTGATTCAAATCTTCATCATTCCATTCATCAGAGTTTCTTCTCTCTTCTCTTCTCTTCTCTTCTCTTCTCTTCTCTTCTCTTCTCTTCTCTTCTCTTCTCTTCTCCATGTTTGCCGAGTTCACTCCGTGTTCCTCCCCGCCAACCCTACTATCTCGTTGATACGTCATCTTTTGATACCTTCAAGGGCAGATGAAGCACCAAGACCACTTCGAATTGGGAAAAGCACAACTCCCAATGTTGCCTTCAAAAATAGATACAGCCACTAGTACGTTACTTGATGGAAAATATAGCACAAGCAACCTTCAAGGAGAGACCAATGGTTAGAATAGCAAGGGAATACAGCTTCTTCAAGTACCTAAGATAGGCCATTACCTCATGGATAGCAAGCCCAACTAAAATATAGGAGATAAGAAGAGCAAAAGTTATTCGTTGTCACAAACAAGATGGATAGAGAGGTGAAGCACCAAGACCACCTCGAATTGGAAAAAACACAACTACCAATGTTGCCTTCAGAAATAGATACAACCACTAGAACGTTACTTGATGGAAAATGTAGCACAAGCAACCTTCAAGGAGCGACCAACAGTTAGAATAGCAAGGAAATGCAACTTCTTCAGGTGCCTAAGATAGGCCATTACCTCATGAATAGTAAACCCAACTAAAATGCAGGAGATAAGAAGAGCAAAAGTCATTCATCGTCGCAAACAAGATGGATAGAGAGGTGAAAAGCACCAAGGGAATACAGCTTCTTCAAGTGCCTAAGATAGGCCATTACCTCATGGATAGCAAGCCCAACTAAAATATAGGAGATAAGAAGAGCAAAAGTTATTCGTTGTCACAAACAAGATGGATAGAGAGGTGAAGCACCAAGACCACCTCGAATTGGAAAAAACACAACTACCAATGTTGCCTTCAGAAATAGATACAACCACTAGAACGTTACTTGATGGAAAATGTAGCACAAGCAACCTTCAAGGAGCGACCAACAATTAGAATAGCAAGGAAATGCAACTTCTTCAGGTGCCTAAGATAGGCCATTACCTCATGAATAGTAAACCCAACTAAAATGCAGGAGATAAAAAGAGCAAAAGTCATTCATCGTCGCAAACAAGATGGATAGAGAGGTGAAAAGGAAAGAGAGGGGCAACTATAATAAGACGCAACTATAGGGATAGTAGAAGTGGCTGGCAACGAAGAGACAACAACTCCAATGTAGATGAAGAGTTAATACCATGTGAGAGGCGGCAGCAAAAGAAAAATACTATGAGCCAAAAGAAACAATAAAGAGCAATGAAAAGACAACTCAATAGAATACTACATAAAAACCGAATACAATGATTAGCCACTCAACGTGCTACATTGTGTAGCTGCAATAAGGGTGCTAGACGTGTTAAGGCACAAAGAGTGAATGACCAATTGGCAAGTGTGTCTACAAGTAGGCAAAAAATCCTAAAATACTTTCACATGGCATAACTCTAAAGAAATCCAACAAAAATTCTTGGATGGCATAATCCTTAAAAAATCCTTAAATACTCTTAGATAGCAATAACCCTAGAGAAACCCGAAAAAATACTCTCAAGTGGCGTATCCCCAAAGAAATCCAAACAATTACTCTTGGGTGGAGTCCAAGGCCGAAAAGATAGACATGGATTAAAAAAGAAAAAGACAAAGAATAACAAGGCCAAAAGTGATCAAAATGAGTGGACCCAAACAAAGCTACTAACGTCCCTTATCGACTCAGTGTCTGACTCACAACCAAGAGGTGACCATGACCAATGACCACTATCAAGAATGAGAGTGAGAGAAGGAACAGAGATTGAAATAGGCCCTCCAAAATAATCTAAAGGGCAGTAAACATCTACTAGTTTGCACATATGAAACAAATCAACAAATAAACCATAAGATTTATTGAAGATGAGAGCTAGAATGCTCTAGCATGGTAAATGACATACAATACGCCCCTTATGGTATTTCTTTATCATTATTCAAACATTGCAAAAATCACAATTGACTTGCTATCACAAACCAACACACTGCTAGGCTGATTCAAGAGCAAGGCACATGGCAATAAATGATGTTCTTTGTCCAATTTACCTTTAAATGTGACATTGAGGTGCAAACTTGGTCCCACACAACTGCACATTGCAACCAATATGTGGTACATGCAAATCTCAATTCCAAACTCATCTATCAGCTATATGAAGCCTCATCCCTATTTATACATCAATACCAATGCTTTGCCCTAGCCTTTGCAGACCCAATTCATTATCTAATTGAGTAAATTAAGACCAGCATTGCTGCCACAGCTAATCAACATCCAATTCACGTCAAAAAATAAAGAATCATTGCTACATCATTCCATTATCTCTTGCCTTGCATTTCTACTTTTGTCATACATTTGTTGCCAAAACAACTGCATCTCAATTTTACAAAGGTAGTGTTAGTGGTATACATTTCATGGGTGTTAGGCTATTAATTAGGCTTTGCATTGGCTGTTTTTATGGGCATCTAGGCAGCCCATTTAGGGGTAGCTAATTTATCTTGGGTCTTGTCCCGAAGTCTATATATATACTCCACTCCTCCATTCTTATCACATCAAATCACATCCACTTGGAGAGAGGGAGTCTAGAGATATTGCTAGTCACCACATTTTATTCACCTATGTGGTTGGTATGGTAAATCTTTTGTATCATGTTATGGATTCCAATGTCCATTCAGTCATTATTTGAGTTCTTGTGTTCTCAATTTTACCAAAGGAAGCTCAAACTGACCTTTGGAAATTATCTAGAGACTAGTTTTCATTCTTCTAGTGTTTAGCCTTTGTGATTCTTCCACTTCCGTTGATCATTCTCACATTATATCAGACGAACAATGTTGCTGATTTCGATATTTGTGCTGATGTTTCAAGTCTGCAATCTTTGCTTTTTGCTGCTCTCAGGCCTGTTTGCAACTGGGTGACCCGTCTACAAGTTGGACAACCTGATTCCTCCTGTTTCAGAGCTGCTACAATCTGTGTTTTACTGTCATGGAGCTGTCCCAAGCTATATTTCCCTCAGTCAGTCTGTTGCTTGATGTGGGAAACCTCAGTTCATTGTTGGACGACTTGTTTTCCAGCCTCAGCCTGCTGGTTATCCTGCATTTTCTACCATTTGCTCTCTGTTCGGGCTGTTTATGACTTCGCCAAGGCCATCTCAGCTATCGTCTACCTGTCTTGACCCTTATTTATATTGCATTTCCTTGCTGGACTGCTCTTGCATATGGCAACACATGCATTTACTGATCCAATTATATGCCCACTTAAGGAAATATTGTCCTATTTTAATCATGAGTTCTTACCATGTTGTCTAGTCTTGATTTAGGTTCCTACCAGGGTTCTCTTTAAATTTGCCACTACTGAACTTGTAGCGTCAAATCTTCCACTCTAATTAGGAACCCCATGCTTTTCTACCGCTTTGATTTGGAATCCTATGCTTTACTTATGACTTGATTGAAGACAAATAACATCTCATTTCCTCATAATGGTTAGATATTCTTCTCATATATGATTACTAGCAAACACTTGGAAAAAGGAATTTCTATTCTTTTTATCCTCAATTATTAACAACAGCTTTAATTTGTCAGATAATTTTGCAACTTCATAAAAGACAAGTTTCAACTAACGTTAGTAGAAAACCTGTATGGTTTTTCCAACTCCCATGTCATCTGCTATGAGACACCTTCCACCTCTCCTTAAACCATACTTTACACCATCCAACTGAAATGGCAACAATGTTGACTTCAGGTTGCAAGGTACGTGCTGCAAGAGGGTATCTACATCAGCATCTGAAATATGATTTGGCATAAATGGAACCCACTGTTGATGATCAGCTTGAGATCTCTTCTGATAAATTTTCAGAATGTTTGTCAATGTGCAATGGGGTATCTGATGTAAAATGACACGAGGTTTATTCCTCAGAACTTGAAGCACCTCATGGTAATCTTTTATATGGTATGAGACATTCTCTGATATGCTCTCATTGAGATCAGATTTGTTTAAGGACAACTGTTTCACCTGTGCATACAAACCAATTTGATATCGTGAGATCTTGACATACATAGCATAATTAAGCTATGTGAAAGCAGCACTTGTACAAGGATTATCGTTACTTTGAGCAAAACAGCTGATTATTGTCACTATGATATCCAGCTAAATTCCGTTTTGATTAATAAATTTATAGGCACCCAAACAAAATCAGATGGAAATGGAAGACTAGCATATGAAACAGAGTGTTTCGTCTATTAGATTGTGATGAGCCTCTGTTAGATGTTGGAAAGTGATATTCTAACTTCATATGGTGACATGGACAGTGAGGAAGAGAAGTTTAATGTCTGTGGTAAAGCAGGGGATCAAAAGATAGCAGGTTTATTTCTACATCTGTGGGAAAGATTACTAAGGAACGTTTCTATGGCAGCTTTGCACAGACATAAAGAGGGCAACACAGAATTCCACAAGCTAATCTGCTCAATCGTATTCCATGAAGTAAGGGTAGGCATAAGGACTTGCAAGAGAAAGAAGCCTAACATGCAGCACTCTGATCTGATGTGAAGACAGTAAATTGTGATAGAGCTTCTATGGCAATCGGCACACATAAGGAGGGCAGCTCAAAAAAATTACACAAAATGATATGCTCGATTATGCTCCATGGAGTCAAGGGAGGGCATGAGGACTTACTGGAGAAGCAAGCTTCTAATGAAATCTCCTGCAGCACTTTGATCTTATATAATACAGTAAACTGTTTCACACTGAAAAGTGTTGCTATAAGGGCTTGCGCCCATAAGCAGGCCAGCTCAACAAAACTACATAAAAATGCTCTGTTCCGTGAAGTCAAGGGTGGGCAAGAGGACTCACTTGAGAAAGCAGCCTTCTCACAACATCCCTTGCCTTACTCTGATCTGATACGGATACAGTAAACTGTTCCACACTGGAAAGCTCCAAAGACACCTCTACACGAGGCTCAGGCTTCTCTGGGCCAATTTTCTGGGTCTCTGTCTTGAGGCTCCATAAATTACTGTTGGAACAGGGGCGCAAGGCCCACGATCCCTGATCGATGCGAGGCTTCTTGGCGATAGGGTAGCGCATCTCTGCTTGCAAGACAAAGCTGGTGTGAGAGAGAGAGGAGGACCCACATGAGGGATTTGGTGGGTGCTGCAGCTGATGGTGAATTTGGGGGAGCTCTGCATTTGGTGGGCGATGCATTTGGAGGGGATGGCAGGAAGCAGGCAAGAGCCCGTGTGGCAGCTCATCTTCCCCTCTCGTTGGTGCCCCGAAATTTGTTGTATCGCCTTTCGCTCGACGGCGAGCCAGGGCTGCTGTCCTATTCTGTTCCATGCGCCTGCGCTGTTCCTCTGTGACCATACTTCCTGTGTCTGTCAAGTCCCTACGTCTTCTTCTGTTTTGGTTGATGATTTTGGCCTGAGCAAACAGAAATGCATTACGATGGATGATGGAACCCCGTTCAAATTTCACATGACCGTTAGTAGAAACTAGCCTGTAGTAGAAAAGTTGCGAGCAGCAACCAATTGTTAACCGCATGCAATAAGAAAATTTTGAGATGCCATCTTCTTTCCTCTCTCTCTCTCTCTCTCTCTCTCTCTCTCTCTCTCTCTCTGTGTGTCTCTCTCTATCTCAAAATTGGTGGAGATGACACCACAATCTTCCATGTCCTTGCACAGCCCAAGATCTCCAACATAGTACAAACCCTTGTTTTATAGAACCTAAGGTTGGTTGCACACCAAATGACGAATGCTCAAAACCTGCCCAAATTGCAATTTTGAAAACTAGGCATGGATATGGGTACAATGTTTTTCCACACGAAAAGAACATATTTTGCAAAAAAGTAAAAACTATATTTTTTTATCTTTTTGATTAATTACAAATGCAAAAACTACACCCTTGTCTGTCAATTTACACATTGGGTAGGGGTAGACTCCTTGTCCAAACTAGGCAAGGGAGACTCCCAATCCAAAAGTGGGTGGGGAGTTCACCTGTTTAGCAGGTAAATGACGAGTCATATCCTTTCTAATGTATAAAGAATTGCGAACACCCAACCCCTAAAGAAGTACTTTGATTGGTTAAGACTTGCAAAATGGGCCTCTACTATTTGGTGTGTAACTAGCCTAAGTTATCAACATACATGCAACGAATGATAATAACATTCAAATGTATATTGTACGAAATGAATGTAACAAACCACACTTTTGGTCTTTCTCAATCAACAGAAACAATGGCCAACAAAGTATGAATCAGCAAGTTTGACTACAACCCTTTTTTACCCTACCAACAAAGGATGTTCTCTATCGTGGTTGGATCACTTAAATAATGATACAGGAAACCACGCTTAGAGAAAAGAATAGAGAACAAAGAAATTAGAACATTGTTAGAGGGTCTAGTAGCTACATGGTATACTTTAGTATGAATCTGTGAGTTTGACTATGACCCTTTTTTACCCTACCAACAAAGGACGTTCTATCGTGGTTGGATCACTTCAATAATATTACAGGATACCATGCCTAGAGAAAAGAATAGAAAACAAGAGAAATCAGAACATTGTTGGAGGGTCTAGTAGCCACATGGTATACTTTAGTAACCAAAATTTGTAAAAGAAAAGAATATCCTTAAATAATCTTTGGTGAGACATTTAGGGAACTAGAATATTATACAATCAACATTAAAACACTTGAGAAAACGCAAACAACTTCCTGGAGAAATAATAGCATAGTTTGCAATCAAATTCAATCAAATTATTACACAGGTAGAATTGACAATGTTGGTGTCCATGAAATGATTTTTTAAATGGCCTCAATTGCATACAAATGTAGGGTGAAGTGTACAAGATCAGGGACCACAAACACTACATGAGGCTATGCAAATAACTTAGAGAATAGAAGGTGCCATAGAAGATGTAGACATTCACACATAAAAATCAAAATACAAATGATGTTTGATGGGCCAACCCCCATGGATATTGATGTCCAAAATATCAAAGAGTAAACAAAAGGACCGTACCAAATAGGGATGCTTAAGGAAGACCAAATTGGTTTTATCGTAACAACAATGGACATGTGAAGAAGTACTGCAATCCAACAAAACACATAAGCGACTAGCTATTGGGGCTCAATGATTCACAAATTCAAGCCTTAAGCATACATATTAAAAAAATCAACCATTTCCTTTAACTCTAGCATGCTAATTGGTTGAGATTACAACAAGTATCACTTAACTTTAGAGAAGAGGCATTAGAATTACCAAATGCACCATTACTACCGTTTGTAACCCTTCCAACTAAAGATCATTCTTAGCAAATGCTAGTTGAAGACATATCCATTCAACAAAGGCAAAGGGAAGTTATGAGGCTACTTCAATAATGTCCAAATCTATTACCAACATTTGAGAAACAATATGCTTTACATGAATTATAGACCACTGAATAAGGTCACAATTAGGAATCTATATCCTCTTTCATGACTGGATGTTCCATTAGATCAGTTGGGACAATCAAATTATTCAGCATCCATGGATTTGGCATTACTATAGACAAATTCCACTTAACCCCAAAGATGCTCAAAAAACAACATTTAGAATCCCAATGGTACTCTTCTAGTTTAAGGCTATGCCACTTGAATTAACTAATCCACCTAGTACATTTCAGAGACTAGGAGATAATTTGTATCACGATCTTGTAGAAAAAAGAGTGTTGGTAATCTACTTGGATGCACTTATACATATGAAAAAAAAATGGGAGGAGCATTTGGAAGTACCGCAAGAGTCTTCAGATTGCTAGAGAAATACAACTTAAATATACAATACCAAAAAATGCACACGGGGTGCCACAAATGTGAAATTTCTAGGAGACTTTATTTCAATTGAAGGGATTAAGGTGGAACCAACCAAAATTCAAAAATTATACAACTCCCAAATAGTCAAATAATTACAACGGTTTCTTGGCCCCATGGCAAGTTCTCTCAAATTCATTCTCAATGCAACAATAATTAGTTATCATTTGCAACGGCTACTAAACAAAGGGATGAAGTAACAATGAACACAGGAATGTAATAAAACATTTGAATAATTAAAGGATTTAATAACTCAATCTTTTTGCAAAAGCCTACTTTTGCAAAACCATTTTAATTGAGAGACAAACACATCAGACTTAGGGTTAAGAGTATTTCTATTGCTAAATAAACAAACTAATGATTCTCAACCAATTTACTGCATTGCTCAAGGAGTAACAAATGTTGAAGAAAATTATTCACTAATAGAAAAGAAGCTATTAGCTATAAATAACATCCTCTTGAAATATTAATGAGGTGGATTCTCACAAAGCAATAATATAACTTTCAATTGAGACATTGTAAAGATAGTACTCTAGTTGCACAACTCATGACTAGTTGCATGTGTGCACGCATGCTACACTAATTACAATGTGTTTCATGTTGTGGTGAGCAAATTATTATATGGAGTTATATGGATTAAATATTTAGAGTGGAGTGCAATTGGTGCATAAGAATTAATTACTTTTTGGTGCTTTATTAGCATGGACTCTCACGTGGAGATATTATATACACACTCTTACAATTTATTTATTTGGACATAACATTTATGCAAGGCCTAAAGGGTTAGATTATCTTTGTAAATAATATGATATATTTATCAATTCACGATTAGTAATTAAAAGGCTAAACGCACAATATTTAAGCAAAGGAAGCAAGAAGCCCAAAAAGGATGATTTGTCAATGTATTTTCTATCATGCATTCTTTGTCACTAATTTCTCTCTTCTTATTGAACCAATCACTGATATTTGACCAACATATCAAATGGGCATCTTTCATTCAAAATTTTCACCCAATGATCCAATACCAACTTGGACATGCTAATGTGGTTACAGATGCATTGAGTTGTAGACCTGATGAAAAGGTTCCATTACATTATTTTCTTGGTTTTGATAAAATTAAACAAATGTTTTTAATCATATTTTCACTATTAAAGTCAAAACTTTGATACATGACTCCTACATTCAAACTGTGATTTTTTTACTGCATAGCAAAGATTTCAAATACTAACACCTCTGTTTTCTATCATTATATTTATATATATCAATGGATTCTTATATTATCAAAGAAAACTACATATTGTAGCATCTTTTAGAAACATTGAAATGAACGAAATGCATGCATCAAATTACATGGGATATAGAGGGATTTAATGTACCATAGCTGCATGTAAGAAATATATTAACTGGCATGCTATTGCTAAGTTTGTGTCTAAGTGCGTTATTTATCAGTGTATTAAATGACATCATGGTAAATCTTATGGATTACTTATACGTTTATGTATATGTAGTGTACCATCTAATTGCTTGTGCTAGTCGAAAGTTGGGCAAATAAAAAATTAACTACACCTATATGGAGAAGTTGTGCCTTGTGATGGTATTTGTAACCAAAAAGTTCAAGCACTATATTCTTTATGAGAATGTGGTTTTTTATATGAAGGTGGAAGGCCTTCGATTGTTGCTAAACAAGTTACACCCACCTAATCATTTAGCAAAGTGGTTAATCACTTTGCAAGAGTGTGATTATGAGATTAAGAGCAAGCCACTGAAGAGCTACATGGCATTGTAGAATGTCTTATGGATTTCAAAGAACCAAAAGAGGTCTTGGCTGAAGGAAGTGACATGGAAACATTGTTTAAGATTGATACAGTGTCTATTCCCTTAAGCATCACACATTGGTGATAGATATCATCAACACCCTACCGATATAGTGTTCCTACAATCAGGGAAAATTTCAATGCCTGCTCTTTAATTTTCCTCTTCTCAGATTTTGATAGAGTAGCTCCAGTCTCTCTTGTAGATAGATAATGCGTTACCATTTATCTTGGAGGAGTGCTATGACTTTGCTTGTGGGGGACACTTTGTTGGGCGGTTGACGGCATAGAAGGCTTTAAGAACTAGATATTGGTAGCCATCCATCTTCTAGGATTCATTTGAGTATATTAAGAGATGTGATACATGTCAAAGACATGACAGTAGAGAGAATAGGAAGCATCCACTTACTCCGTTATTGCTCGCATTCTGCACTTGTACCAGCCATTGTGCCCCCTTCGAGAGCTCCTCCTGGTGGGAGGAAGGGTCCACCGCTGGTACCCGGACGTGGACGACAACGCGGTCGTCGTCATGGCCCTGCAGGACCTCCGCCTGCCACCCCACCGCGAGCCTGTCAAGGAAGGTGCCATATCCCGCGCCGTCGAGTGGATCACCTCCATGCAGTGCAAGACCGGTGGGTGGGGCGCCTTCGACGAGAACAACGACCAGGACTGTGGCTCAACTCCACCCCCTACGGTGACCTCAAGGCCATGATCGACCCCAACACCTCCGACGTTACGGCCCGGGTGCTCGAGATGGTCGGCCGCATGAAGCCGTGCGAGCAGTATTGCACATGCTTGCCCCTCCTCGACTCCATCAACAGAGGCATGGCTTATCTCAGGAAAGAGCAAGAGCTCGAAGGTTGCTGGTTCGGCTGATGGGGTGTGAACTACATCTACGGCACCTGCGGGGTGATGGTGGCGTTGTCCCTGCAGTGTGCAGTGGCGAGTACTGTCAGTGTAGTAATACAAGGGTGGCTAGGCGGAGGCGCCTTTACCCCCAACAGATATGGCCTCCTTTTCTCACACTCGATCCTCCAATGGAGATATGTTAGAATTTTCTATGGTGGAAAAGAAGGTAAAGTGAGAATAATGAGGTATTCTTGTGCACTTAGGTCAAGATGGATTTGGATGGAGCTTGTCCGATTAGAGATAGATCTGATACCATGTTGAAAAGTAGAGTGAGAGCCAAGAGAATTTTTCACAAGAGGGAGAGAGAGCTCAAGTGCAAGAAGTAAATCTTGCTTAATAAGTTTCTCCCAAGTACAACTGGTACCCTAGAAATTTATTGCTGGTCTTCCCATGATGTCTACACATAAAGACATGAAAAAAACTATAGTGGATAGATTCAGTAAATAAGCTTCTTTGTTATGTGTAAATAGATATTGACCGTACCACAAGTTACTAAATTTCTTATCACAAATTTCTAAAAGTAATACTTTCTGATTGTGATGGTAGATTTTGCAATCATTTTTTGTTAGCATTGTTTAAATATCTAGGTATTAAGATGGACTTTACCTTAGCTTTCTACCTCAAAAGCACTATTTAAATATCTAGGTTTTAAGATGGGGACTCTACCATAGCTTTTTACCTCGAAAGAAATGGCCAAACCAAAGCAACCAATAGTACTATCCTTGGCCTTCTTAGATTCTATACAATTAACCAATCAAATAATTGGAAATAATACTTACCTATCCTATAGCTTGCTTATAATAATACTTTAAATTTTGCTACTAGTGGAGCACCTATTGAAGTTGTCTATGACATGAAATTACAATTTTCTATGATTGCCATAGCTATCGATGTTCTAGATGTGCAAATACTTCAGCTAATGGTATGAAAATTCTAAAGGGAGTGATTGATAAGATTAAGTAATCACAATTGAGATGTATAGCCCAAGCAAACGAGAAACATAATGCTAATATATTCAAAGAAGATGATTTACACTAAACATATGGGACCTATATCAATATTTCTAATGACAAGTTTGGTCTATGGATAAATTTCTCCTATCATCGCTAAAAACCTTAATAAAATCACCACCATAGAATCGTCACTATTTGCTTTTGCATAGTGATGCTAATAGAAATTGTTACAACAAGCACCCACAAAAAAAGATGACAAGGTTGCCATCCTTCTAGCCACATGGGCTAAGAGCAATATTCTGCCACATTGCATTGAAAATCAATCATAATATTAAATTTAAAAGACTCTACATCACTCAATAGATTGTAAACATGTTATCAATAGATTGTAAACCTCATCTCGACACAAGGATCATCAAAGGGGCTCACCAACATAACCAAACATCAATCCAAATTAGATAAGATACAATAAGAATTATAAATTTGCAATATGATCAAAAGAGACATGACATATGAGACCACTATACACATAGAGCTTATTGATGAGTGCAATCATTTCGTGTCTTTCCACATATCTTGTTTCGAGGCTCATAGGATTTTGATTTATGATAGGCTACTATAGCAAATAAGATAATTTAGTATTGTTAGAATTAAACTAGTACTAGAAGTGACATAAAAAATAAGAAAGCATTCATAACAAATACAAAACTTACAAAATCTTTCAGGTAGGCTCTCTGGCCATCACTCCTAAGGTGATGCACAACTCTCGCTTCTAACCATACCTTCGTTGCCTCTTGCTACTATCACCATCACTTGAAGTTGCAGTGGCCTTTTATTCAAGTTTCCTTCAATCCTCCCAGTCGAGCCACTTGAGCTTTATTGTGACACTCTTTATTGCCTTTCATGCATTTGATTGTTTATGGGGCATATATGTGTATGTTTTCTCCATCATCCACATTGTGAAGAAATGATTAGCGGTGGTTGAAGGTACCTTATACAAAAACACTATCACATAGTCCTTGGTATTCTTTGGTATGTTTTCCCATTTATCCAATACATTGTCCTGAAAGATTTAGTGGCACAACTCATATATGCATGCCATGAGTCTCTTTCCCTCATCGTTTATATGTATAGCACCAATTGACATCTCCACGAAGTACTAATAGTTTTGTGGGGTAGGTCTAGTATGTGTCCACTCCCACTTGGAAGCACATTGCTAAGCATAACCAAGAGATCCTTGTACATTTTGTGTACCTATAGGAATGGCACTTGCAAGAGTATCACCCATAAATAGCTAAGGAAATCTAAGTGTAGGAAGAGTTGCTATGCTTATGGGTGTAGCCTATATGGGTAATAGGCATCCACTTGATTGATAGGAGGGGACTTGTAATTATGCACTACTCTCATGGAATTCTTGGATTTATTTTTAAATATTTTTTAAAGTGGGGATGACACTTTCCATCACCATATCTGTCACCACTAGGCAAGATCAAGTATTGAGTCTTACCAAACTAATATGAGGGCAATAAGGACCTGGCAAGGATTGCGATTGTCATCTCACAGCTTACAAGAGAATAACTTGAAGAAGAAAAAGAAAAACATATTTATTTATTACAAAAGAATGAATTTTACCAATAAATTTCTTGATATAATACAAGAACTAGAGATTACTTTTTTTTTGTGAAGAAACAATTTATCCATTCATACATTTCTTGTATACTTAAAGAGTGCAAGAAGTATATTTAAGTAGGATACCCAACATGGGTCATACAATGGTATATAAGCCTCCTCTTTCAATTAGTTAGAGGACTCTCTATCATTGCTTTCATCTCAGGCTCCAAGACTGTGCTAATCCCTAAATTCTTCTCCAATGGAGTGCACCCTAGAGGAAGAACCTTCCAAAGGATGTGTCTGCTCGAGTGCTCTTTGCATAGTATGCCCACAAACTCTTCTTGTCTGGTGTAGGAGATCTATTGCTTACTATGTATCATCATCCCACTATGAAGCTTTTCATAGAGGGACATCACATTGCAGAAATATTACAATTAGAGCTTGTCTTCGCACCAAAATTAGTGCATATCTCTACACAATTTTCTCACCACTAACTTGTAATTTAAGATTTCTTGACCAATGATTTTTTATTGGAACTTGTTGTAGTGTCGTACATGCTCTGTGGACAACTAACGTTTTTGGCAAATTGCCCACTTGCACTAAGTGCATTAATATGGGATACAATTGAGATATGACTTTGGATCTCCAACATTGTGGTTGTCACATCATTGCTCATTTTTGCTACAATGTGGGCAATAGATCATCTGTGATGCCATGTTATACTCTCTCTCTCTCTCTCTCTCTCTCTCTCTCTATATATATATATATATATATATATACATACATATCCTTATCCCTCTCTCTTTCTACTCTCAATCTCCCCTCTTCCTCTCTCTATTTTCTAATATTTTTTAATTTTTTATCTCTCCCTCTCCCTCTCCCTATATCCATAACCCTTCCCCCCCTTCTCTCTCTCATATAAACTTAATGTACAAAGACAAGGAGGAAGAGGCTTACCTCAAGGCTAAAAAACGCATGTGTGCTCCCTTTAAGCTCTCCTTTGCAGTTTTTTTTTTTTCCTTTGCGATCTTCTTCTTCTCCCTTGTAGTCTCCTCTCTCTCTCTCTCTCTCTCTCTCTCTCTCTCTCTTCATATTTTCCTCTCATTCTCACACTCTCTCCTTGTAGTCTCCTCTCTCTCTCTCTCTCTCTCTCTCTCTCTCTCTCTCTCTCTCTCTCTCTCTCTCTCTCTCTCTCTCTCTCTCTCTCTCTCTCTCTCTCTCTATTTTCCTATTTTCCTCTCATTCTCACTCTCTCCTTCTCGATCACACCCTTTCTTCCTCTCTCCCTCTCAAGATCCAAATAATTTGTAGCAAAAAATATTGTGGACTATTTCGATGAATTTTCCCCATAGTAAGACATCATTAATAACATCGCTATTTGCACCGCTATATAGCAATACAATTAGAGACACAAATAGCGATGTTGAAAAAAAAAGTTGCTAATTTGCATCGCTATTATACCAATCCCATGTTGCACATCAAAACCAGAGTGGCTACTAACCAACTAAGGGGGATTAGGAATAAAAAATATAGAAATATAGATGGAGAAAGTGGAACTGGCACCAAGGGATAAAGGGATGGATAACCAAAATCATAAAAAGAATAAAGGGTTAAAGATGAAGATTTGGGCAATTTGACTAAATTGGATAAAAAAAGGGTTAGGAAATACACTAGAAAAGTGGAAAGGAGTGTGATAGACGGTGTAAAACAAGGAGGAGTAGGAGAGAAAAGACGATCGACAATAAATGGGCAAGGACATTTGAGGAGCACCTTCTTATGGTTGGAAAAGAAGAGGTAAAATAACATGGGGAGTCATTTTAAGTATGGTTAGATAAGAATCCAATCTGTGGGCCATTTGTTGATAATAAGCAAGGGAGATCATTGATGGACTAGAATAGAGCGGCAATTATAAGCTTCAAAGAAGGAGACATCAAAAGGGAATTGATTAGAAATATGAGCTAAAAGATCCTCTCTCAGTTGATTAGCAGTTTGTAATTGTGCAAGAGCTTTCAATTATCTGTAATTCAATACCAGAAATGCAATCGTGGAATGCAAAGACACCTCAAGACATGCATCCACTTTGGAAGAATACACTTGAAAAATCTCATCCATATGCAACTCCAAGTATTTGACATAAAGGATAGCTTGCAAGATGACATCCCCCACATATAGAAGACATATCCTCTTTATTTGGAATCAAGAGATCACCTTGAATATACATATAATACATTAGCATGGTGTCTGGTATAACTGAATCCACAAAAACCATTCCGGCAACTTCTGCTCTAAAAGATTTGTTGACCAAGCACCACTCCATCCATCCTCTAGAGGATGCAAATCTATTGTGGATAGTTGTATGTAAAATGCCAGCTTTTGTTGCTGATAATGCACAAAGAAAGAATAATTTGGCAAGATGTATTCCATAAACTGTTGTAAATAAGACCACAAAAGATCTATTCTAGACTGAAGTCTCTCCACTTTAGCTTGGAACAAAGGACACAAGGTTGCATTATGTTGAAGAGTAGTCAAATCTATAGCTGATAAAGATGGTACCAATGGTACTCTAGGACTTGGAGGAATGGAGCATAGCTAAGCCAATTGTTCTTTTAACTCCTAAATCTTGGTATTTTGATGCTCAACTATACAATTTGTTGGTTGTAACTCCATTGTTTGGGCATCAATTAAAGCTTTAAGCTCTTGGGTCTCCTGAAAAAGATGATCCTTATCCTAATTGACATTAGTCAATTGGGCTTGCAAAGAGGAAATTTTCACTTTTTGGGCTTCTAACATTCTAGTCCGTGACTCCATCTACTTGAAAAGATTTGGAAAAAGTTTCCTTAGCTGAGGCAAGCTTAGTGTTAGCCTTATGTAACTCCTCCTTGGAGTGTTGAATCTCCTCATGAAAAGAAGAGTGCAATTGCTGCTGAACACAAGCTATAATAGATATCTCTATGGAACTCTGAATATCCTTATGGAGGAAAGGAATGGAGTCTCCAGAAAATGGCGATGCAGAGAAGGATTTGGTATGTCCAAACTACCATCTCTATGTGCCCTAAATAAATTTGGAGATGTTAGGCGTGCAGGAAGGGTACCACTTGATGTAACATGGATCAACATTGGAGGAATGGAAGCATGAACTATTTCTGGCACATGCTTTAAGCTCTTCCTCTAAATGACCACAGGAGGAAGGAAGTCATGATCTTCAGGGATAGGTTCAGAATCTTCAATAGAAGAAGGGAGAACCATTGGAGGGTTTTCAGTCAGTGGTAGAATTTCCTTTACAAGGGCAAAGTATGTCAAAAAAATATACAAGTAAGGACCATATGTGACATTAGTTACATTACCCCTAGTCACTTGAATAAAGTGTTGATCCATTTTAGCATGGAGATACACAAGCCTACGTAGAGTGAAGGAGGGAGAAGCAACAAAAGGAAGAGCTGCTCAAAGAACTGCATGAGGCTAAGGCACAAAGAGATGTAGTGGTAGCCAAAAAACAAACAAAAATGAAAAACCAACTCCAAATGGCTCTTTTAGAGCGAGAACAACTAGCAAAGCAATTTGAATTGCCTCAAGCAATAGATGAGAGGAAACGGTCAAAATCTAGAAAGAGCAAGAACACATGGTCAAGATGTTATCTCTGTGCCAGAATCAAGGTGTAGAGAGAATGAGCGAAAAGGCCAGACCATGGGAGGAACAGACCGTTGGAAGACTCAAAGACCTTGCCAAATGCCTCACCTTGGTAGAAAGAGAACGAATCATGGCACTGGCAAGGGGAGAAGCAGCAGAGGCAAGTCTTGAGGTCCAACAATAGGCCATCTGAACACAGTCTTGCATATGACTCAAGCTGAGGGTGAAGATACCATGGAAGGGATAGGGAGGAAGCTAGAACTTACAAAATGAGTCCTGAGATATAGCCTCCATGGAAGAGTGCCAAAAGAGAGCACTAGCCTAAGCACAAAGCAACAATGATATTACTTGGGATAGGCTAGGCTCTCAATAAGACAAGTGAGAGAGCTAGAGGAGCTATGGTTTGATGAGCTAAAACAAATAGCTCAACCACCCATTGCAGCCCCAACAGAACCATCGAGCGAAGAAGGTCCAAATTTCAAACAAGACTAAAACAAAGAACAGTTGCAAGTGCCGAGCCCTGCGCAGCAGGTGCAACCTCAAGTGTGAGGAGGCCACCCCGAAGAGAGTCATGGAGAGAAAACACAGGCAAAGAGAGCAGGTAGAGCTGGCACAAAGGAGACTCCAAGCAAGGCTACGGCAAGTTCTTAAGGTCCAGGTCACACAAAGAGAGGAATACTATGCTGTAAACTGGGCCCAGGAACTGGCTGTTTGGGAGAAATGGGAAAAACAAAGACAACCCTTCGAGTTCTCCTTCCACTAACCTCATTCATTAGACAGAGTTCTATCTCTAAGGGTGGTGGAGCAAGTGATCAGGCTCATGCAAAGGCTGGGAAACAAGTAGACAGAAGAAAGAAGAAGACGCCTCACAAGGTGGCAAAGAGAGCTTGCAGATTATTGGAAAGACAAGGTTTGGGAGATTCCAAAGGCTGTCAATGGATATCAAGCCCAACCACAATGGCAGTGACATGTCTGGGACACCACCCTTGATGCTTGGATGGCCTTCTATGGTACCATACCAGATGAGCACAACTATCCTACCTACATGCCATATCCGAGGAGAATAGGAGTGGATTATAACCCAGATATGCATGGCAGGCACGACTTTCCAAGGATCTACAATGTGAATGCAGAAATGCTAGAGGAGTGCCTAATCTTCACTAAAAGTGGCAGGACATTCACCCATCCATTATGCACTTCCTCAACTAGTTCTCATCCTGCCCCGATCCTGCCTTTATTATCACATGTAATTATCTTGGGGTACTTAAGATTTTTCTCAAACAAAATCCCACAATGGAAGAGGCCTAACTCCCGCCACTCTTTTTTTATCTAATGCAAGTATTCCTAGCTACACAATGGCTTGTTGAATGATGAGGGCTGCGCTCTTGCCTTCTTTTTGCATGGCCATCCTAAAATATATGAATGATAGCTGCTTCACCAGGTGCAGCCACCCCTTCCTATCAATGACAACCTCTGAATGTACACATTAGCATAAAGAGCTATCTACAGAGTAGACCCTTCCATACCAAGTCCCTTAGGCCCTCTCGTAGTGTAGCCCTTGAAGAGCATAGGGAAGATGCCTAGCATACTCTCTCCCCATGTATTAAGTATCAAATAAAAAGAAAAAAAAAAGAAAGAAAAAAAAAGATAAAGCACAAGAAAAAGACGAAATGGGATTCTCATGCAGCATTAGAGTGCCATAGACACTACACCTAGGGGAAAATTATATTCCTAGCTGCTTTCCCCACTTCACACACTTAGGGCACATCAAGGGCATGACACACCTAGGGCTCTAGACATGTCTCCCTAAGTCACACCTCCAGCACCTCCCCTTGTACATGAATTGGGTCCTCAAGTGTGGGACAACACCGTGGGCTTTGCCTAAGGTTTGCCTAAGGTTTGTTGCCTAAGGTTTGAGCATAAACACCATGCACTGCACAGTGAGGTAGACACACCCCCATGTAGTGCACTTCCTTTTCCTTTTTCAGGTACATTTGACAACCCATGATCAACTACCAATATCAAAGGCCCCCACTACCCACTTCATTTATCCTCAGCCTCCACAAACTCTCATCCCTTTTATTATGATTCTTCTCCACGGCTAATCACCCCAAAGCCCCATCATTCATCTACATGGCAAACCTTCAACCACCTGAGCCCTCACCAACAAGTCCCAAGGGAGTGGTACTCAGCTAGGAGGGGGTAATGTTAACGCCAATGCAAAGAAAGCAAAGAAAATTAAAAAGATGTAGATAGAGTAGAAAAAGGCGGCCCAACAGAAAAAATAGGAGGAAAATAGCCAAAAGTGCAAAAAGCAAACTCAAAAGTCCGAGGCAAATGCAAAAGGGAAAAGACGCATTTTAAATATAAAAACTCACCCTAAACCTTATAAAAGAGCACCAAGCTCCCTCTTATGAAATTTATACATATAGATGAGCATGGGTGAAGGAACAATGGGAATAGCAAGGGAATAGGGAAAGAGAACCTAGGCTAAAATGGTCGGTCATGTAAAAAAGGGATTGGCGCCCAAAGAGGAGTAGGGCATACATAAAAAGTCAAAAAGTGAATGAAAAAGTTTATTATTGTGTGTGGCCAAAACTAGCTCTCTTCTTCTCTTCTTCTTCTTGTTCTTGCTTGTGCTTGTGCTTGAGAGAGGGAGTGTGAGGGACCGAATGTGTGAGGGTGAGGGACTGTGGAGGAGAAGCTCTCCACCTTCTCCTCTCTTCTTCTTCTCTTCTCTTCCATTCTCTTCTCTTGTCTCACATGCAGCAATGGAGCTTAGATCTTGGAGCTTGAGGATCGAGCTTGCACCTTTGGATCATGGAGCTACTAGAGAGCTTGTGGAAGGAGGCAACTCAATCAAGCATGGAGGTAAGCTCACTACACTCGTAGGTGTGAGAGCACACATGACTATGTGAGAGGTAGCCATTGCACTTAGCTTGAAACGCTTGAAACAATAAGTGGTCAATTAATCTTGATAGTCGATGAGAAGCTCCCACAAGTGTAAGTGCAAAAAAGATGCACATGAGGTAGTGCACAAGAGGATGTACACAAGGGTACACTAATGCACAAGTGCACGATGGTGTGCAAGGTGTGTGCACACAAGGGTGTGCACTAGGCCAAGTGTGGACAAGTTGAACTAGTGCACAATGACATGTGCACTTATGCAAGGGTACTAGTGTAGAGTGTTCCTAGATACAAATATAGTACTCTAGTGTGATAGTGCACTAATGTGATGATATGTCCCCAAGGCCCTATGCACACGATGCGCATGTTCATCAGTCTTTGTGTATGAAACTTTCGATTGTGTGTAAGAAGGTCTAGGTGCAAGATACTAAGTGTGTGATGGAGAACTTTTTGTGCACAAGAAGGGGCTAGGGTTGCCAATGTGTCTATAGTGGAGTGATGGGCAAAGGATGTTGTGCTAGGGTCTTGTGCATTAGGGAGTGTGCCAGGCCAAGTGTGGGTGCACTAGTACACATGTGCAAAATGTTGGGGTGCATGTGCATGTGTATGCATTGTGGTGCAATGGTGTTCGTGTGCACTAGTGCACATGAGAACTAGTGCAATGTGCAGGGAGGTGTGCATATGGGGGTGGAGTTAAATGTAAATCTATGAATAGAAAGTGATGAGTTAATGCAAAGAAAAAGTTCTAAGATTATGTGATCAAGTGGAGTAATCCAACTAAGTTGTCCCCCCAAACTGAATGTATTTAATATGCTACTCTTCCCTTGTTAGCTCCCTAGTGACCCTCCTTTGCATACAAGGAGGTTGTTAGAGGGGAGTGAGATAGAGTTTCAAGATAGTCCTTACTATCCCCTCTTAATGACGGTAAGATGGGCACAATAAATGCATACCTTATCTCTAGTATAGCTTTATCTCTCCTTGGATCTATGCTCTTGTAGTAGTGGCTCCACCTTTGGCCATTGTTGGTCCTCCTTTGATAGCATGGTGGCACTAAAATGGTAGAGCAGGTGGAGAAATAGGTGCAATGTGCCAAGAGTGTTTATGAAGGGGGAGAAGAGGATGACACAAGGTGTTGGTGGTGGTGATGTGGGGATGGAGGATGGAGATCATGATAGTAGGGCGGATAGGGTGGGAAGAGGGAGTATTTAGGGAGAGGGAGTGATGGCAGGGATGCTAGAGATGGTGGTTATCTATTGGGGGGTTGGAGGATGAAGATGGAGATGGAGATGGAAAGAAAATGAGTTGGGGATGATAATTCCATTGGTTAGACTTTATCACTCTTCTCACTCTTCCAAGTAATAAAGGGGTAAGGGAGTACTTATCTCGTTATCTAGGGCATGTGCTATTTTGGTGCCATCTATCAAAAATTATGTGCAGGCATCGATGAGGCCAAACACATCAACGATAGTATGCAAGCAACGGAGACTTGTACACAATCTAAGACTTGATATAACAAGAGGGAAGGTAGTCTTGATGTGATTTTTATTTTTTTTTTTGGGGGGGGGGGGGGTGTTAGGGCTCGGATTCCATCGTCTATTTAGTACTTTTATACCTTAGTTACTTATATGCATGTAGGCTTTTAGGATCAACATATGTATAGTGACTTTATATTTCATACGATGTTAGTGCCTGCCTTGACAATCAGGAAGTTGTATCTTTTAAAATTTTGTGTGATCAAAGAATGCGAAATCTTTCAGGACAACGCTAGAATATGGTTTCACTGATGTTTGGTTCTATCCATTTGTATTGGTCTCTTCAATATTAATGATGTCTACTTCAAGTTATTCAATCAAGAATGGTCATGATGATGATAGTAAATTGTGTGAAATTTTCCAGGATAATAGTTTTGTATTAATTAATATAATATGTATTTCGTGTTTGCATATCATTTCTAAATATTAAATGTTTAAAATGGTTGTAAGTTGATTCATGAAATTATCTACAGAATAGGATAATTTCAGGCAATTTGGTGTTTTTTCTATGTTCCTGTTGTAGTCGTGAGAGGCCATAATACTTTGGCAATCTTGCTGGTTTTATGGGCATGATTCTCATGATTTAGGCATCAAGCCTAGAAAGAAGAAATTTGCAAGACAATAAAGTATTGCAATGGTTTTAGTTGATAGCCTGAAGATTTCAATCTATTCAAGAGTTCTCAATGCTCTGGGTTCAAAGTAGTTTAGTTCCAATTGAAATTTTTGATTTGTGAGACAACCAATAGTTTCAAGGGTTCATTTTGGGAGTTTCAAGATGTAGCCCTAATTTCAAATCTTCATGTTTCTTCTTCAAAATTGAAATGTCAGTAGAGGAAGATACAAGAGCAACAAAAGAGGGTGCAGTCTATTGAGAGTAAACCAGAGATGATAAGAGAAAGGCTATTTTAGAGCGAATAGAGATTCATACAGTTTCAGGGTAGACATGCATTCAAGTAAATTTTTGCAATTCAAACCATTTTCTGCAATTTAGACTAATTCTTACAATTCGAGCAGATTCTTACATTTCATGCAAATTCATGTAATTCAGGTAGATTTATGTAATTTGAATATTCAGGAGATGATGGAAAAGAATATGAAAAAAACTTGCAAAAAAAGTGTTACCAACAAAGAAGGACATCAAAAGCAACTTCAAGAAAATGCCATAATGAGGAATTGATTGGTATGACCTAAGGTGCAAAAGTGTTAGGAGTTGTACAAATGGCAAGAGTAACTAAAGATCTATTAGAGACGGCCATATAACACAAAGAAATCCGATCAATATAGGAGCTTTCATGCAATACTTACAAAATAGTTTTTCAAGCAACTTGAACTACAAAAATTGTAGGAATAACCTAAATATCATAGGTTGAAACCCTACTACTTCGTCATTGCAAAAGTTCAAAGGTTGGTTGAAAGAAAAGTAGTTATTTTGCAAACTACATGCATGTTTCATCATGGATAGATCTAAGAAGAAGAAAAAGAGATGCAAAGTCTACTTTGAGCATGGACATACTTCAAGATGTTGTCTATATATTTATGAGTCTTGTGAAAAATGAAAATTTTGCAAGTATTTTTGCATGGTTGATTTATGTACATAGTTCAATGGTATCTACAATAAGCTTTCTTCAGTAGTGGCAAAGAAAGATGCAGGTTCAAGGATGGATAAAGCATGGGGAAAGTTGAGTTCTTTTGAGAATGCACTTGATGATGCTTATGAGTGGCATGATGGCCATGAAGGCCATAAAGTTAAATCTTGCTACAATTTGAAGCTTGTTCAGAGAATGCTTAGAGCTGTTAAGAAGATCAAAGAGAAATATGAAGATGTTATGGTCTCAGATTTGGATTTGAGCTCAATTGATGATGATGATTGCTACCCTTACCTATGGTTTTGCCAAAGATTGAGGTCAAGGGAGTGAGAGATGACAAGAGCCAAAGCAGCCAAGGATCCTCGAGTGCCCCTAACCCAACAAAGGAGCTTATCAGTGGGAGAGTGGAGCTTCATACAGTTTGCATCAATAACTTGAAGGTATTTGGTCTCTTGAAAACTGTCATAATCAATATCCAATCAGTTTTGCTAAAGAAGGAAGAAGTAATAAAGTTATCATCAAGAAGGTTGATCGATTTGGTGTTCAAGAAGATCACTTTTGTGTTCAAGAAGATACTGTTGTCATGGATGAAAAGCGTGAGCATTATGATTTTCTCAATGAAGATGCTATTATGGATTATTTTCTTGGTTCTCTTAGTAGCTTTGAGAAGGATAATCAACAAGGAAGTCAAATTTCAGTGAAGAGCCTTTATAACTACTTGAAATGCCATTACCTATAGTGCAAAATGCATCATTTTCAGATGTAGTTTTTTAGGGTACTTGTATTTCCAACATACTGAATATTATTTCAAGACATTATATCGTTCAATCTGAAGAAATTCAACAAGTTTATGCTACTGTACACTTTCAAGATATTTGCCTATACGAGCAATTTTTAGGGCATCATGTTTCAAGACAACAAATGATCAATTTTCATCAATGTTTAGGTTTACAATAGTAGGTTGAATGTAAGGAATTATAGAAGTCACTCAGTTTATATGGCTTTCTTAAATATTTGAAAGAGGTATGCTTTATGGATTGATGTTCAACTAAGATGGTTCAATGGCTTTATTCTGAGTTGGAAAAGGAAAGGAATGCATAAAAAATTACAGCAGTTCACGCTTTTTCTGTTATCGATCAGCTTCAAGAAGAGAAAGCTTTGCTTCAACGAGAGGTTTCTCATGTCAAGAAAGCAATGAAATTGCAAGTTTCACATTGTTTTGAGGTTATTAATGCTGTTGAGGGAGTTGTTTTGGAGAACGATAATGAAATTACTAATTTACATACTCAATTAGAATTTTCTCATCTTCCAAGTCATGATGTTATTCTTGAGGATCTGTATGCACAAACAATTAGTTTATTGAATGATGTAGAGGGTGATAAGGAGCAATTATTTCTTCAAAAAAATACTTCTATGGTTCCAATGTTTAAAATAGATGTTGATAGCATTATTCAAGGATTCAAGAGCAACCCAAAAGTGTAAGAAATTGAGTTTTTGGACATGAAACTTTTCAACCTGCAAATCAAAATCAAGACAGCATCTTTAAGCCTTTCTTGAAAGCCAAAAGCAATTTAAATTTTAGGAGAGGTCAAGGAATGAAGAGTATAAAATGGTTCAGGACTCAGGAACTATTCATTGTGAAGTTGCTTAGCAAGGGATACCTGAAATTAGCAAATTGATGTGGACCATTGTATGGATAGCTTTGATGTAGAAGGACAAAAGGCTATCATTTAGGCTGAGTTGAGATATGAGCATACAATGAGAAGATCTACAACGGTATTTGAAGATGAGGTTCATGAAGTTAACTTGAATGAGGAAGGAGAGGCTAAACCCATCAAAATAAGCATATATGTTGAGGAGGCATTCAAAAAAGATCTCATAAGGCTATGTAAGGAGTTCCAATATATATTTGCATGGAATTACACTAACATGAAAGGCTTTGATTCAATGGTGTGTCAACATAGAACTAATTTGAAGAAGGATGCCAAACCAATCATACAAAAGCGAAATCTAAATGTAGCAATAATTTATTGTTTGCTAGTAGTGTCAAAATTACAAGATGGATTGCAAAAATCTGAATTTTTGAAACAACAATCTAAGTTCTTGCAACAATAATGAGAAGTGTTACAACATTTTAAAATGTAGGATATAAAAGAGGAAGTGCTACATCAATTTGAAAATAGACTTGAAATTCAATAGATACAAGTTCTATTAGTTTGGATCGATACCAAGCAATACTTTGCAAATGCCATGATGGAAATTGAAGTTATGGAAGATTATGATGCTAATGTTGATGCAATTCTGTATTTTTTCTTTTACACATTCTCTTGGATTATCTTGCATATTTCTTTCATGATGTTATTTCTTGTTCAAAATTCAAGTTGTGTGGTACATTGCCACATATTGCTTATGATGCAAATGCTAGAGCATCATCGACATATTTTTTGATTGATACAACTACTCTTTGTCATTGGATTAGTGATCTACTTATTCAGTCATGGTTCTATATCTTCATTTTCTATGATATTCTATGGATGTCATTGTACTTAATGGGTTCCCAACCGTGGCATGTTGCTTTGAACTAGTTAAACTGTTATTTTACTTTGGATGAAGAGATATCTGGGTTTAGGTCATGGCTACCATGCAAACATCCACCAAACTATACTAGGTGTTAGGGCTCTGATTCCATCGTCTATTTAGTACTTTTATACCTTAGTACTTATATGCATGTAGGCTTTTAGGATCAACGCGTGTAGAGTGACTTTATATTTCATATATGTTCTTAGGCACCTGTCCTAGGAATCATGAAGTTGTATCTTTTCAGATTTTACATGATCAGGGAATGTGAAATCTTTCAAGATAGTGCCAAAATATGGTCGTAGTGTCTAGTTCTATCTATCTGTGTTGGTCTCTTGAATATTAATGATGTCTACTTCAAGTTATTCAGTCAAGAATGGTCGTGATGACAATAAACTGTGTGATATTTTTCAAGACAATGGTTCTTATTAATGAATATAATATGTATTTTGTGTCTCCATATTGTTTCTAAATATTAAATGCTCAAAATGGCTCTAAGTTGATTCGGAAAATTATCTGTAGCAATAGGATAATTTCATGGAGTCTAGTGTTTTTTCTATGTTCTTATTGTGGTCTTGAGAGGCCATAACATGGGGTTACCCCTCTTTGTTTTTTATTTTTTGTATTTTTCTCTTCACTTTGTTATTATTATTTATATTCTTTTCCTTTATTTATGGGCGTACAAGGAAAACAAGGGGTAGTTCACACACAACAAAATTTCTCACTCTTTCCTTCTTTCTACATTCTCAAGTCCCTGACCTAAGGCATGTTTTGCATGGATGGGGCTTTCCTTCTCTCTCTCAATCATAATCTCATATTTTCGTCCTTTCCATGCTATAGAACATGCATGTGCAAGGTGTGCAGACACATTATAAGATTGAATCACTCTAATGAATTCATTGTTTTGTCCCTATCATGAGCCAACCGAGTATTCAATGATGTTTCCCTTTTGTTTCTATATTCTTAGTAAAAATGTTCAAGCTTCCATTTCAACATCTTAAGTACTTTGAAACAAATCTTCAACAAGGACTTTATCTCATCCAATAGAAAAATGAGATCCAAGTATTTTATTTCAAACAATGAAAATGAAAGCTAACTATTTGTGCACATTTTGGAGTTGGTATGTGCACATCTTCTCGTATTCCATGATGCAATGTGTATAAGCAACTTTGTGGTGAATTGTCCTTGGTCTTGGAAAGGGAACCAAAAGGTTGTGATACAAGATCTCAATGTTAAGACCCTTATTATTTCAAGTGCACGATGCATTGTCATGAAGCTATCTCCCACCTAGCCAACACACACACTAAGTCTAACACCAACAAATCAAGATTCACTAAAACAATAGATTGATTTGAACCTTGGGTCTAGTGAGTATGCTTACCTCACTTGCCTCATTGTAGTTTCAATAGCTTGAGAAATAATGCTCCAAGATCTAGTTCCAAGTTCAAGCTCTCGCTTCCATGCTTACATAGAGGAGTTGTTGAGACAAAGTAATAAAGGAGAAGTAGAGAAGATAGAGAGCTTCTAATTTCACATCCCTCATCCTCCCATACTCTTAACCTCATACACTCAACTCACAACTCACCATGTAAGGATGGAGAAGAAGGGGACAATAATGGTAGAGCTTCACTCTTTGGCCCCTGCTCTCACACTCATATTCTCTCCCTTGCCCTCACTCTTACATAATGAGGTAATATAATAGTAAGAAGATAAGGAGCTCAAATTTGCACACACATGATTGACCTTTATCATTAAATCTCATCCTTTTTATATAATTTTTCTAACCCTTGTGGTCATCCTACCCATTTCCATGAATCAAGACTAATTATCTCAATTTTCATGCGCCATACATGGCCTAAACCTTATCCTTGATGCACAAGTTAACTAGTACATGCTCTAATATTGTGGGTGTTATTCAAAACTAATTATAATTTTGCATGGCCAGCTCTCAGTTTTTACAACAAAATAATTGTGCAACATGTCACATCATAAAATAATAGTGCAAATTCCTATTACATGTTATTGATAGTAGTTACTCTAATGAAGCATCCAAAACTATTTTATTCTTGTGCACTAATTGCTCTCCACTCTAAATGATGATTTCACATAACTTCATCTAATAATCTACTCACCACAACATATGCATTAGTTTTTTTACCATCTATCTACCAAGCACAATGCGATCAGTGTAATATGCCTTCACATGTGCAACAAGTCACAAATCATGTGGCAAATAGATAATGAAAATCTATAAAAATAAATTTAAATATCATATTATTTTCATACATTGTCTAAGGGTGGTGGATAGAAAGGTGCATAGGTGGCCAACCACATGCTAATGGTACCTCTCAAGCAAATTGTCACTTCATCAAAATATTATGTACTATCTCAATGTGGTGAATCTATACACACCCCTATGGAAAAAAGTTAGCCATGTATTTTCATAGAACACTACCATAACATGTGAATTTAGATATTAATATGACTGAGTAGTATATGCAATTACAAGATAATTATAGGTAAAAGTTAGTGATGATTTTTGAATCATTGGGATTTTTCAACAAAATGGTTTTTATATTTAATTAGATACCTCACATACTGCTTATTGGTTTTAGGGATTTTTTAACGAAATGGTTTTTATATTTAATTAGATACCTCAAATACTTAGTGGTGGTTTGTTAATGGTCAACAATGACTTTTGATACTAGTGTTTCAGTGTCTTTTTCTAACAATGGTGGGTTATCTACGACTGGAGTTACTAGTAGGGTTCCTTTAAAATGTTTGAGAAAACTAATATGGAATGAATAGTCAATTTGCCAATGACCTCCTCTTTTCAACACATAGCCAATCATATCCGTTAAAGCCTTATGATATAATACTTATATAGCCTTTGGTTAACAAGAGCCCCTCCCTCCCTCTCATAGTTATCAAACTCACTCAATCTCTCCTCTGTTGCATTTGATGCCTTGATGGATCAGACATGTGGATGGTAGCATGAGTGATTGCACAATAGGATCTTTTGATGGAGATAGTGGAGTGTTGTTATGGCAAGTTAGAGATGATGAGGAGATTGTGGCAGATTGATTGATGTTGAGTACTTTTTAACCCTTTTTTTCTTATAAATATAAAGGTTCTACAACGTTAATCTTTTCCCCCCTCTAAGCCCATATTCACATGTAGCTTACTCAAGGACATCACATCCTCTCCCTCTTAGAGAAATCGATATGTCCTCATCTCAAAAGAAACCTAGGGAGGAAGTTGAATTGTACGGCTTGTGGGTATGGATCCATCATGCTTCTGCTATGCTACTTTGATAATGCAAGAGTACCAAAACTCAAGGAAAACTTGATGAAATCAAGGAATAAAATTTTATTGAGACGTTTTATCATACAGTTGTTATTGCAATTGTAGGGGATAATTAGAAGTGTAGGGCTTATTACATCTCATGAAGATCTTTCTACGACCTCTAATCATCTTCAAATATTTCAAGGGGTTCTAGGTATTCATTATTATCCAACTCAAGGGAGAAGCCAAATGCTAAACTTGTGTAGCTTTGCTTTGTTGCCAATTTCTCATCTTCTTGATCCAATTAAGGGCATTCAGCTTGGATATGCCCTAGCTTAGTGATTGGGGCACCTCTTTCGAATGTGCCACATCCCACCACATTCATGGCACTTCTTTCCTTGGTCCTTTGGATCATCATGGTCTTCGTCAATTGTGTCTTCTTCAGTGTTTGCTAGGAAGTAGTTGTCTTTGAGAAGGTAGTTTCGATTAGGCCCGATTAAAGCTTTGGCTCGCATAAGAGCAACTTGCAAGTTACTTGGCCTTAGGGATTCTAGAAAAGTGTCGACAAGTGATTGATTTAGTCCATGGTAGAAATTTTCCACTTGTTGGCTAATATCCATAAGCGATACATATTTTGTAGTGTCACAATTTGGGAATAATAAGCCTCTAGGCTTAACCCTAACTGACGCAAGGAAAAGAACTTGTTCATCTTGATGGTGCAATAGAAAGGCGACAAGTATCTCTATCTTACGGCATTCTTGATATCTTCCCAGGTTACAAGTTTTTTATAGTAGCATTATCTCAACACCATTGTTTCCACCATAAGCATACCTCACCTACCAGCTTTAACTTGGTAGTCATTGCCTTGTTAGTTGCACTTAGTCCGGCCGCATCAAAATAAATTCAAAGGTTTCAATCCAAATTTTAGCATCACTCTCAACATTGGATCGTTTTCTCATGAACTCAGGTGGCTTGACTATTCTCGACTCATCTTTATATCCAAGAGCAAGGAATAATATAGGGAGGTACCTACTCGAAAAGTTTGTGATGTAGGTGGAATGGCCATTATAGTTGTGGATAAGTGCTTGGCATTCAAGATGATCCTCTTGGGAGCCATCACGTGTCCCAATCTTTGTATGCTCTTTCTTGAAGCATAACAATACCCGTGCTCTACTTGGAGAAGTAGTACCCACTTCCTCAATCTCTTTATTTCCCTCTTTCTCAAACTTCTTTCTTCTTCTCTATCTCTACCTCTCTCTTCCTCTATCCCTATCTCTCTCTATCTCCCCTCGCCTTTTTCTTCTTCTTCTCACTTTTCCTACTCCTCCTCTCTCCTCTCTTCCTTCTACTCTTCCCCTCTCCTCTTCTTCTACTTCCTCTTTCTCTTTACTTCTCTCTTCTTCTACCCCTCTTCTCTCCTCTTCTTCTCCTTTTTTTTCTTTTTTCCCCTATTATTTTGATCTCGTCCTCTTCTTGCTTCCTCCTTTATTTTCTACTTCTTCTCCTCCTCCTCTTATCTTCTCTCCTCTTCCTCTTCTCGTCTTCACCTCTTCTCTTATTCTTCCCTCCTACTCTTCCTCCTCTTCTCTCTTACTCTTCCTCTACCACTACTCTCTCTCTCTCTCTCTCTCTCTCTCTCTCTCTCTCTCTCTCTCTCTCTCTCTCCCTCCCTCCCTCCCTCCCTCCCTCCCTCCCTCCCTCCCTCCCTCCCTCCCTCTCTCTCTCTCTCTCTCTCTCTCTCTCTCTCTCTCTCTCTCTCTCTCTCTCTCTCTCTCTCTCTCTTACACACACACACAATAGCATTTCATTAAAACAACACTTTCATGTAATAATCAAATTAGTTAAAGCCCTATGATATAAGGCTAATATAGTTTTTGGTTAACAATAGCCCCTCCCTCCCTCTCATAATTTTCAAACTCACTCTATCTCTCTTCCGCTGCATTCAATGCCTTGTTGGATCAAAGATGTGGATGGTAGGGAGAGTAATTGCGTAATTAGATCTTTCGATGGAGATGGTGGAGTGACATTATGGTGGGATGGAGATGACAAGGAGGTTGGCGGCATCGATGCCTAGTACTTTTTAAATCTTTTTTTTATCTTTTAATATAAAGGTTTTGTAACCTTAATCTTTACCCCCTTATATGCATGTATCCACACGTAGCTTACTTAAGGGACATCACAGTAATGCAAGTGAGATTCAATGGATTATGCATAAAATGTAGATTATAAGTACATATGTATAGAATATTACTATTGGATCATGTTTGATCATAAATACGTATTTATAATGTAGATTATAAATACGTATGTGTACAATATTACTATTGGATCATTTTGGAATTCTACACTTTGTTGTGAAATTTACCAGATCTTTTTAAATCATCTCATTGTTTTTACAATCAACAATACATGACATGGAGGATCTAATAAACTAGGTTGACATGTTTAGCTAAGTAAAGGAGTTTGAAGTTCCATATGCAATTATTGCATGTTTGTTATGTGCCAATTTTACTAATGGTTTTTAAACATGTGACGCATTTTAAAGTGAAGTATGTTTGTAGATATGATTTAGTGTTGTTTAAATACATGGAGAATCTCGAAAGGAGAATATGTATACTTATATAGTTTGATTCAATGATCATGAGTTTGAACATTCATATTTTTTTTGCTATGTTACATGAGGTTTACATCTTGCTAGGTGTCCATATAAGTTGTTGTACCCTGTCACAACTGCATTTTTCTTATGGATGGTAGCTGGCTCAAAATTCCTATCCTTGTCTATGCTTTCAACTATTGATTCTATATTAACCTCGAAGTTATCCTTGAATGGCTATAATTTTTCTATGTATTTCTTCATTTTCTTGATAGGAATTCTTTGGTGTTGTTAGATTCTTTTCTCGATGTTGGTCATCTATCGTACATACTCCGTGCCATTTTTCTTACATCTTATGCTATAGATGAAGTACTTGATTTTGTGTCTCTGTGCATTGGCAATTCTAGACTAGCTCATGGGTTTTGGTTGTGCAGATGATGCCGGATGATATGGAAGTACTTGATTTGGTAGTAAGACTGTAGTGGTTGAGGCTGCCAGTTTGGCGCCGATGGCAGAAGTCTGGTTTCTTCTTAGTTTGCTTATGTCTACATTTCTACAATAAAAGTTAATATTGTTAGTTTTTTTTCAATGTTTGAAAAGAAGTCATGTTTGAAGACTTACCTATTGTTAGACTTCAAGCTCGACTTCTCTATCTTTGGTATGGCTGTAACCAACACTTAGCATGTCCAGTTGTACACATGCTGACATTGAACAAGTTGGTGTTTTGCTCTCTTTAGTGATGTGTAATGGATAATGAAGATTTTAATGTGAGCTCTTTGCTCTGTACTATTGGCTCCAACCCTTCTCTCACTTTTGTCATGGTATCAGAGTGTGATTTTGGCTCAAAACAAGCATCATCGAGAGCTGAATATGAACTCGAGTCAATGGCAATCTCAAGTAAGTGGTATATAGCTGAGATATCTTCTCATCAAGGCCTGTGAGGCATTCAAAGGAGCCCACAATGTTGAGTGTTGAGTAGTTAAGCACCAACCAGAGCAAACACGTGTACATCTGGCATTCTTAACCAGCGTGGAACAACGTGGACAGCAGCGTGGATCAGTGTGGACAATAGAGATTACGCCCGCTATCCTGGTTGATAACAAGGACTCAGAGATTGTGTTTTTTCACCTGGTTGATAGCGTGGATAGCATTTGAAGATTGCGCTTATTTCTCCTGGTTGACAGCATGGACAGCATCTGAGCTATTGTGATACTTGACTACATCACTACAAGGTGTTACTGTTGTGTTGAGGATTTCTGATGAAGAGGAGCTAATGGCAGAAGATAAAGCACTTGTGTATGCTTGTTGAAGTTAGGGTCAAGCAAGGGCAAATCTGTGTTTCTTGGGCTGACTTGACACCTAGTTTAGAAGTAATCCAAATCTGTGATGTATGAGTTATCTGATTCTTGGTGAGTGGTGAAAGTACAATGCTTGTAAAGCAAGAATGCTTGAGTGGTATGTCACTTGCATTGACCAAGATCATGGACTGAAATGTATATGTTTTCAGAGCTGAATCTGATTGGAGTATGAATGGTACTATGCCTCGGGAGCATAAGGCACTAGTTCATGAAGTTCTTGGGCATGAGATTGAGAGCCCATTTTTTTTTTACTGGAATGCAAAGTCAGTGATCAAGTTGTGAGCTGTAACAATATGCTTGCTTGAAGTTTATGAATCATCATGAGGGTTGAATACCTTCTGAGAATACATTGTTTGCATCCTGGAGGTAGTACTTGTGTTGTCTCCAATGTATGGGTAGCATTATTGTCAATAAATCAAGCTTCTCTTTGTCCACAATGGGTATATGTGTCAATAGTTGGTTGGCATGATTGCAAGCCTATTAGAGCTTAATAGCTACAATTCAGGAGAGTGACATGATCAAAATCTGAAAGGTCCATCCATATTCAATGATTAATGCAAAAAGGAATAGAACTTGGAAGTTGAGCACAAATGTTGCCATTGAACTTGTCATGCAACTTATGTGGTTGAATATTCGGGTAAACAAGTTGAAGGAATAGTGCATGTCATAAGCTGTAAGGAAGTCTAGACAGGTTGTTTTTTACTGAAAATAGCTCACTACAGCATGGCTTGATGCTCATACATGCTTGAATGCTGCTATATGATTATGCCTCTCTATTTGAGTTGCTATGAGCACAAACTGTGAAATAAGGTTGTGCTGAATACTGCAATTTTTTGCAATTTCAGATTGCTGAAAGTTCTTTTCTTGCATGAATACGAGAAGCTTGTGTTACTATTATGATCACAATACTTAAGTGTTGATGCTCAACTAAGAGTATACATGTTGAAACATGTTTGGAAAAGTTTGGAAGCTTAGATAATGTGTATATTGCAGTGAATTTACTATTGAAAACAAGAGGACTAAAACTGCCCTAAACATACAATGAATAGAATAATTATTATGAGCAAAGTGTTGCTGAAAACTGTCATTGCATTGGAAGGCTGAAACTAAACTATCAAAAAGATTTGGTTTGCAGGTAGCCATGCAAGTTTTACAATATGGCAAATGCTGAGAGGATAGACAACATTACCTAGATTGTGGGGGAAAAGCTTGACATCAACAATTATGCCATATGGAAGTTCCTCATGGAGAACTTCTTGATAGGGAAAGGCTACTAGGAGCTAGTGACTGGAGCTGAGGCCGAGCCCAAGCTGCCTACAAGTGACAGGCATCTGCGACACAAGGCCAGTTGTGAGCTCATCGAGCACAGATGGAGAGAGCACGCAGGGTTTTGCATTGGTTGTCTCTATGTATATCAGATGCCATGGTAATGCAGATAATGAATTGCAGCTCTTCTAAGGATACATGGGACATTTTGATCAAGTACTATGGCATCACTACAAGTGCTAGGAAGATACAATTAAAGTAGAAATTTAACAACATGGAGAGAAAGGGCAGGTCCATACAGGAATAGTAACAAAGATCAAGACCATTACGAATTAGCTGGCATCTATTGGTACTCAGGTTGAAGATGAAGATATGGTTGTTGTGACTTTGAATGGCTTGGGTCCAGAGTATAAGTCTTTTGATACTTCTATGTCTGTACATGCTGAAATGCTAGATTTCAACGAGCTGGTTGCATTGCTTATCCATGAGGAGGTTAAACTTGGCTTGGGTACAGGCTCTAGTAGTACAAAAAGCAAGGATGCAATCTTTTCTTCTAATCAGTGCGGCCGTGGCAGCCATGGTAGAGGCTATGGTTCTGGCAAAGGAGGCCAGCAAAATGCATCATATGGCAATAATAACCAGCAAGGATCAAATGCAAGAGGAGGTGGAAACTTCAAAGGCAGGGGGAGATCTAGCTCTCGTGGTAGGGGCTCTTGGCAGTAGTAGCGCCCATCTGACAATCCGAATAAGGATAAGGATTGTCATTACTACGGAAAGTATGGTCATATTGCAAAGGATTGCTGGAAGAAGCAGGGCAATCAGAAGGGCAAACAACATGGACACTTTGCTTCATCCAGTTAGGCAGATGATGCTTCAGGAGATAGACTATTTGTCATGCAATATGTGAAAGACAAAGCTGTTAAAAAATCCACTGATGATGCAGTATGGTACATTGATCCAGGGGCATCAAACCACATGACCCCTCACGGTGACTGGTTCATTGACATGGTGGTTGAGAGAAATGGATATGTACGCACAGGTGATGACACGTAGCATAGCATTGAGCATAAAGGCAAAGTGCCTCTTGTGATTCATGATGGCAGGAAGAAACACTTACATGATGTACTACATGTCCCATCGATTACGAAGAACTTATTGTCTGTGGGCCAAATGACCAAGCAGAACTTGCAGGTTAGGTTCAATAAGCATGGGTGCTTTATTGAAGAATTTGGCAATGGATGCAAGTGGATTGCTCGCGGTAATAGGAATGGCAAGATGTTTACTCTTGGTGCCACTTTGCCAGAGTTGAATTCAGCTATGTTTGCCCATGGTTCTGGTGCTGTTAGAGATTTGGAAATTTGGCATAAGAGAGTGGGGCATATTAACTTGCAGAGGCTGCAAATGATGCAAAAAAAAAAAATCTCGTTACAGGTTTACCCAAGTTTGCATATTCGAACATTGGTCATGTATGTAATGCTTGCCAGTTTAGTAAATAGTCTAGGTTGCCATTTGTCAAGCATGTAAGGCAGAGCACACATTCGTTGCAGTTAGTGCACTTTGATGTCTGGGGGCCAGCCCATAATGCATCTATGGGAGGCTGTAGGTACTATATGACATTTATTGATGATTACAATTGCTATACTTGGGTGTATATACTGAAGGCAAAAGATGAAGTGTTGGCTATTTTTGAACGGTTTAAGAAGCATGTAGAGAAAGAGTTTGACTGCTATATCTCTTGCTTGAGATCAGACAGCGGTGGTGAATATGTGTCAAATGCTTTTGATAGTTTTTTGGTTGAAAATGGCATACGCATACAGCTTACCTACAATTATACTCCACAACAGAATGGAGTGGTTGAACGTAAGAACAGGGTGTTGATGGAAGCTACTCGTGCGATGATGAATGAGAAGAGTATGCCATTGTATTATTGGGCAGAGGCTATTATGATAGCCATGTACATTCTTAACAGGTTTCCCACTACAGGTATTCATGATGTGACGCCTTTTCAGAGGCTGTATGGCTACAAGCTGGATGTAATTCACATGAAGGTATTCGATTGCATAGTTTATGTGCATATCCCTGATGAGAAGAGGAGGAAGTTGGATCCTAAAGCACATAAGTGTGTCTTTATTGGATATTCGCAAGAAGAGAAGAAGGCATACAAATGCTATGATCCCTCTACACGTGAGACACTTGTGAGCAGGGATGTGATTTTTTATGAGATGTCCTCTTGGTTTGTATCTCCTACTGCAATGACTTCTAATATGCCTTCTACACAGGTGTCCATAGTTGATTTGCAGAAGATTATTGCATTGTCATGTCCTACAGTTTGACAAATGGTTCTTCTCCTTAGACAGGTAGATTGAGGAGGACTGTAACACCATCTACTGACGGCATTATGTCAGTGAGGGGAAGACATGATGTATTGGATAGCAAAGGGAAGGAAAAAGCCTTTGAGGATGCATCTGGTTTGATGACACCTAGTATCATGACTTCAAGCTGCTATGACTCTGCTGGCAGTTTAGATAGTGAGCTTGGCATTCCAACTGTCTATACGCTTGGCATGAGGCACAGTAGGTACATTTTGCCTCATGAGAGAGGGGAATCGAGCAATGCACCACAGCTTAGACACTCGTAGAGAGTCAGGTATCTTGTTGACAGGTTGACTTACAGTGGTTACTCTATGAAGCACTATGCTTATATGACAAAGGTGATGGAGATTAAAGAACCAGGTACATATGTTCAAGCAGTGAAAGATGAGCATTGGTGCATAGCTATGGATGAGAAAATGGATGCCTTGGCTGAAAATGCAACATGGGATCTTGTGCCACTGCTTGCAGGGAAAAAGACCATTGGTTGCAAATGGTTTACAAGATCAAATGCAAGTAAGATGGTAGTGTTGAAAGGTACAAAGCCAGGCTGGTTGCTAAGGGGTATGCTCAACAGTACGAACTTGGTTATGAGGAAACATTCAGTCATGTTGCCAAGATGGCAACCATACGCACAGTGATTGCATTGGTTGCTGCTAAAGGCTAGAAATTGCAGCAGATGGAAGTTAAGAATGCCTTTATTAATGGTGATTTGGCAGAGGATGTGTACATGGATAAGCCCGAAGGGTATGTTCACCTTGATTTTCAACATAATGTGTGCAAGCTAAAAAAAGCATTGTATGGGTTGAAGCAGGCTCCGAGAGCCTAGCATGAAAGGATTAATAACTACTTGCAGAGCTTGGGATTTACTGTTGGTAGGGATGATCACAACCTATTTATGAAAAAGACTGGGGTAGTGCTGGTCATATATGTTGATGATTTGATAATTACTAGGGATGAGGACTTGGGCATGCAGCATGTTATGGAAATACTGAAATCAGAGTTTGACATGAAAGACTTAGGTGATTTGAAGTATTTCTTGGGCATTGAAGTGGTCAAAGCTGATGCACAAGCACTATGCCATGGAAATGCTAAAGAAGTATGGCATGGTTGAATGCAAACCATTGGATACACCTCTAGAGCATAATGTCAAGCTAGACATAAGCACTGGGGCTGAAATTGAGGATGTGACTATGTATAGGTAGATGGTCAAAAGTTTGATCTACTTGACCTCACTAGGCCTGACTTAAGCTATGTTGTAGGGCTTATAAGCTAGTTCATGTAGAAGCCCAAAAAGCCACATTTGGATGCTGTTAGGCATATTATGAGATATGTTTAGTCCACTGTAGATTATGGGATGTTCTATGTGAGAGATAAACCCTTGAAACTGGTTGGATACATGGATGCAGATTGGGCAGGATGCTCATATGACCATAAATCTACAAGTGGCTATGCTTTTGGCTTGGGAAACAGAATGATTAGCTAGAGCAGCAAGAAGCAACCTACAGTTGCTTTGTCAAGGTACTGAGGCTGAGTACAGGGGTGTTGCATTGGCAACATATGAGATTGCATGTCTACTAAAGCTCATGGCTGATTTGGACATACAAGAGGATGCTCCAGTGAGTGACAATCTTAGTAGTGTACTCATGGCTACGAATCCAGTATACCATGCCAGGACTAAACACATTGAGGTACACTACCACTTCATCAGAGAGATGGTTCTTGCAGGGAGAGTTGATCTCATGCATGTGAAGATTGATGAACAGGTTGCGAATATCTTTACCAAGTCTTTGGGTAAATATAAGTTCAGTGTTTTCAGATAGCTGCTTAGTGTACAAATGCTGACTTGAGCTTGAGGGGGAGTGTTAGACTTCAAGCTCAACTTTTCTATCTTTGGTATGATAGTACCTGACACTTAGCATGTCCAATTGTACACATGCTGACATTGAATAAGTCAATGTTTTGCTTAGCTATCTTTGGTGTGAATGGTCCTGTTGTGACCTTAGGTTGTAGCTACTCTCTTTAGTGAACTGTAATGGATAATGAATATTTTAGTGTGAGTTCTCTACTCTGCACTATTGGCTCCAACCCTTCTCTCACTTTTATCACCTATTACGTAGATTATGTTGTTGAATGGATCGGATTTGAAACTGTGTTTTTGGGTGTAGACCTCTCCGCTCAATAGGTATGTGACCTTTTTTATCATTATTGCCGCATTGGCATGACCGTGACCCATGATTGTAGTGGTCATTTTTCATATATTCTTCTAGTATGTCCTCACCTTCTTTTTTTATGACTTCTACTAGTTGAGCGAGATGTTATATCTGTAGTACAACAGCTCAATTGGGTATGTTCCAATGCCATTTGTTTTTGTGTCTAGAAGCACTTGGACCGTGCTTATTCATTGTGGATTGTCAATTGAGTCTTTGTACTCAAGTTTGATTTTGTCAAGTATGTCTTTGAGGAGTCCTGCATGTCAAGTGCATATGAGTTAGCATTGTTGTTTCAAGTAAAAATCAAGGTTGCGAAGTTTGTAGGAGGTTATATACCAGTTGCAATCTTGTCATTTGATGCAAGACGCCCTTCATTGTCCAGAATTTGAGTGGATGTGGCCATCAGTTTTTATTAGGAGAAGAAAATTAGGAAAACACATTAGTATATTAACAAGCAACGTTTGAAAGAAGGTTTAGAATATTGCTTGATTACTTACTATAAGAAGCATATAAGATTGTTGTGTGATGGAATGTGTTGTGTCTTATAATTGTTTGTTTTTTGTTGAGCTATGTTATTTCTCTACTTGAGTCATGGTGTTAGGAAATGTGTCAGAGTGAAGGCAGATGGATCTAGAAGGCTGACAATATGCAAACTTCTTCTTTCGATTATGCGAGGGAGCATTGTGTAGACTAGTCCAAGCACGAACACGCTTCTTATGTGTAGAAGTGCTTTTTGGTTGACTGTGGCTCCTTGCAATTTGTGACCAGTGGATCACGTATACGAGTGTTAATGATAATGTTGATTTAGGGTACCACTTGTTGCTATTCAATGCCTTGCATTGGTGCTTGATATGCTACAGGGTGAGCTATTGGTTTGTTGACTAGATCGTTACCTAGATTTCTAATATCATTTTGTCATTTGATGTGTCAATATGGTTGATTTTACACATCACACCATTTTGCTGCATCTATGGTGAGGAGAATGTTCTCTGTTATCATTGCAATTGCTCCAACTACGATCCTCTATCTTGTGGAAGTTCTTGTCATGTAGCCAAGTTTGCAATGCTAGCTCATTGTTTGTGTTTGTCTAGGTGTGGATCTCTTCAACATGTAGTATTTATGTAGAATCTGCTTGTTGTAGTTGTGAACATCTTCACTGTGTGTGCATATGATTATTGTTTTTTGATTGATGAAATCTAGGATGTTCTTCTCATCGATCATGCACTAATGTAAGCATTCATGTATCTCTCACTTTGTTGGACAACAATGCTTGATCACTTGTAGAAAATGTTGGAATGGCAGGTTGCATGTGTATCAAACTAAGTTTTGGAGAGTGTGTTGATTTCCATGTGTCTAGTACAATGATGAGGAGGTGATGTAACATTGTTCACGGAACTTAGTTTGATAGTTGCAAATAGGCGATAACTATACTAACATATGAGAAAGCTCTTTCCACTGCTTGGTGTGCCGCTGATGATGTGTAGACTATATGTCGCATCAATGAGGTGGTCGTAAGTAACTTTTTATTTTTGTTGTTAGAGTACTATCAGGAATTTTTCAAAACTCTTTCATGAGCTATAACATCTTTATCTGTATTGATACAACACTACTTTCGTAGTCGGAAGTTGTTAGAGGTACTATAAATGTCGTTAGGTTGTCTTTGATGAAAGGGATCTTTTGATTGATCATGTTTATAACTTGTGGTCCGAGGCAAGCAAGTTTATTTATGTGTAGTCCGTTATGAACATTTTGAGGTCTTTCTCATTGGCCATGAGACCACAGAGTTGGCACTCGATGTAGTTTGATTGTGCCGAGTTCTCAACACTTATTAGTTTACTCTCTAACCTAAAGCTTGTTCATTGCAATAATGTATTAAAGAAGAAACCTTCAGTTTGGTGGCCTCGGTGAAAATTGGTGAATTGTACTAGTATATTGAGATTTAGGCAGTCACACCCAATTGTATGCCTCTTTGTATGGAGCAATGGACAAGGAAAATACTAGCAATCTAGAAAGAGGTCATGAATCCAATAAGCACAGTAGTGCAGAATGCTACCTATGTAGCTTCCATAAAGCATTATACTCGACTATCACTTTCATGATGAGTAATGCAATATCATGATGCTTTTCTCTTTTAGTTAGTGTCATTAACATTGCCAGTCCATTACACAATATTGTGTTTATGAGTCCAAGCTTCCATTTTGGAGCCTAATTCACTTGGGTAACAGTTGTCTCTATAGTCTCAATGTCAACATGAATCTAGCCTTCATCTTCCATCCTCCATAGCTCCTACCATGCTCTAGATCTGTGCTTTTCACTTGGTATCAGAGCCTAGTTGGGCATGTCCTAGCTCATCTCACTTCTCTCTCAACTTCTCTTCACTTCTAGTCAACTAATGACTTCACTTCTAGATCCATTTTCACTTGTATCTTCAATCAAGCTTGTGGCAGCTATAGCCAAACGAGTACCATGCTAGCCTTGAGGAGCTAGATCTCCCAAACCAAGCAATATCTCTTGAAGCTTTCTTCTAGGGATCTCTTGCTGACCTCAAGGCGCTCCTCCCTGGCCCACAACTCGATATTACTCATCGTAGAGCTCAGCATTGCAAAAATTTGCCATTGCTGCCCTATTTGCACATGTTGTTGTTCGTACTACTGGTGAGTTGTGTGCAAGTCACAATCTTGATGTCTACCATAGGGCGACTGAAGAACCACAACCAAGACCTCTCCCACTCAAAGGGTTTTCCAAATGGCCATCTCTATAAGCTACAGTAAGCAACAAATCAGACTCCTATCCTGAAAACCCTAATCGGCCATAGCCAACTCACTTGAAGCTTCATCTTTCCTTCATTTTCTCTCTCTTGACACTCAAACCAAACATTTTCCACTCTAATCCACTGAGTTAGTGAAGTTCCCAGCAAGATTTTCCCTCCAAGTGAGCAAGAAAAAGATTCAACAAGAAGATTAGCATCAACAAGACTCATTAAGAATAGTATCTCTTGATACTACATAGTGTGTTTTTCACATTACCTTCACTTGTGTCTTTTGACACATTGAAGATCAACTTGGTTTCCAATTATTCACAAATTTGAAGTTGATTCCTAGTCATACTAATGCCAAACATGAAGATATTTAATTTCTAGCTCCTCCATGAGCTTATCTCTTTGTTTCTCTTCAGTTGGTCGAGGTACTCTTGCATCTGCTCATTCTACTATAGGAGGACCGAAAAGTCCTATGGCATCATTGTTCTCTGCTTGCCTCTCCATGGGGCTATTTTGTGACTTTCTCCTCCATTTTGTCTTCTATTGCATGTTTGTCTTCCATTTTCCCTTCTATTGCATGTTTTTCTTCCAACTCTTTTCTCAAGTCGCAAATCTGCCTTTGTTGGGTGGCTATTTGTTGTGTTTTTTTGAGTTGGTAGGACAATAATGTTTCCTTTTCAATGTCCAAATCCTCCAATGCTGCCTTCCTCTCCTCCTTTACTCTTTCCAGGCCTAGCATCTCTCTCAAACATACTTGTCATACTGTGTTGACCTTGGCATGGTCGAGGGTATGGACATAGTTAAGGGCTCCACCACCTAAGCTTTCCTTGGGTTTTTTCTGGATTCAACATCCACAGCAACATGCCTCTTTGTTTCTAGTATCGGGGCTCCTCCACTTGGTGCTAGTCTAAGCTACTGCACTGTGTTGACTAGGTATTGTACCTAGGCCATCACCTTGCTTTGGTCCACTATTGCATCCATAATTTCTTGGGTGGTGGTAGTGGTGGCAACCATGATAGGCGGGGTCATGACTTATCGCGACCCACCCCAACTAACTGGCCACAACCACTAGGTAAACCCACCCAAAGCCATTGAGCAGTAGCTCAAATGGATACCCAAACAACAATTGCAGTCACCTAGAAGCCAATCCACACGAACTCATAATCTTAAAGCCTCATACCCTAGGCCTGGGAGACAAAGCTGTCACTACAAGAGCCAATGAATGTGAAAGGGAAGTGGAACCTAGGAGGAAGAAGCTTGGCGGTGAGAGCTATGGCGGATGGGGAGCAAGAGCAAGAGTGAGAGTGAAACTCAAAGTGGGAACTCCAACAACCACAATGTGTGGCCGGGCCTTCCTTTATTCAAATTGTCACTAAAAGAATAAAGAATAAGTGATTGTGATGGGCGCCCACCACCTGTAGTGTGCAATGGCGGGTACTGTCAGTATAGTAATATACGGGCAGCTAGGCGGAGGTGCCTTTACCCCCAACAACCTCCCACTTAAAGGCGAATCTGCCCCAGTGAGAGAGAAAAAAGAAAAGATAGTACAACATGTACACATGTACAACAAGATGAGGAAAAAGATGTCATCTCATCCAATGCTCATCAATCTCCTAAGGAAGGCAAAGTGCTTAGTAGTGAGGCTCTTCGTGAGCAAGTCTGCAGGATTTTGATTAGTCAGAATCTTGACAAGGTCAACAAACCTGTCCTCAATGACCTCGCGAATGAAGTGATACCTCACCTCAATATGTTTCGTCTTCACATGGAAGACCGGATTCTTGGCCAACTGAATGGCACTCATAGAATCCGAATGCAGTGTAGGTATAGCATATGTCATACCAAGGTCTGCAATCAAATGGCCTAACCAGATAGCCTCCTTGCAAGCCTCTGTGGCTACAATATAATCGGCCTCTGTAGTAGAAAGGGCCGTACACTTCTGCGCCCTGGACATCCAAGAGATAGCCCCTCCAGTATCAGTGAACACATAGCTAGAAGTGAACTTCCTATTGTCTGCATGTCCTGCATAATCAGAGTTAGTGTACCCCACGACTCATGTATCTTGGATGCCATAGAAGACACATATCTGATGTGCCCTTCAAGTACCTCATGATACCCTTCGGGCATCCCAATGTTTCTTGCCAACTGTAGCCATATAACATGCCACACCCAATTGCAAAAGCAATATCTGGATGGGTGGCTATCATGGCATACATAAGACTGCCCACGACTGATGCATAGGGAATCTTGGCCATCTCGGCCCTCTACTCATCTGTCGGCCTGTGAAACCTTCACATGAGAAGGTAATGGATAGCCAATAGGCTTAACATCCTGCATGCAGAAGCGTTCAAGGACTTTATGAATGTACTCCCTCTGTGATGACAGATAGAGTAGTCCTTGAGATTGAGCACGCGTAATGCGCATACCAAGTATATGAGAGGCCTATCCCAGATCTTTCATCTCAAAGCTCTTCTTGAGTCAAGCCTTAAGAGCATCTAGCTCCTCATGAGTTGTCCTTGCTAAAAGCATGTTATCCACATAGAGTACCAAAATCAGTAAAGAACCATCATGGGCTTTCTTCATGTACAAGCACAAATCCATAGCACTGCGGCTGTAGCCCTGTGACTGCATGAATGCATCAAACTTATGGTACCATTCCCTAGGTGCCTGCTTCAAGCCATATAGACTCTTCTTTAGTTTGCACACTAGGTGTTCCTTGCTGGGGTCTGCAAAGCCCTTAGGCTGCTCCATGTAAATCTCATCATGCAAGTCCCCATGTAAAAAAGCCATCTTGACATCCATCCGGTACAAGTCCAGGTCAAGCTATGCAGCCAAGGCCAAGACTAAGCATAGGGTGGTCATCTTGACCATAGGAGAAAATACTTTATCAAAGTCAACACCATGCTTCTATTTACAGCCCTTAGTAACCAATTGAGCCTTGTATGCCAGCTTAGGGTGTCCAGGGGTACTTTTTAGCTTGTACACCCACTTGCATGGAAAAGCCTTCTTACCCTGAGGCAAGGAAACCAAATCCCAAGTCTGATTCTTATGCAATGAGTCAAGTTCAGACTACATAGCCCTCTCCCAAGAGTGACAATCACCCCTCTGCATAGCCTCATCATAAGTGAGAGGCTCTCCTGCATCTGTAACCACTACATAATCCATAGAGGTCGCAAAACAGTCGTTTATCTCTAGTAGAGCACCTCAACCCAGGCTCTATTGCTTGACCGACATCCTGTCTCACATCAGCAGGTCTAACATCTGGGCCATGAGCATCAGGTGGTGCTGCACGTTGTCTAGGTGGTTCTGGAGCAGGCTAAACGCGAGCAGGTGGCTCCTCCTGAAAGATAACTCTGTGTACCTTAACCACTTTCTTGGGCTGCATATGCATTTTGTTCTCATTAAAGATGACATCATGGATGCGAATCACTTTTCGCACCTATGGATCCCATAGACGGTAACCTATCTATCCTACATCTCCATAGCCAATGAAAATGCATTTGACACTTTTAGAATCCAGCTTATTGTGTTTGTCCTTGGGCACATGGCAAAATGCCTCACATCCAAAGACATGCAAATGATCATAAGAGGGGGGCTTGCCTACCCATACCTCCTCTACAACCTGAAAGTCAATGCCACTACTAGTTCAGGTTGAGACCACTTGTAATATTCTTAATGGAACCAATTAACTTAATGGTTAAGCTTAACCATGCTTAAGAAATAAGAAACTTTACAAAATCACATGAGATAGAGGGCTTTTTTTTTTGCACCCCTTCCTCCCATTAAAAAAGTAATTTTTGGTGCATGTTGTAATATTCTCCATCCTCTTACGCTTGAGATCCATCAATTCCTCACTCTCCATAGCTTCAAACTACATGCAAAATGATGTATTAAACAAAAAGATCAATTTGTAGTCTTTCTCTCTCCTATTTCTCTCTCCTCTTTGTTCCTTGTTCATACAACTACATATGAGAGAGGAAGGGAGGACTGATTTGATGAATCAAGGATGGATGGAAGCATAATAACACATAGATCAGGCAATTTGGGCTTGTCCAGCTAGAAAATAACATCATTGGCTCCACTTTCTTGAAATATGAGATGTATGTATGCGAATTTTTGAGTAAGTGACTCTTATTTAATTTTTGTGATGAATCCTTAGTACATATGATGAATAGATGATTGGAAATGGTTGAAATATTTTTATTGAGTTTGCAAATTTAGAAAATATAAAATCGCAAAATTCGAAACACGAGATCTAATGAAAAATGGTGTTGTTTTTAGATTTTGGAGATCAAATGATGTTCATATGGCATGAAAATGAGTATGCTCATGGATCACACTTTACATAAGTCATACAAATCAGAAAACACAAAAAAATTAATCATCTATGTTGAAATAAATGGAAAAATTCATGAAAAATAGTGAAATAAAGTGAAAAATTAAGAAAAAATAGTTTTTTTGTGTGTTAAAAATTGTAAAAAATTAGGATATTTTTATTGATTATATAATGAAAGTAAAAGATGAGGGTTTGTCTCAATTTTCCTTTTTTTATATGTTAAAGTACGTGTTTTAGAGCTCATTTCTATGGAAATTTATCATGAAATCTCCCTACATTTGTGCAAGTAATCTAAATGTAAACAGTAGGGGATATGGGGTTGAAATGAAAATATATTTGATTAAGTTAATTATTTATTTGCATATCTTAGTATGTAGGCCATGGTTTGTATAAGTTTTAAGAGGTTTAGTAGCATGGGTTAACTGAGTGCTACTTCTTAGCAACGCAGCACGACGTTAGTAGAAAGAAATCATGAAATAATTGTTTGTGTAGTTCACATTGGTGGCTGGTTTTTAGTTAAGTTGTTTGCGCACAAAGTGCCATGCACTTTGCATATGTAATCTAAATATGCTATTAGAAGATAAATGCATGGATGCACTACAATTATATCTCTAGGTGATGATCAACATTGAGTGTAAGATTCCCCTTTGCTGTAAGATAGTGGGATATCTTAGGAAATAGATTAAGTGAGAAATTATACAGTCTCATGGATCGTTGCACTGATATTATGAGAGGAATTTATCATGCTTGTGTTTCTATGTTAAGACTATGACACATCCAAGGGCCACAATCCATGAGGTGTAGGAGAGCCATAGGAGCCACAACACTCTGTTGGGGGGGAGCACTTTGTGTATGTGAATCAAGGTGTTGATCACTTAAATGTGTGGGATACTCCCATTGTTGGGGGGAGCTCTTTGTGTATGTGAATCAAGGTGTTGATCACTTGAATGTGTGGGATACTCCCATTGTTGGAGTTGGGAAGGGGCAATATTGTTGGACTACAAATCAATACAAATGTGTGATTTATTTAGAGTAGTGTATAGCCTTTAGATGTTCTTGAGCTAAGAGGCCATGAGGGTGGTTTGGTGAGTATAGGAGGCCTAGCAAGGGCCCTAGAGTCCATGTGGGGCCCCTTTTAGGTCTCGACAACCATCAATTGGACAAACTATTAAAGGATATAAGAGGTTTCTCCATCACATCCATATTCAAAACTACAAAGGCAAAAAGTTTTGACTTTAATTAGTAAATAGTTTATTTGATCTTCCAATAACCATGAATTATTCAAAATATTCACACTAAAATAGGAATTCTCACCACATAACACATCCACATGGACACACAATAGACACAAAGATCTGAATGGCCTCCCAAAAATGGAAAATAAAAGCATGTATTCATTATGGCAAGAAGTTACAATCAAGGAAGCTCAATATAAATGCTTTTGTTTAAAGGTTTGAAGATTTCTTAGCCTCTCCATAGAGCAATTCTCATCCGTAAAAGATTGTGGTAGATTATTTTATAAAGACTATGAATAACATATCCTTTCCCATAATACAATGTATTAGGAGAGTGAGCATGAAAGTACAAAATATCCAACAACATTCTAATAATATCCAATAACTTCCTAATAATGTATGGTGGTAATAACTGAATGAGCTACAAGAAAGTCCACACCACATGAAATGGTAAGAAGGACAAGGCCTCCCCAAGACAGTCATTGTCAAAGTAGTATCGTGGAGTTGCCAATATGCTTCTTGTAAGTAGGACAAATAGGTATCATAAAGGGCTTGATCCGAAGGTTACATTAAGAAGCTCTTTAGCCAAAAATTAGTCAATCTTACTTGTTGGATAGAATCCACCTCTATAAGAGGAGAGAATAGTCGTGTGAAAACAACATAATATATTGGACAAGTAGAGGTGTCTTTTAGATCAGAACAAACACACATACACACACCAAGAATAGGGTAGAGTCTGGTAAAGAAGCAACATGACATGAATAAGTGCTCTAGAAGATACACAAAAATTCAAATACAACATGACAAAAATCCCAAATATACCACATATAACAAAAATTTTGACATGGCCTACACACATATGTGACTAAAAGCTTCATGAGATGCATAGAATGAGACACACATATCCCCATGGGAAAACACACAAAATGAAAGTAAAAAGCATGGATACCATAGCCCATCATCACACACAAAACCAAAAACCAATGACAATAACAATGCTAAAGACAATGGACAAGAAGGGATAGAAGGACATATGTCACTATAACACATAAAAAAGGGACCAATAAGACCAATAACTTTCATGGGGATCAATTGATAAATTTAAGAAAATTATTAGATAAGGAGTGAAAATTTATTAGGTGATTAAATTAAAAAGAAAATGATGATTTCTTGTTAAAATTCTTTAAGGAATTATTAATTATGAAATTTCAATGCACTATGGCATCCCCATTTTGACTGGTCTCTAAATGAAAATGCCATAGTTAACAATTAAATGTGTGTTTGGTACAATTGCATGAAAAATGTTGTCGCTAAGTTCATTTTGTCAATTATTTTTGTGTAGAGCATGGATCCACATGCAAATAGTGGCAACCCTTATGTAGAAAACCATGAGGATGAAAAACATATACTTCCTCATGAAAACCATAAGGATAAAATATACACTTTCTTATGTAAATCACCAAAGAAATTTTAAGCTAAAAACTAATTTAATAATGTAGATAATATTTAAAAATGAAGTTTAGAAGGCTACCACATGGAAAACTTTCCCATGCAAGTGAGAAATACATTTTTGAGGCTAAGAGATAGAGAGACAGGGTCATTGTAGCCTTGTGAGCTGAGAGATATAGACAAGGCTACCATAGCTACTACAATATTTAACAAGCCATTTCTAGAGAGTAAAAGACCCTTTAAGAGCTGGTGACATGTCCTAAAGAGATAACAATAGTAGGTGACAGTTGCTTGAGGGCTATTTCAGCCAAATAAACATCATATTCAGTGTGTTCCATCAATGTAGATAGCTTTCATGCTATCTAGATAGAGTAGCAACCGATTTCTTCCATTGTCTCATGATGGAAGTCTAAATTTTCTCTCTATTCAGCATTCTCTCTCATTCTCTAGCCATTTCCTAGCCTTGCTCTAAAGGTCTTAGCATTCTAATTCCTAGAGGTAGAGAAATTATATTTTTCTCTATTCTAAACCCTAATTTACAGTAGAATGGCAACAATCTTGGGAAGCATGCCAAAAGATTGAAGCCTTAAGACTTAAATTTTCAGGGCTAAGAATTAATTTTTAGCAAGATTCAAGTGAGGGACTAGCCAACATTTGCGAATTCGGGGCAAATTTTATTTCCCGAAATGCTTTAGACATAGCTTTTAAACCATATATCCATGCACACTTAGAGTAATCATCATCAATGAAAGTCACAAAGTACATGTAGTTGCCAAAAAGTGCTGTTTACATATTGGACCACAAATATCAGTGTACAAGATTTGTGAATAGCTCTCATTGAACCATCCTTTCAAATGAAGCATGCTTCATTTTACCGAATATGCAACCTTTGCAAATGTGTTTTCCAAGTGCCTCAAGAGTAGGCAATGGAGACACCATATCGGATTTTTATGGTAAACTAGCAAAATTCAAATGACCAAAATGTCAAAGTTTTGCATTTGAAATTATGCTATGAATATGCAACAACACATGCATGTCTTCTACATGTTTTTCATAGTTATTGAGCTTATATAGCCCACACATCCACCATATGCATAATGATATCATCACAAGAAGATGTTGAACTATACATCTATCATCAACAAACTTCAAAATTAAGCCAATCTTATCATGGAGAGAAACTGATAGCAAATTTGGTTTTATCTTTAGTACATACAAAACATCCATAAGTGTGAAAGTACTGCCATTAATAGTAATCGACACAATTTTTCCAACTCCTTTGATAGAATAAGAGGAATTGTTGGCACATGTCATAGTATTGCCCTTAGGGGCAATCTAAAGAGAAGCGAATTGACTGTGCAAAGAAGTAATATGCTTTGTGACACCACTTTCAAAGTACCATAAATTTGAATCCATAACAAATATACAGGATTGTAAGCAAGGGTCATAATTGCATTGTGCACTAAATGGCTATCCTATATTCTACACAATGTTTGTAGATTCTAACTTAGAAGGAGAGCAAACATCCATATGTTCCTCTTTTTCTTAGCCTCTTTCACATTCAATTTAGAACAGTCCTTTATGACATGATCTTTTGTCTTACAATACATGTAAAATATATGACTCTCTTTTTTCTTCTTATCCTTATCAACCTTCTTGCATTTGTAGATTTTTACTTACTACTAAAAAATGAAGCTTTTTCTTTACCTTTCTGACTAGACAAAAGTGCTTGGTTTGCAATGTGGATGATGGATTTATTTTTTCTAGATTGTTCTTCTTGCCAAAAAATAGAAACCAACTCATCAAATGACAAAGTATTTGGATTATCTTTCATCATCAAATGAAGAGTACATACAAAAACTCTAATAAGAATTAGGAAGAACATTACGAACAATATGTACAAATAAACTGTCAAGAAAAATCTCATCCATAGCAACCAACTGCTCTTTAAGATCTTTGATCTTTGTCAAAAAACTCTCCATAAAGTAAGCAACACGGGCCTAATTTCTTCCCTGATACAAATGTGCAAGACTATCCCAAGCATCCTTAGTTGTCTTACATGATCGAATATGTGGGATCATAGTATATTTAATAAACAATGCAATCAAAGCATGAGTGTTTTTATCTTTGAGATTCCAACAATGTTTCTTAGGAGTAGGTGTGGTGGTTCTCTAGTATCATTTGGAGCAAAACATATACTTGCAACATCCTCAACATCACTTGTTTTTGTTACTTCCATTGCACTTGCAACTTCTAAAATACCACCAAGACATATTTCAATTACATATACAATGTTCCAAATCCCATTTGCAAACAACACATGAAACATCACATAAGCTTATTCCAAATTGTTGGTTCCATCCAATTTATCCTCAATAGTCAACACATATAATACATCATTATTTCTAGCTATGGCCATTGCCTGTACTTGATACAAAAGTTTCCTATTCACAAAACCAACTTGTGTTATGTAGCACATTATAAAGGAGATTGTGAAGGCTCTTACTTGAAAAAATGATTGATATCAAAAATTCTACACAAAAGGACAAAATAGCCCGTGCAATATTAGCAATAGTGCAAAGGGAGGCCAAAATGACCTCAAATCAAAAAATCTGATGATGCCAAGTCGTTAAGGTTTTCTGGAATATCTATTAACCTACAAAATCTTGTCAAATCTCCTTTGCTCATCTATAAGTAATCAAGTGAAGGATGTTGAGGACTCTACCTAAGAGGTTGAACCCCACTTTGATACCAATTGTTGTTGGGAGCAAAGGCACCCGTACCTAGCCACCCAGATTTACTCTTTATACACTATAGCTATGCACTTATATATTGCAGGTGGTGGGTGCCCATCACTGTCACTTTTTCCTTTATTCTTTTAGTGACTATTGAATAAGGGAAGGTATGTCACATATTGTAATTGTTGGAGTTTCCATATATATAGTGTCTCTTTTTCGTGCTCTCTTGATCCATCTGCGATAGCTCTTGCTTCCACATGTGTGCTTCTACTTGGGCTCTATCCTTTCAATTGGTATTAGAGCTTGAACTCAAGTATCTTTTTCAATCATTTGCTTTAGCATGTGAAGAAGCTTTAGCTCAAGGTTTCATGGTAACCATTGTTTCTTCCTCTCGAGATATGCATTGAGTATTTCCTTCTCTCGCCTTGTTTCAACTTGCTCCTAGCTTGTCAACGATAAGATTCTTAGGCTTAGATGAGCGTTGTTGAGAGCTTATTAAGCTTATTAAACCACTCATTATTCTATCCATTTTAAGTGGATACGAAGCATATAGTAGAAGTTGTGGACAATTATGATATCTTGCCAATACTTTTGTATTCTGGCCGTAACTTTTGCATATGATATTGGATTCATGTGTTCTATAGCTACAAATGAAGAGCACAATGAGAGCTACAAATGTAAGTACTCATAGAGTTGATTCTATGTAGTTTTTAATTCTCCATTTTACATAGAACAGTTCCATTTTGAACAATAAGTATTTGATTCATTTATGCTCTATTGAAGCTTATAGGATATCTTTCCAATGCTTGGATGATGCATTGAGGCTTTGGAAAGCTTTGGGTTGATTGGAGCATGATTAGCTTAGTCATTGAATTATTTATTGCTATAATAATAGTTTGAGCATGAAGCATGTAATAGTGAGCTTTATGCCTTGAATGCCTAATAGTGCCCACATAGTATTTTGAGTATGGTATATATATATATGGAGATGTCTAGCATTGATGTACGAGCCTAGATATGATTATGACATGCTTTGACACGTGGATTCGAGCTACATTCACTGTCTTGGGCCTTGTTTAGTTGGTTTGAGCTTCTGTGATTACTCACTTTTGCGTATTAAAGATTCATTGGATACTTCTCCTCCCAGATGTATTTGTGATGTGCCTAAGCTTTTCGGATGCTTTGATGTATATGTCTTGAGCTTTGCTTGCTCACTTTGCATTTCAAATTTATTTTCGAGTAGGAGATGCTTGTACTTACTTGGTAGAGCTTGGTTCTTTGAGATAGTGGGGCTCTTGGTTCATGTACATGATTTCTTCTATGCTATTGGACATAGTTACCTCTACTTTGTGGACTGATCTGATTTTGTATGCTTTGGATATTGGCACTTACTTATGTTAGCCATTTTTCTCAGTGATATATACACACACATTGGTCATGTATTAAGTGTCATTGCTCTTTACTCAGTTAGTTGTGCATTTCACCAATCTTTACAATTGTATTCATGATAATCTTTGCATTCATGACAATCTTTGGTATCAATGGTCTATGCTCAATCTCACTACTAGTTGCATTCTTTGTATCTTGGTTGCTACTTGAAGATCCCTGCTAGTGAGCGCTTGCTTTCTTGGCTATTTGACATATATTGTTGTCTTTATTTCACCATTGTTATGATTATATTTTTTCAATGTTATTTTGGAGAGCACATAGTTTATTTTGGCACTCTTTTGATTTCAATTTGTGGACATTTATATTCTCATTTATTGCTGCCCTTTTGGCCACCCTTCTAGATCAATTTTGGGATTGTTTTGTGTTGAGATAGCAAGCTCGGACATTGATGATAGACTACCTAGTTAAATGGGTTCTCACATCTACACTTAGCACATTGGTGGTCATTATGATCCTAACATAGCCACTAGTTTATCACTTATTATATTTGGTTTGTTGCACCTACTTATAATAGTTGACATCGTTATAGTGGTAGTCGATTAGTATAGTCTATTATACACTGTTTGACTTAGTAGGCCACTTTTCTTTATGTTTTATCATATCTATAATTTTTTTACAGTATATTGTGGATAAAAATAGAAAATAAACTAGCAAGAAAATGTTTTGGCCTCCATCTCTCTTCTTGTCTTCTTGAGTGAGCTTTCTCTTGTGTGTATGGTATGTGTGTTTGGCATAGTAGCTCAAGCAAGTCCCCCACCATACAATTCATAGCATGGTATCAGAGCAGAGCCATTAAGAGATGCTAGTTTTGAAGGCTTAAGTGAAGGAGAAGCAAAGATTTAAGCAAGTAAGCAATGAGTAAAAAGCTCTCCCATTCTTCCTCTCTTTCTCTTGGATAGTACCTATGGAGGCACCAGAAGCAAAACAAAGCAAAAATCTCAAGTTGCTCTGTAAGATTTGGTGTGCAAGTAGACAATGTATATTTTGTAGATCGGTCCTTTTGGGCTTTGTGAGTGCTTTTTTTAGCCATCTTAGATAGTTTCAAGCTCTATTTTAGACCTGCAAGGTTACATACAACAATTTCAAGGTATACTATGATTTTGGTTCTATCGAATGAAAGTGGATGCACATGTTACAGATTTCAAATATATAAGTTTTGAGGTGTTAACCAGGAAGCAAACACAAGTTTTATCTACAAAAAAGTTGTAGATTACATGTACTACTGAGTAGTTAGTGAAAGAGGCTACTTTGATATATTAATGTGTACTTATTGTAAAAGATTGCAGAAGACTTGCCTACTATTTTATATCAATTTTGTAAAAATGGTAGAGAATAGTGAAAACCCTATCATTGAGAAGCTAGACAAGAATAATTAACTATCATGGAAGTTTCTTGTAAAGAACTTTATTTTTGAAAAATTCATTTATGAGTTTATTGTAGGTGAAAAAATGGAGCCAAAGTTGAGTAATCATGGGAGTGCAAAAAAATTAAAAGCGTAGAAAGCATGGAATGCAAAAGACAAAAAGATAACGTATTGGCTATCTGTAGTCATTGATAATAATATACTAGGATAAATCATAAATATAAAAACTTTACATGTAGCTTGGATAATTTTTGAGAATATGTTTTCAGTAAATACAAAGGTATAGGAGATTCAACTCAAGCAAGAGTGAAATACTTTGAAGAAAGAGAAAATGTATGTAAATAAGTATGTTTTAAAAGTGAGAAGCATTGCAAATTCCGTAGTAGTTATTGATGCAATACTTGATGATGATGATTTGGTTTCATCTAGCTTGGGTGGCCTTAATAATGAGAAGGTCTAAAAATCGTTTGTCAATTTTGTATATGTACAGAAGTTGTTTCCACTTTTTAATGAGTTGATCTCTCTTTACTAAAAAGATCAACATGTGAGGTGAATCATTTGAAAGAAGTGGTGAGAAGGTCCAAGCATTTTAATAAAGTTTAGAAAGAGAATATGGCAGATCATCTTTGATAGATCCTGGTACGGGGCATATTGGTGATAACTAGTAAAACATGTTAAATTAGTAGTTCGGTGAAATATAGGTTTTAGGAGGCCTTGGAACTTTAGAGATAGGGAGAACTCTAGAAAAAAAGGTGGATGGTAGAACAAGGATTCTAGCAATTCTGGTATTGTTTGTTATTACTATAGCAAAATTATTTGATGACACTAACTTTCATGATTGGAAGACTCATATTTGATAGGTATTAGTGCAAAATAAGCAAGTCAATCCATTGAAAATAGTGGGAATAAAGAAATAACTTTATGATATAGATGATTGGGAAGAACTTAATATTATTTTGTGACTGTCAAAGCATATATACTTCAATGCCATTGAGACTGAGGGTGATAGTTATGCATTATGGAAAAAGATTTGAGATCTCTATGATAAGTAAAGTCTTGCAACTCAAGTGTATTGCCTTAAGAAACTCATGGAACTTCATATGAAGGAAGGAATATCTATGCCTTCCCACTTAAATGAGTTTTATTCCATTTTTAATCAGCTTACTTCACAAGGCCTTAAGTTTGGGGAGAATGTCAAATCTCTTTTCTTGCTTGTCACACTACTTGAGACTTGGGATACATTCTGTATTACTATGACTGCAAACCCTTTTGAAGATGGCTTTTAACTCAAGGATATAGGGGGTGCTTTGCTTACAAAAGAAGTGAACAAAAAGAACATTAATGTAGCTCATACTTCTCATGCACTTATAATGAGAGAAAGACATTGTGGTAATGGGAATAATAATCATGGTAGAGACTCATAGCCCAATAAGAGTAAGTTTAACTCTTGTCGACAATCATGTTGTAAGTCTTGTGGTCCTAATTCCACTCTCATCTGTCATTTTGTTGGTACCAACCAAATTAGGAACCTAGATTCAGGTCGATCCTTATTGGCTATGACCAAATCCTTCTATCATGGAGTGGCTCAAAAGAGCCAAGTTGACAAACCCCATGTTACTTTAAGGAGTACTAGGTGATGTCACTTAGGATAAGGATACCAAATCGTGTCACTAAGGGATCCTTAGTTGAGCACATTACACGTTGTATCAAAGAAAAAACGAATAAGTTAGTAATAAGCTATGCATGTCTTACTTTAACATTTTGACTTATAAGTCAAGATCAAAAGAGTTGCAGCTATCCAAAAAAGAAACAATCTAAATGATATGATCTTGATTATTAGATACCTTTTATCAACATGGATGTTGCACTCCAAGAATCTTGAAGCAAATCAAGTCAACTAAGTTCATGGGCAAAGAATCCAATGTTGAGGCTGATACTAAAGTTTGGATCAAAACCCTTGAAGATTATTCTCATGTGGCAACCGAGACAATGCTACTAACAAAATCCTTGTAAGTTGGGAAGATATCAAGAAGGTCATACGACAAAGATACTTGCTACCTTCTTATTGTACCATCAAGATGAATGAGTTCGTTTCCTTGTGTTGGTGGATAGTATTAAGCCTGGAGGCTCATTATTTTTGATTCATGATACTTCAAAAATATAAACCACCAATGGATATTATCCAAAAGGTAAATTTTTTTGCTATGGACTAAAACAACCATTGGTGGACACTCACCTAGAATCCCTAAGGCCGACTAGCTTGCAAAACTCTCTTACATGAGCCAAATCTTTGATCAGGCCTAAACCAACTTCTTGAAGATGACTACCTCCTAGTAGACAACGAAGAAGACTATGATGACTCAAAGGACCAATGAAAGAGTTGATTGAGAGTTTTCCTTCAAGGCACTAAAATTAGGAGAAGGCCAAATGCTTGACTACCTAGTCTGTCATCTTAGACCCCCAATCAATGCCATTTTAGGGAATTGAAGTAGAGACTATATCTTATGGGTAGAGGGGTCGACTTGCATTGCTCCCCCTCATTTCTCACTTATTATGAATCAAGTGTGGAACGGGTTTTCTTTGATTTAAGTTGACTTGTGAATGCACTGGCTCAAGCATCAATGTTGGTTAAGCTAGAACCCGAATTCCAGTTGATGCTTATGGGTTATGACTCAAAAATTCTATCATGGAGTGGACTCAAGAGAGTCTAGGTGACAAACCTCGTGTTATTCTTAGGAGTACTAAGTGGCCTCACTTAGGATAATCTCTTGATGGGCCACTAAATTGTGCCACTAAGGGGTCGTTAGCTAGGCACATTACAATGGTAGGAAGATTAATAAAAATATTGTTAAATCCATTAAAAATAACCCCTTTTTTCTTACACTTGAAGTTGGCCTTGATATGGAAAGTCTCACCTAAGACTTCCACCACTTTACTAATAACTCTTTGTCTGATAGTTTTCACTACAAATGGCCTTGAAATTAAACAATTGCATAGTTGACATTATTTTATATTTGATTGCATTAGCTAGAAAATTTGTACATATGCAACTCGACTAATATCGATATTATCCAAAGTCTTTTGCACTAGCTCAAAATCCAAAGAATGATGCTTAATAAAAGAATCCAAGCATGATCTCTTTACTTTTTTAAATATCTTCTTCTCAAGAATATCCTTTAGGACTACTCAGGAAAAAAAGATAATAATAATATTGAGATGCCTTTGAAGCATCTCTCCCACTTACATTTGGCTGAAGAAGAGATCTAAGCATGATCAACATCACAACTAAAATACTATTATAAGTGAAGTTATATTCCACATTTCTTAAGTGAAAAGGTATACCTTACTACTTGGATTCTTTAAACTATAGTCACCTTCTCCTTGTTTGAGATTCTCAATATTCTTAAAAGTTATTTGTCAAATTTGAATGTCTAAAATTATTTTCTCATATGCTTTTATGCATTTCTCCAATGAAGGGATCCTCTATTGATAATCATGTATTTTTTTTAACAACTCATATTTAAGTGTTGTTAATAAGTGATTCTCAAATCTAAGAACATTCATTCTCTACAACAAGATTAAGTGTATAGCCTAAAAATCTATTATAACCATCATTAATAAACCTCATCAATGAAGATCTACTATAAAAAGGAGGAGTACTAATTTTTATAGGATCTCTAGAATATAACCTTTTATCCAAGTAAATACCAAGATATTTATTTCCTTCAATTCAAAACACATGTTTCATAGACTCTGAAACAATCTTTTCTTTTGTTCTTTTCTTGATTGGTTTATACTCATAGTCTAGCTCAATATGAAGATGATAGAGAGCTCTTTTACTGATGCTACAAAGATCATTGGATGTTTGATCCATAGCTAGGGTGTAACCTACAACTTTGAGTAGGAATAGTCTATGATTTTGAAAAAAAAAAGATTAAGTAACTAGCATGGAGAATAATAAAGAAGGAAGAGAATGAGAATGGAGGGTGGTAACCAAATGTCAAAAATTTTCAAATTGAATATTCACTTTTATTTTTATCAAGAGAAGGTAGGATCTCCATTAAGTCAATCATTGTCATCGTCTACATTTCTAGGTTTGATGCAAGCCATGCGAATATTATGATAATGACTTTTTAGTGTTTTTAGATATGTTTATTTATCGAAATATAAAAATACTAAAAACCAAAAAATGATTTTATTTCCTAATTTTTTTTCTCTCTCTACAACTCTTACATGGAAATTTCGAGACCTTAAATCTTCCGTAATGAGGCTCCTCTTGAAAGATTCCCCTATGTATTTCAATCGCTTGTTTAGGTTTGTGCTAACATAATTTAACAACTTAGTCCTTTAGCCACTACATTTGTAAGTCAACTTAAACCAAAGCAAACCAATGCCACACTTGGTTCGTAATGAGTAAGAAATAAGGGGAAGTGATGCACACTGACCCCTCTACTCGTAGGGTATAGTCTCAATTCGAGTCCCCTAAAATAGCATTGATTGGGGCCTAAACAACACACTAGGTAGTTAAGCATTCGTTCCTCTCCTAATTTTAGTGCCTCAAAGAAAAACTCTCAGCCCTCCAAGAACACCCATCCGTAGAATAGACTTATCTCAGGGATCTTACCCTCTCACTTTCCTCGAGGGTATGTTTTAGTTATCTAATTATCATAACATATTTATGTTTGACATGCAAAGATAGCTTCCTTAATTAACATAAAACATCAGTTTCTTCACATAATTTATTGTCATAGACACAAAGACAATGTCAAATAATATTTTAAAAGCAATTGTAAAATAAGAACAAGCCCACATGCAACTCGAGGCTTGGAGGGAGACTTTTAAAGGGTTTTAAAACTTTTAAATTTTCAAAATGAAAAGATAGATAAAGAAACTGTATCATTGCTATATTGATGTCAACATCACCATCCTTCGCCTCACAAATTGACACACTTTATTATCATCATTATGATGGCATAAAAGCCTCGTCTCATCACCACACGAATAGTCTAACAACTAGAAATAGCCTCAAGGGCATCACTAGCAAGGCCATGAGAGGGAGAGAGAGTTAGCCTTTGTAAAGGCTATATAAACCTTAACATTAACACTTCATTAGCCTAGCCTTTGTCTCTACAATTTCTAACAAGAGAGAGAGAGAGAGAGAGAGAGAGAGAGAGAGAGAGAGAGAGAGAGAGAGAGAGAGAGAGAGAGAGAGAGAGAGAGAGAGAGAGAGAGAGAGAGAGAGAGAGAGAGAGAGAGAGAGAGAGAGAGAGAGAGAGAGAGAGAGAGAGAGAGAGAGAGAGAGAGAGAGAGAGAGAGAGAGAGAGATGATTCTTTGACGTCCACTTGTGTGATGAGCTAATTTCCCAATGCTATTGAGGTTGCAATTTTCCTAAGGGGGTAGCAATGACTACGAGCTGACTAGGGATTGTGTCAATGGCACTAATGATTGGCAGCTAATTTTCTTCATTTTTTTCTATTTTAAAAAGGTTAATAAATCTTTGAACTCCCCTTGGCCTGAGTCACACGTGAGCTTGAGACATCACAACCATGCAATGTTTGATGATCAGATTCTATGGTTTATCTTTAGAAGAGGCACAAGGAATAGCTAGGTTTGTGATTAAACTTGATGAAATTGAAAATTTAAACGTACCAAATTTGAAAGGGTCTCCATTAGCTTGATGAATAGAGCACTTTCATCAAGTCATTGCAATGATTCAATGATATTTCAATCGAAATACAATATCTAGTGGTTAGGAACTTTCATAGACAGAGTATTTTGATATATTGTATTGGTTTTCTACCAAACTTTAATACCTATTGTGCACAAGAAGAGCTATTTATCACGGGATTTAAAAACTATAAGGTCAAATGGCACATAACTGGTGACTTGAAGATGCTCAAGGGTGTAAACTCTAGATGTCCCTACCTGTATTGCATGTCGCCAACTATACTATTGAGCTCAAGCAATTGGAATAGAGCCCCCACTATGCATATCAAAGACCCACACTTCAAGCTAGTTTTAGATATTCCTTTGGCCAATGCGCATATATCTACACTTCATACACTTTGCAGAATAATTGAATATTTATCTTTACATAGGGTTTGATTGGAAGCTAAAACCCTCATCAGCTAGACAATATGCCATAACAAAGATTGAGCAAGTTTTATCTACAATTGGTTTGCATGGAGGTAATGTTGTTATTGAACTAGATCCTCAAAAGTCCAAGGATGAAAATTGTGTTTCCAAAAAGCCATCTATTGGTGGGGCAAAGACTAGAAGGTTCCTTTTCTTTCATAGAAAAACTTGGCAAGTTAAACTCTAGAAATCGAGGCTCAACCATTAAATACAATCAATGGAAATCCCTACATAATGCAGTTAATAAGGATTATGCCGATAATTGAGAGGCTCTAAACAAAAAAACCAAACTTTGAAAAACACTAGATAAAATAATTTTTTAATTGTTATAAAACTGATTGGAAAGATGGTGATCTCAAAGACTTTAAAGACCAATAGAACCTTTTCAAAAATATAATGATAAAAGCTTAAGATAATCAGTAGTTCACTCATTGCATGGTACGAAGTTAGCACTGTTATGTTTCTTCATTATCTAACTTTTATATTATTTTTAAGTAACTCTCTTTATTTTTTACCAACGTATGATATTTTATACAACCATGCTCCATATTTTATCAAAAAATATGGAAGCCTATGTATCTAGTCATCCCAAGATATTGAAAAATTATATTATCAAGCAAGAATAAAATACTTTAGACACACAATACATAGAGGATAAAGAGTCAAAGAAAATAGTTTATTAGAGGTCTTTTAATGATTCTACAAACAAATTTGGCATAAATTTGAGCTTAAAGAGAAAACCACATCATGTAATACATCATTTTTTGCAAAAACCATGCAAATGGTTACACAAAAAAGAAAACAGGGATATCTAAACTCTTATGCAAATCAAAGATTTTTGAAATTGTTACAAACTAAACAAAGAGAAGGCAAAAGATGGGTTTCAAGAAACCCTTGACTCTTTAAGACCCTTCAATCTAATTTTGTTGCAGATGAATCTTTAATTTCATTCCACTTAATAAGGCATCTACACTTCAAAAACTCTTTCTTTATGTAGCTTGGGAGAAGCTTCATGTCTTTTGCATCTCCTATATGGGAGAGCAAATACAAGCTAGCAACTCTAAAGTATCTAGCTCTAGACCCATTGCAACTAGTCATGTAGCTAAAAAACCCTTATGGATTCTTTCTTCTCTACCAAAATTATATTTTCCACTCCTCTATCAAAAAGTTCAAATTTAATGAATTTAAAAATAGATTTTAAAGCCATCATTGGTAAACTTGGAGAGCTTGAGAACTTATTGTGATAAATTGCAATAGTTTGATTATTCAAGCTTCCAATATAATAGCCAAGGCCTTGAGTTTTCCTAAGCTTCAATAACTTAGATCCATTGGCTCTTCCAAGAAAGCTATCTAAAAAACACCACTATACTTAATCATTTCAACGTTACTTTTCTTGAGCTAGAATAAACTAGTATTTCAATCCAACCTTTCGACCAAAAGCTCATTATATCTCTTTTAAGTCTCATTCTAAATCCAACAAGCTCCCTAACTCTAGTAAGAACATCCTAGCAAGTTTCAATCCTCCAGGGCAGACACTTCAACAATCACAAGGTATGGGTCAAACAAATCTAATTTCTTTGATGCTTTAAAGCAAACTTCTCACATAAAATGTGATTCCAGTGTTCATGTCTTGTTTTTTGGCTAGTTTATTGTGTGTTATATATTTGTGGTATTATTTTTTTCTCATCTAAAATGTCTTTCACATGAAATACAAAAACTGGTGGTTATAAGTTGCTTATAAGCTCAATCTCATGTTTCACACATTGATAAATGAAGTCTATACCCTTGTCATATGAAGTGCTAATTTGTGTCTTTTTTTCTTGTGTAAACTTAGTGTAGGTTAACACTTATAGATAAGGACATGATTATCTTAAAAAGGTTAAGATATAGATCCTCCAAGGTTTTAGAATTAGTTCCTTTTACAGATGAGAAGAAATACAATATTCTAAATGTGCCACCATATAGGAAGAAAAAGGCAGACATATGTTCTAAAGTTGAGGACATCACACATGAGAGAGATATAAGATTGCATGAGAAGGAGGAAAAGGCTATAGAAGAACCAATAGAGAAATGAAGGAAGTGACTTTGCCTTTGGGAGAGTTGCTTAGGCAAAACCCAATGCTATGGCAAGGGTTGAAGTAGTGGATAGAAAGACCTAATGAGCTTGGAGTGACTGACTTGTCGACCTCGACGTAGTAACGTATATAGCGAGCTTAACCTTGAACTCGATGCCTAAGTCTTTGCATGTAAATGATTTTTGGGAGGGCACATCGATGCATGTAGTCTTGTTGTCAATGCATTAGGAGATGCTACAAGGAAGAGAATTGTAGATACGGGAGCTGGAGTCAGTGTGCTCAGCCATGCAGTCTTGTGGGCTTGGGATAATCCATCTATGGAGACTGCTAGGTTTAATGTCACATTCGCTAAAAATTCTATCAAAGAAAATTGCAAATAGAAGGACTGGTGAGGCTTGTCCTTCTGCTCCTAATTGTCTTCTTCTTCTTCTTCTTCTCTATGATATTCTTCTTCTTTTATAGTTGCAAGGTAGGCCTTTTGAGACCACTTGATAGCATGGCAAAACTTCTCAGTGTGTCTGGTCCTTTTGTAGAAGTCACAAAACAGCTGGTCCTTTCTTCCTTTATTCCTATTGTTGACATACAACATTTGTTCATCTTTAGAAGTACTTGATTATTCTCTATTTTTTATCTTCTTCCAATAGAGAGGCCTTAATGTCAACTACTTTAGGATTTGGCATGTTGATTAAGGTGGTTGAAACATTATCATAATCAGAAGGTAAACTTTTTAGCAAAACACCAATACAAATATCTTCATCCATTTTGAGATTTATTCCTGGCAAGCTGGGTTAGGAGACTCTCCATGTAGTTCAGATGAGATTCCAGGGATGTATTAGGCTTCATATCAAGTCAAAAAAATTCAATCAGTAAACCATACTTTGAGGACTTGGATTGTGCACCAAACAAGGTAGCATGGGACATGTAAGAAGCATCTACATGATGGATGTAGCTGTCATCCAACTCCAATTTGATGATGGCTTGTGCTTTGTTATCATTCTTTTGCCAAGTATCTCTACAAGAGTTGCATCCTGAGGCTTCTTTTCTTATCCATTGGTAATGGCCCATAGGCCCTTCTTCATCGGGATGGGTTTGATGCGGGTTTGCCAAGTGTGAAACCTGATTCCTTTAAATTGACATATTGGTGAATCTTTGCCCATGTTCTATGTGTGGAGTAGTAGAAAATTGGCACAAATTTCTCAGATTTGAGCAGCAAAAAAGTTGATCGTGTCAAAAGACACAAGTGCTAAGAGCACTAAATTAGTGTCAATAGACACTGTGTTTGTATCTTCTTTCTTGAGTCTTCCAAATCTTCCAAGTCCTTCAAGATATTCTAAAATTGAATCTTCCCCTCCTTGATTTGATGCTAGAAAATTCAGTGCTCAATCAAATCAGAGTGTTGGAACCTTCAGCGTGCCTAGAGGTGTTAGAACATGGAGTGAAAAAGAGCTTGAATCTTTCAAAGCTTAATAGATCTTCTCCTCCTTGTTGGATTGATGGGAAAATCTTGCTAGAAACTTACTAAATCAAATGATCAGAGTGGAAAGAACTTGGTTGAAGTGGCAGGAGTGAGAAAATGTAGTGTTTTATGAGCTTTAGTGAAAATGAGCTATGGCTTCCTTTAGGGTTTCAACAGGTTGATTGGTTTTTTCTTGATTACAGCGACTACGATGAAGTATTTGGGCTCAAAATTTGTCAGGGGAAAGCTCATGTGATGGGCTTCAAATGCCCTATAGGCATAGGGTAAATCGTAGCATGCAAGTGCAGATCCAACTGTACGATAGCACGCATGTGCAACCAGGACAACGACCACAAATTTTGCCAATGTTGAAGCTATAGACCACCAATGTCTGTGTTTGAAGTGCCAAGAGGAAGCACCGTGAGCATAGGAATATATCTCCAGAAGGAATCACTAGAAGATATGGCCTATAGAGAGAGATCTAGAAGCTCCAAGGTGGGCAGGTGTAGTATGCTATGGTTGCCACAAGGGTAAAGTGAAGATAGAGGTGGAATATGAGACCTTCACCTAGACTTGAGCTGAGAAATGATGAAGAGAAGCTGGAAGAGTAGACAGGGAGCTGAGCCATGCTCACCATGGCTCTGATACTATGTTAAAATGCATGGATCTAGAGCATGGCTATGGTGGCTTGAAGGTATAGAGTGAACTCATGAAGACTGTGAATTGGGCTCCAAGATTGAGACTTGGACTCATAAACACAGTCGTGTGGTTGGACAATGACTTAGGTACTTAACTGAAAGGACAAAAGTACCATCATATTGCATTGAAAATGAGAGGCAAGTACAATGCTTTATAGCTTGAGGATAGGTGGTATTTTCTTGCTTTGTGCATATGGGATTTTGGATAGCCTGCATATCCTTTACCCAGACTGCTCCTCAAAGAGGCTATACTAGGTGTAATTGCCTAAATCTCAACATATTTGAGGGGGTTAATCCAACATAGTTCAGTGTGTATTGCTTCTTATTTAGTGACATAAGCAAGAGAAATGATGTTGTTGCCTTGGACTTAGAATGTGTTCAAATTCTCACATATAAAAGGAGAGAAGCAAATGACTAGATAAGTGATATTTCACTTCAAGAATTCCTTGTAGCACAAAAAATTCTCTCTCAATATTAAGTGAATCCAAAATGGGATCAAGCCACATCATATCATTTAGTTTATCAAGCCAATAATCAATCATATCTCTCAAAATCCTTTAGCAAAAAACCTTGGAAATTTTTTATTTGCAAAGAAATGACATATTGGTCAATTTGTGGAAATACCTTTTGTCCCTTTCAATCACCATATTAATATTACAAATAGGACTCATTCAAAATCTATTTTTCCATATTGATGTAATGATACTTTTCCTATATTCTTCTTGTTGAATTTAGGTGTAACATGTTCAAATTTGTTTATTCTTGAGAATGATATTTTTCTAGTAGCAATACTTTTGTTCATATATACTCACTATCTTATTGTTTTTACTATGTATATGATGCATGAACATCCTTTCAATATACAACAAAAAATTGAGATTCTTGACCTTTCAATCCCCCATTATATGAGACTAAGTGAGCTTGATATAAAAAAATTTGAGCATTAGCTCAATTGGATTGATTTTGATACTTTAGAGCTTGTTTTGATTACATACCATGAAAAGTAAATAATTTGTTTTTTTTATTTCAAGAGAGTTTATTATACTAAAATATTTATCTATGATTATTTTAAGATCTCATTAGAGACTATTACCATAGATTACATTGATAAGTTGTGATTTTTAAATAATTATTTGAAAGAAATCTATACAAATGTTAAGATATAAGTTCAATAATCCAATGATCATTATCATTTGATCTTTTATTTATTTTAATTATTTTAAATGTTATTTTACTTTAAATATAGAGATACAAAAAGATTCAAGATAGCTCATTCCATAACTACCATTAATAAGTTACATAATTTTACGTTGAGTTGTTAGTTATAGAGCCCTTAACAAGATGATAGTCATTATTGTGGTTGGAGGATAATTAAAAATGCTAAAAGATTGGTTAAGAATATTTATCTTAATGATGATAAACTTATAAAGGTAATGTAAAAGATGTTCAACTTTAAGATAGAGTTCTGCTCAAAAGATTGTTGATTGCAAAATGACACTAAACTATCACTCTTTTCTTTTCAAATGTGTTTTAATATTCCAAGGATTATTACAATAGTGAGCATGTTTGATATATACAGGCAAATACTTTCAAGTATATAATTGTCAATTGCAAATAAAAAGAATAAAGAGACAAGGAGGGCACATCGAATGTGTAGTGGAGAATGAAGAAGAGATACCCTCAACATCTAAGGCAATGAAAACATCAAAGAAAAGCAAAAGAAATTCTAAAAGGGATGTTTCTCATAAAATAAATAACTTTTGTATATTGTCTTGTAAGACCTCATGTATGTAAATCATGAAAAACCCAAGTACAAATTTATTGCAATATATAAACTCATAATTATATTGAATGTAAAGAGATTTTTTCTTCAATATACTTGTATAATATATTTTTCTCTCTTCTCTTTGATATTTACAAAAAAAACCATAAATATTTGGCATTCAAGTAGTGGAATCAACTATATATACTATATAAAACTTGATATAAAAACTAACCCGTTGGTTGTTAAGAACACAGATGAATATGGTAATTTGATATCTTCATTATGTAAATTTATCCTCACTTAATGTGGTGTACATGATAATCTAGCATTTAATATTGTAATAATTTCAATGTAGTCTTGCATGTGACTCAAGCCGAAGGTGAAGATACCACGGAAGGGCTACAGAGGAAGCTAGAATCCACTACTACAAGATCTTTGCTAAAATCCTCAAGATTTTGATCCAAAGCAACTAGACTATCATCAACATAATGCCATCCATTGTAATAAAATCTAAGAATGAAATTTTAAGTAGTAAGTGCATATTTGCAAGCAATAGAATCTTGACATATCTTACAAATTATCTTGCATTCTATCCTCATATCCCATCCCTAAATTGTAAGACATGATTAACAGCATGTCATTTGATCTTTTTATCTCAGCACATTGGAAAAAAAATTAATAAGTACATTAATAGATATAAACAAAATAATCTTGCTTAGCCTACTTAAGATATTATGTTTTAATACTCTCTATATCTTAGAGAATATTTTGCATCTCTAGCTCTCACTAGTGTAAAGACTACTCAAGGGTGCTTGTAAAATTAAGTAAAGAAAAAAGATATATTGCTCTCCATTGGCCATGATGTAGAGGGATAATATAAGAATGGTCATTAAAAAATATTTCATTCTCACGAGTTGTGTTTTTTTTCCTATCTTTGTACATTTTTTTCCAATCAAACCATGCATGATATCAATAACATCAATAATAGACTCGATTGGATACTATTTCTCAAAATTAGAAGGATAATATCTACAAATTAAAAAAAATAATCGCTAATATCAAGTTTAATAAAAGAAAAGTATTGAGAATGAAATAATTACAATTCAATCTATACAATGCAAGATTTGAAGCTTTGAATTCCAAATGCAACTCTCTAAGCATAAATACATATTGTATTAAAACCTCTTTTATGCTATTTTTCCTTGCTCCAAGTCTAAAATATTTGATCCTACCCTTCCAAGTAGAGATAAAAGAGCTCTCACATCTCTATCTTTTCCTACATTTTGATTGTTGCATGGTAATCTAGCTACCTTTGCTAATAATAGTAGAAATCCATCTTCCATCTCTTTGAAATTAATTAAATACAAATATAGATGTGTTTTTAGAGCTTGGATGCCTTATTGAAGGTTGAATTTCTATATCCATGGCAAAGAGAGGAGGGAGAGATAAACAAGTTACCACCAAGGAAGAAAAGAAATGAGAAAAACAAAATAAAGGAAAAAATATGAACGCTAAGCTTTTTGGCAATTTGAATTTAGATTTAATTGTCATTATCATAAAATCCTAGATATATCACTAATGTACAAAGTGACTGAGTTCCATTAGGAAAAAATGAACTCACAAATGGGCCTTTTAGTCCCCCCTCTCTCCTCCTTAAAACAAGGAAAAGAGGAGAGAAGAATAATAAAATAATCCTCTTCTCTCTCCACTTTTGCAATCTTGTTTTGCCTTTTTTATATTATCTACATAGATATACTCCGATTTCTTCTCTCTCCTCATTCAAGAAGTCTTTTTCAACCAAATTTTATATTAAAAAAGGAGTTAGTTGTGTAGTGCTTTGTTTTCAATGCAAAATGATTAGTAGATATGAGGTAATTGATTTTTTAATCAAGAACAAGGAAAATCAAATTTCGAAAGTTTCTTTTAAGATATTTTGGGGATTTTTTATATTCTAGCTTTTGGTCAAAAAACAAACAAACCGATCAAATTTCGTGTTTTTTGAAAATGTTTTTGGAGGTAAAATAGAAATGGCTAAAATACGAAAAGTCTTGGACATTCCTACTCTTTGAGCTATTTTTCCCCATATCTATACTCTCTCATGGCTCTATTATGACCTCTTCTCTATGTTTATTTAACCTTCATTAATAGAGTGAATTACTTACATCCTCCTTTCCCTTGGCACCTTTGTGTGCCTCTCTATGCATCTCCACTCTACCTCCTGTGACAACCAAGTAGGCTCCCCATTTCTATTAATAGTAAAATGAATACATGAAAGAAGGAGTTGCATATTGAGGTAGAGATTGAATATGCCCCATTATTCAAAAGAACCCAGGGTACCAGTGTCAACCCTCAAGTTCTACAGAGTTACAGGAAAATGGGATTGAAACATGTGGACTTGTGGGTTGATGGGAGAATCTACCCAATTGACTCCTTAAACAATAGACCTCCAACTTTCTCATGAATCACAATTTTGCTTAAGTATGTGTGCGAGGGTGAAAATGAGTTACTCGGTTACACCATGCCGCTCAATGATTAGGCATTCAAAGTATTTACAACTTGCCAAGCAACCATAAAAAATTGTCATGATGCGATCACTACACATCAACTTCATATACAACAGCTCATAGGACAAGTGGTACAGCTAAATGACACTATAATTCAACAAAACAATCAAATTATTGCAATATAGGACACTATCCATGACATTGGTATCTCATATGAGGAGACAAAGGCACAATTGGATGACCTGGGAAAGATCAACATCAAGCTAACACAAGAGCGTAAATGAAAGAAGAAGCCAATCAATGAGTTAATTGTGAATAGCGGCCAGTGGAAGCAACGTATCAAAGCATGTAAGGTAGCTCAAAATGAGAACCTAGGTGAGAGTCAGGTTGGATCATGTATTAGTAGATTGCTGAAGGCAAGTACATTGGAAAACACTTTGAGCAATCCTAAGTTTAAGGCTATGAAGGAAAAGGTGATTGAGTGCACATTAAAAGATATGCCAAATGAGTTCTGAGCTATGGATGTACAATCCATTTGTGACAGGGCCGGTATCAGCACAATGACTTATTCAAATATATTCAAAGGTGTAAAGGCTAGTTTTGGTCGTATGCTAAAGATAAATAGAATCGTGCCTCTTTCTCAATCTTCAAAGTTAATAGAGGCCCCCGACGACAACTTAATACAAAGGTTTTGGAGCTAATAGGAGATCCCATGAATGTTCAATGTGTAGAAACACTAAAGGTTGGAACAAAAAATACACATGAGGTGAAGTTCACCAAACTCAACAATTACTATTTAGATTTGTACAAGGTGCAATCGAAAATGGTAATGTACTACAATATGTATGTTGAGGAATGTAAAGGTAAATTGCAGTTTGTTATAAAATTGGATGAAAGTGAGGTCGTCAAAGGAGTAAATCTTGAAAGAGTTAGTGTAACTTTGATGAATAGAGCTTTACAATTCGATAAGAATAACCCAGGAAACTTCATTGTTCAATCCGAGTGCCCTATGTGGTAGCTCACTGCATTTGAAGTTCCTAAGGAAACATTTGAGATGCTGTAGTTGTTCTTTATGCACACAAGCATTCCAAGCATCATTGATCATTAGGAACATGGTGAGATGCTCTTGGTTGAAGGGTATGGTCAATATTTGGTTGAATGGCATCTTGTAGGAGGCTTGAAAGCTTTAAAATGCATGTGTGGAATCTCCAATGGTGCAAATACAAAGAATCCATGCCTATATTGCCTAACAAAGAGGGTGGAAGGAAAGGACGGAAAGAAGAACTGGCAAAGGGTGACAAGTGCTACACCAACGTGCAATAGAGAAGATTCCACTTGAAAGCCCATCTTCAACATTACTGGTGCACAAATCGGATGCTGTACGCTCGCGTAGTGAATGTCGGAAGGTCCCCAAGAACAATAGAACTCTACTTTTGCACAAAACTCAAGGTAAAAAGTATGCACGACATGAACAAGAGACCAATTGGGTGCAATCTCCCCCCATGCCTTGTGTGAGCGCTCCACAAAGCATGTATTTTATGTATTAATCATCAAATAATAGCCCAAATTACAAAATAGCAAGCTTTTAGCTTTTGAGTTTGCTTTAGCACAAAATAAAAATAAAGCTAGTGGGCGATGCCCAAAGAGTCTGGCATACCCAATACAATGTCCAAGTACAAATAACATAATCGTGCGCCCATGCGCATACAAAATAATAAATAAATATCCAACGCCTCAATAAATAGGCGTGACAAAATATAGGCGCCATGCCTAAGGTATGCGCCCATCAAAATATAAATGATAAATCGAATACTCGCTATCCTCCAATGCTTTCCTCCGCCACTGCTGCTATCTCTACACATCAACTGAAGCATTCACAATCGTTAGTAAAATAATACAATTAAACCGACAAAAGTGAATACCTAGCAGTCTTCAGCTATATAAATAAATCAACTAGTTAGAAATCAATCCTAACCTTAATTTATTACGAGTGCGCACTCTAAACTCATAAACGTTTATTAATTTAATATGCATTTTGCGGAATCACCTGCTATGGAATCACCCATGTACACACTAAATTAATGAAACGCCTGAAAAGGATAGGCGTCCCCATCAACTTCTCTCACAAAGAATCCACTTTGTGTATGAGCCTCGATCATCAAAGTTTACGGAATCCACCATAAAACCTCACGGAATCCACCGTGGCATGGAATCCACCGTGAAATATGCCTCCTGGCATCATACCCCCGGGGTGGGATAGCAATTGACCTCAATTGCTATTAGCTCAATGTGGAGCTAGCAGAGTGGGGAAAGCATTTAAGTCTCTAGCGTGCATCCATTGGGCTTCTTCTACAAGATGGTTCTTAAATTTGACTAGATATCTAGAATATCTTCGGCCAGTTCTAGTGGTCATAAAATCAGTATCTATGATAGCTTCAGGTTCAAGTATTTCAGTCTCTTCCTCTAACAAAGGTGGGTTTTCATAAACAGGGTGTATAGGTAATTGGCCTCTAAAGGGTCTTAATAGACTAATGTGGTGTTGTGAATTTTCCAGTGAAGTGGTAATTCTAACTTGAATGCATTGTCATTAATTTTGTGAATGATCTTAAATGGTCCATAGAATCTAGGTGCTAATTTCACAACTGGGTGTCTATCTACACTTTGTAATCTATGTTTTTCTATTCTCAACCAAACATAGTCATCAACTTTGAAATTCATTGCTTGTCTTTTTTCTTATTGGCTTGTTTGGTATATGATTGCTGGGCTTTGGCAATCATGTCTTTAACCTCATCAAAAATAGTATTGTGCATACTAGCAATATCATCAGCACTCTGAATTCTATTTAGTCCCTAGACACCAAACTTTAGACAAGGCAGCTACAGGCATCATGTTTGGCCAAGATTTCACGGGTGGACTCTGAGGGACCCAATGCACCCTATCGTCAAGTTTCATGGCATAAAAATATATGGTAGTTAGAAATCTCACATTCTCTAGATCATCTTATATCTTCATTTCCTCATGTGTCAGTGAGGCACCTCTTTAAACAGAAGGATCTATAAACTCCTTGGTAGGAAGCTAGGGCCTTGGTCCGAATAAATCATGCTGTAGTGCTTCAAATTTAGCATCTGGCACAAGGCAATATTCTTCAACCGAAATAATATGCTCCTATGCTGCTATGATGGCACTCATTGTATCTAAGCTTGTGCTATCATATCTTCCACCAATCTCTACCATCGTCGAATGCACATCCATGTAATCATAATCGACCAGGTCTTCCATCGAATCCCTGACTAGGATGGAAAACAACTCTTCTTCCTTCATTTCCAAGTATTGCATCACATCTGACAGAAGCAAGTATTGTACACCGTCTACTTCAATGGGCGTCAAGGAGGCAAGGTTGGGTTTGTCGACTTGTGGCTATTCTGAAGAAGATGGCACCATGAGAGCCAAATGCGCAATCACGCTCCATGAGATCCAAAGGTGTTGTACCTGGTGCATTGCCCATGGGAACAGTGCATACTTTATGCGAAGGATCCATGTGGACCAGATACCTATTCACCACTTTTTGGTGATTCTTCCCTACCTGAAATACCATGATCTATTCCAAAGGCACCCAAGTCATGTCGAATCCCTCGATGGAGTATATGCAAGTAGCAATGGTGGTCACAAAGTCTTCCAAAACCTATAGGGGGGATCCAATGATGAGAGCACGCTTTCAAGGTTGAAGTTCTTAGAGAAAACTTGAAATATCTCGTCACCTTAGCTGACAAAGATAGTCTTGTGGATCCACTCATCAAAGTGTGTGTGACCATCCATCATAGCAAGTAGGAGGGATGTGGTGGATG